>NC_139838.1:26248001-26685501 GCF_963691815.1 Echiichthys vipera
AAAACCTCGGGTCCACCTGCTTCATGGAAGTGCAAGACTAAACCGCAGGTGTCCGTCTAAACATATTTACTATAAGCTGCTTTCTTTTTCTTCGTTATTGCATCTTCTCCTTTGTCATCTGTGAAGATTTTGTGATGGAAATCAATTAGAGACGAACCATCTTCTCTGCGTTTAACACATCAGTAGCATCAGAACAGCAGCAAGTGTCCGTATTACAGTAGGTTTTATATTCTGTGTGCGGCTATTTTCATTGTTGCTGCATCTGATGGGAAACAACTCTGATTGTTTGATCTATAAAACGTCAGAAAACAGTGAAGAATATCCATCCCAGCTTCATGATGTCTTCAAACATGTTGTTTTATCAGTCAAAATATAACGTGAAAACAGAAAACAGGAGGAAGGCTCAACCCAGCACTTGCCATCTTTGCATATAAAAGTTATTTAAGCATTAATCAAATATCAAAAATAGTTTCATGATCATTCTGTCACTCGACTCATGGATAAGTCAGCTCATCGTTACAGCTCTGGTTTGTTTTGTGAAGATGAATCACAAAGTGTTTTACGAGGAAGACTCCGAAATGACCAATCAACCAATAACCAAAGGGTTCATTTTAAGGGGTCTTCTCTTATAATTACTTATGCAATGTTTTTGAATGATTCCTGGTGAAAATCTGCCTATTCAGCAAAATAAATTCTAACTACAGACCTTTTCAAAGATGTAAACATAAACATAAACATTCTGAATGTGTCCTAGTTTACTTCCTGTTGCAGTGAATGTGAATGCCATCAACTGACAAGAAGTTAATAAGGACCAAGGTTGTATCCAATGGAATTGGTCTGTAAGCGGCTCATTGATACCCAGGCACTTGTGTGTCGTTACAGATATTAGATCCCAAAATATTCAGAGCCCCACGCTTGTGGAGGTGAGCCCTTATCCATCAGAGTGACAGCAGAATCTCAGTTCACCGACATTACAGCCCAGAATCACGACTGCAGGCGTGTTGCTTCAGAGCTCCGATGACAGATAGAGAAGAAAATGACCCGTGTGTGTGTGTGTGTGTGTGTGTGTGTGTGTGTGTGTGTGTGTGTGTGTGTGTGTGTGTACCAGAGAGCTATTACATGAGGAGTAGGGCAGTTTTCAGCTCTCTGTTTTCATCTCACTGTGAATTCTTCCTTTACCAGTATGTAAATACACACACACACACACACACACACACACACACACACACACACACACACACACACACACACACACACACACACACACACACACACACACACACACACACACACACACACACACACACACACACACACACACACCATCAGGGGAAAAAGGTGCCGGCTGTTGGTACAGGATGGAGCTCTGAGGGGCGTCTTGCAGCCCCCCCCCCCCCACTCCCTAAAAAAATAATAAAAAGACTGAGAGGGGAATGTTGCTATGGAAACAGTTCGGACAAATGTAATTGTCTCCCTCCACTTTTGCAGGTCAAGGCAGCGGGCAGTGCAGCTCCATAATCTCTCCGTCTCTACCCACTGGTGTCTGAGTGTATAATAGGTTTCCTGCAGTCATGAGCTACATTGCTGCATGATATATAGGCTAATTTCATAACCTGTGTGTGCGCTGTGTGTGCTGTGTTTGTGCTGTGTGTGCGTGTACATGTGTGTGTCTACATCTTATTTTGCTCTAAAATGAGAAACTGCATCTTTACCACTCTGGAGAAAAATAAAAGCCAGACACAAAAACTCTGTAGGCTATTTTAAAACCTCTTTCCCAACAGTTTGGAACAGCAACCCTTTATATTTTACTCAAGACCACTTTTACATTTTGTTTGGCCAAACAAAAGTTAACTGCACGTTTGTACTTTACTGTACATTTAACGGCCTCTCAGTGTCTGTTATTGTATTGTACTTTTTCTTCCAGGATAAAAGTGGTTTATGAAAATATTTGATGTGAATAATTTTGAAGATTGAGGATGGATTATTTACACAACAGCTCATAAAAAGTGTCATCAGTCAAATTAATCAAAAAGTCAACGTTTTGGTGAAACTGGCAGAAAACTGAGCTCAGAGGTTCATAACTCATATACGTTTTGCAAAAAATGCACCTGCTGATGACCAGTTTCTTTGTTTCTTTGTCTATCGAGTGACACCATAAACTAAAAACTCCCTAGCTCCCGTGGGGTTAGGAGTGAAGGCTGGAATTATGCAGGTATCAACAATAGGATGCAGAAGGTATGTGCTGATTTGCATAGTTCTGGCATAAAGCACGTCCTAGTTATTGTTATTTAAATCTGACATATCGTAGACGTAGCCACATGCTAATTACGTTCATTGTCTAAAACTAGTAGTTACTTTTTAAATGAAGCCACACATGCAACACACAAACGCATGCTTTTGGAAATCGAGGGTTACCATCGAGACCAGGGGTGGGCAGTTCCTGTCCTGGAGAGCCACTGTCCTGCATGTTTTAGGTTTCTCTCTGCTCTAACACACCTGACTCTAATGATGTGCTCCTTATCAAACAGCTGATGCTCGTCTCAGTGCACATGTGCATGTTTTCTCTTCTCTCCAGATGTGTAACGTTGAGACTTCCCAGTGCAGGTCCTTGTTCTTGTCGTGGTGTTTCTTCTGTTTGATTCTTTGGTTACAGCCACGGTGACAAACAGCTCTTTACCTTCAGACACAGATCATCTGCCTCCCACCGCTGCTGAAAGATCCTGTTCTCCATCTTTCTTTTGGTCGTTTTTGGGGAGGGGTGGATTAAGTTTGTCTGCAGAGACTGGTAGCATGGATGCTCATGTTTGTTAACAGAAAAGTAGACATGCATGTGCTTTATACTCGCGGACCAGCTCTCACAGAACCTTGATATGATCTTGCGGGTCAAATATAATTACACCGCGGCCAGATTTGGCCCACGGGCCTGAGTTTGACACCCCTGGGGTAGGGAAAAACCTAAAACATGCAGGACAGTGGCTCTCCAGGACCGGAATTGCCCACCCCTGGTCTAGACACAACCATAGCAGAGCGGGTGGAGGATCTCAGGCTTTATCCCAGCTTCGTACGTCCGGTGACCCACGCGATGCTTCGCCATGAAAACACGCATGGCTACAACCATGCAAGTCTAATTTTTTTTATATGTATCTGACTGGAAGACGCACCAGTCATTTATGTGCACGCCTCACTTAAATGCTGTAAGTTTCTGTGAATGAATGTGACTTCATGCACGGAGAACCAAGATAAGAGGAATCCAATATGAAGTTTTTAAAAGATGCAAGACGATAGGCTTCATTGTGAGGATGTTCACTTTGTGTGTTCACTCACACTCTGCTCTGATCATATCAAAGAAAACAAGACTGATAATAATAATAAGCAGATGTATTATATCTCTGTCTGGGATCACAAGTTTGTTTGTTTTTCATACACAACACAAAAGACCAGAGGAAAACAACATGTAAATGTCTAACGTATCAATCACAACTGGAGCTGGATGCATAAGAATCAGAATCTATAATAAATGACACTTGTTTAGATCACAGTCTCTTTCGATGCATCCCAAAGACGCGGAGCTGTGAAGAGAAAACAGACCACGCAAAGATCCACGTCTTGAATATTTTTTAATTTCTTCCCTGATAACTTTGCTTTTGAGGATCTCAGAGAATCCTGACAATTGGTTTAAATCTTTAAAACCCCACAAAACCAAAAGTGGTTCTTTATTTCAATGTGATAATTAAAGTGAAGACAGTGTGAGAAAAGAAAAGACAGAGTCCTGTGATGTTGTGCTTCAAAGCTCGGAGAGGAAGTGACTGATGAAGCATGTCTCAGTTTACTAAACAATCCCTTTGATTAATAACCACTTCTAAACTCAGCACCTTAGAGATTTGTATTGGAGGGGTTCAAACAAACAGAATAATTAAGTCAGTGTAAGAAGGTCGACGCGCGACTGAGCTGTACGTTAAGCAGATGGCACACATGAAACAATGATGGGACCGCGACAGTGCAACGATGAAAAACGTTCACTACAAACTGGATTTAATCTGTCAAAGCCTCAAAAAGATGCGACAAAAACGTTCCTCGTCTTTGAGGCAACGCAGAGGGACAATGCGGCTCTACAGAGAGCTGATGGTGATGTGGTTGTTAATATGCCAAGCTGATTTATCAAATAGACTTTTGATGACTAGTCTAACAAACGCCAGAAAGCTTTTGTCCAACAAAACCCAAATATATTAAATTTAAAATGATATTAAACGGCAAATTCAACATTTTGAGGAGCTGTGTCTGCATTTCTAATTCTTTCTGCTTGTTAAATGGTTTGAAATGAGTGAAAAATATCAAAATAGTTGACTTTTTCTTCTACAGATTGGCTCAAATTGGTCTGAAAGGGGAAGCTGTCCATCGGCAGTGCTTCAAAATGTTGACAGTGTTAGAACGTACACACTCGAGGTGCATTAAATTCACTTAATTGCAGCTGCATGTTTAATTACAATAATTGGAGTAAATCACACAGAGCACTGCTTTTTCACCAAGATTCACACTTTAGTTTGTTCTCTCAGGCTGTCACTGCTTATTCTCCCTTTCCTGACAGTTAAAAAGCGTCCGTTTCACACGTCAGCACATCTGTAACTGCAGTTTGGGAACAACACCCCTTTTTTAAGACCTTTACGACGCAAAAAAACAAAAACAAACAGGTGCAGAAAGAGGAGCACGAACACGGCAACATGACACCGAACAGCGGGGTGAAGATGGCACATTTCTTTGAGAGAAGCTCTGAACATATAAACAGGTGTTAAAATACCTTTAGAGCAACGGAGATAATAGAATATGAATATGCACTTAGGTCTTTACTGGCAGATGAAAACACACAAGCAAAACACAACTGACTGAAGATCAACAGAGAAAAGAAAACTCAAACATGTCACACTGCTCAACAGCACCACAGAGGCCTTCAAATCTGTGTTGTAGTATTAGGCTATTGTGTTAGGTCCTATATAACTGATATTGTATTACTGCAGTGAGGTGATGGAACCGGACATTATTTTTAAAAAAGTGTTATTTTCATCGTAATATGCTGTCAAAACCCATTTCCATTAAACCCAAGTGTATGGATCAAAGTTTTTGGGGGGATTTTAAAATGAATCCACTGAATTAAAAATGAACTGACCCCCAAACCGGTTATCAGATGCTCTCTTCTCAGTTCTGTTTGCTTTGTGACGTCCCAAACGCCCTTAAACGCAACACCCTGGAGAGAGAGGGCAGTGAAGCAGCACAAGAGTCACTTTGTGATTGAGCAAAAGACAGAGAAGATCAGAGACAAACTGTGCTGTAACCAATAGTGAGTCTTAATTCAGTCATTACAAGTTAAAAAAAAATATACATATTTTAAAAATCCTCATAGCAATTTCAGTCAAAAGCAACTGGACTTGTTTATTTGTCTAGGATGACGTTTCACCTCTCATCCAAGAGGCTTCATCAGTTCATGTACGCATCTAACCAGGCTGGGACTGGACCAGGACCAGGACCAGGCTGGGACTGGACCAGGACCCGGACCAGGCTGGGACTGATCCAACTAACTGGTGTGGAGATCCAGGTATTTAACTTCTCACGAGGCCGATGATGTCACTAAAACCCTTTGTGCTCCAAGTGCCAACGACCGTCGTTAAAGTGGCAGTCGTTGGTGGGAAGTTGGTTTCGACTTTGTTAGTGCTCTACCCGGATCTCCACACCAGATAGTGGGACCAGTACCAGCCTGGTCCTGGTCCTGGATCAGTCCCAGCCTGGTCAGATGCGAACATGAACTGATGAAGCCTCTTGGATGAGAGGTGAAACGTCTTCCTAGACAAATAAACAAGTCCAGTTGCTTTTGACTGAAATTGCTTTGGGGATAACGACGACCTGGACACATGAGAACATTCACAGGCTTATTTTAAAAAGTTTTTTTTAGTTAATTTTTATTATTTCAATGCTCGAGAATCACTTTTTCTACATTTTCTCCCACTTTCTTGTCATGTCAGAGAACTGCAGGTTTGCCAACGTAAGAACTGCCTTTTTACACAACACCAGCTCAGACGAACAATTATCTGAATAGCTTTGCATCAAACTATCATACAGGTTATACAAGTGGTCAACGGTTCAAAAATGCTGTTTATTGCTGCCGGTGAGCCGACCAAAGTCAAAATTTAGAATTAAATTATAGAAAGGTGCTTAAGAGGAGAATTTGGGCTTCTATAATTTGATTTCATTCCAACTCAAGCAGCACCTGAGCAAAGATATGTGTACATGTACTGTTACGTAGTGGAGAACAGTTCAGTCAGGACAAAAGTGTGACTTCGGACCAAGAGTTCAGGATGAAGGGACTCTTTAAAAAAGGTGCAGATGGATCTGAAGAGACTCGACCCACCAGAGACGATGATTCTCTGAGTGGGTTTATCCCGTTACATCAGCGGGTGGCATTTCATGACATTTCACAGGTAATGAGTCCTCCCAAAGCAGCAGCAGCAGCAGCAGCAGCAGCAGCAGCAGCCATGCCGTCAGACTGCAATCAGATGTCTTATAACAGTCCCACTGCAAACATTCCCCCCAAAAATCCAGCAGCTGCTTCTGCACAAGTGTCTTGACACACATTTGATTATTATCCCTCAAGCACCTTCATCTGCAGCAACAACGGAAGTCTGCTGACACATTTCCTGGCATTTCATTGTCTTAAAGCCCCAACCCACGCACCAAGACAGCTGCTGCCACCCAGGGAAGCTGCACGGAGACATTGCATCGAGTTTTATTATCACTGAGGTGGGAAACGTCAGCCCAGCTGTTGTGTTTTTTTGAGAGTGAGGGTGTTGAAGCTTTCTTCCCTGAAGGTCCTTATTTTGCCTGGTCGTTACTAAAATAGTGAAAGTAGCTGCAGTGAGACGTCTAAGGCGGTTTAATGGCCCTGTACAGACTCGTACTGTGGCAGCCTGATTCGAAACATTTCATTAATCTTCCTGAATGCTGCTTGGCCCCTGGTCAACGACAGCCACGGCGAGAGTGCACTCAGAAACATTTCATCACATTTCTCCGCCCCGACCGCACCTCTCCGGGCACTCAGAGCCTTAATGAAATCCAACCTGAGACATTTTATTACAGTTCAGCCTCCTTCTCCAAAGCCTGAGCTCGGAAACTGAGTGGGAAAGAGGTTTATGAAGCAGATGCGTGACTGCTTGGGTCACAAAGCCTCAAACTCCTGAAGATCAGGATGCCAAACGTGAAGGGAACACTTTTTCTGCCCTCGCTGCTGAGGTGAGAAAAGCACTGCATGTTTGAGGTGAGCAGCTCAGTAGGCAGGCTCAGAGTGTGGCCGAAGTGAATAAACATTTGAGGGGATAAATGAGGTAACTTGAAAGTCTAAACTGGAGCATTTCATTACATTGTCACAAACTTGCCTTCCCTCATATCAGCGACATCCGCAGTGGAAGTCCGCGTTGGGGTCCTTCAGGAGCTTCTTGCGGTCGACGTGCAGACAGTCTATGTGGTACCAGGCGTCGCACACGTCGCACTGGATCCACTGCACCGTGTCCTGCTGGGGCAGCCGACACCGCACCGCCGCGCACGGCTCCACCGCCCCACCTGTCGTCTCCTCCTCGTCTTCCTCCTCTTCGTCGTCATCCTCGTCCTCAGAGGAGGAAGACGAGGAGCCGGAAGAGGAGGAGCCGGACGAGGAAGAAGAGGAAGACGAGGAGGATGGAGAGGGCAGGGAAGGCCGGGGAGGGAGCGGGTGTTTTCTGGGACGGCCTCGTCGTTTACTGCAAGGATTAAAGGAGAGAAGAGGGGGAGGGTCGGTCAATGAGATCAGGGAAAGAGGAGGGGACAAGCTATTGTTTGAGGATGATTCAACATGTTTAGATTTCATACAACACTCTTTGCTGCTTTGTATTCAGCTGGATTACAAAATATAAACACAAAAAGAGAAACTGAGTCCTGTGTCCTCACATATTTAACCTGATCATGAGTTACTGGCATAACTCGGTATGAAAGCTGGAGTTTGAAAGTCCCTTTGATGTAAGATCTGAAAATGACTTTGGTGACTCCTAGTGGTGAGATGCCATAACTCTACAGATAAATAGGGGGCCCTGGTCGGTGGCAGAGAGAGAACATAAACATCTTACCTTGCCTGATGGTGAAATCTGTTGAACTGCACTTTGCCTCTCTCATCTGTGCGGATCCTCAATGAAGGTGAGGCCAGACTGTAGCTCTCCCCTCCGACCACCAGAGGGGAGAAAACCGGAGAGCTGTGAGCCCTCCGCCTGCCTCTCTGCGCTGTCGGAGAACTGTGGGCCGATTTCTGTTGCCGGAAAGCTGCGATGTTGCCGTGCATCACCGTCTGGACACGGTGCACCGTCTGCACTTCCTGTTTATGGACCGCAGGGTTGGTGAATGACGCTTGGAGCAGGTGGTGGCTGAGCCTACTGTTAGTCATGGCGCCATGGAAACTGCCGATGGTCCTGATGCCAACGGGGAAGGGCTTGGCCTCCAACGGCCGGCGCACGTCGCTGTGGCTCTTGGGCTGCAGCGGCAGAGCAGGGGGCGAGCTGAAACTCTCAGATTCAGACTTGTAGAGCCGCCGCCTCTTCTTCCCCCTCGATCTCTGCGCGTCCTCAACAACTCCTGCTGGAGCTGGACAACATCAAGATGACAAGATAGTCTAAATAACAGCTAGACTCCAGTGACGTGAAATTTTGGCTGTGTGTGTCTGAATTGCTAAATAACTTGCTCATCAATTTATTCTCTTTTTTTACTAATTGGCTCATCTTGGTCACAGACTTTCTAGTTTCACAGCAAAGCTAAAATATGTTTCTGAGAACACTTTATGGGAGAAAAGGGCGATACAGTAACAGAATACAGATTCATATTGATCAGCGCTGCCTAGCTGACACTGCGTCAGAGACTGCTCAGCTCTTAGTGGTTGTTTTTCTTCTGGCGCAGTAGAAACTAGCAGATGCCATTAGGAGCACACAGAGGACTCTGGGAACTCTGGGAACTGACGAGGTAGAGATACATGACTTTCACAGATCTGTCTAATTGTGCTATAAGGATATAGTGACCTACAACAACATGTTTTTCATCGAAACTAAGCAACTTGAGCTTTTTCCTTATAAAGATCCGCAGCCTCCAGTGTTTGCAGAAAGCTCAGTACGTCAACAGCGGTGTTAGGTAGTAGGTGTGGGAGAGAAATATTAATGATGAAGTTATTTGAACGTCATCCTGCCCACTGTACTGTGTGATGTGTAGAGGCCTCAGATTTCTTTACTGTCTTGATGCATGTGAGGAGACTCCAGGGGTCTCTGGGTTCAGATAAGATGTGGACTTTGTAAATGTCTCTGACTCCAAAAGCTCAAATGACTGCGCTAAACTTGTTAAAAAGTTTTTGGTATGACTGAGCCTGTGAAAGCTGTACCAAGATCTTGATAATATTGCAAAGCAGTTGTTACAGCCGGGATAATCATGACATTAAATTTCCATGACTAATGTTGAGCCTTACCGCCTCGACTCCTGGGTTCGTCTGAGCTGTCGTCCTCGAGGAGCACCGTGTGAGCCGACTTCCTCCTGCTCCTGGAGGTTGGCTGGAGAGACTTTGTCGAAGGCACTGAAGCTGCGGAGGAGAATGATGGAGGTGTGGAGGGCGGCAGCAGAGAGGATAGGCCCACCGCCTGAGGAGGCGAGGAGGAGGAGCCGGGGTCCGAGGCGGTTCCCTCATGGCTGTGGCTCCTCTGAAAGGTCCAGGCGCTGCCCTTCATCTTACTCAGGCTGCCGATGGAGTTGAGGATGACGGTGGCCCGGTTGATGGACAGCTTGGACAGGTCCAGGTTGGCGGCCACCTTGCGGTCCAGGTTAGTTCTGATCCGGTTCTGTAAGTCGGAGGAGAAGGTGCCCGCCTAGGAAGACAAGTACATAAGTTACAACTTTATACAGCAGCAGCAAAATGTAAACAATAATGAGGTGCTTGTATCTTGTCGTATTTTGATCTTTTTCTGTTCAATTTCTTCACCTCATGAATTGAGTTTTTAAATGAAAGTATAAAATATGAGAGCAACCGATTCTGTCTTTCAAACATAGAAAGTTGACTTTTATATCTTAATTTGAATGTTCATATGTCGCCTGGACACCAAAGAGTCTGCTCACTGTTGTGTGAAGCATGAGTGGGAGGAAATTAAAAGACAACGATGGAGCCCAATAAAAAAAAACAACAACAACGGGCCTCTTCATTGTTTCCATATTCCAGGCACACAGACAATCCGTTGGCTCTACTGAAGATGTAGCTCCTCCAACAACTGCTCACATATCATTTCTTTTTTTTTTAAGGCGAAATCATTTCCTTAAATACCTGGTTACTATTTTAAGCTAATGTTACTCAAACATGAGTGCATTGTAAAAACGTCTATTATATTTGGTTTTCAATATTTCTTCTACCCCAATTTGTTAAAAACAATTGCATTAAAACAATATTGACTTAACTCAAATGTTATTAAAGTTTTAACACAACTCCATGCAGCGTGCTGAGCATGTACGTGTGTCTGGAGAGAAAACATATCCCTAGTCTTTATACAGTCACTATATTCATTTATGATCTTTATAATCGCCATTGTGGTCACACTGAAATACTGACTAACTGTCCTGACACTGACCTTTTAGAGAGCAGACAGAAAAAGTCCAGACTTGTTGGTGAAGAATGACTTAATCTGTGTGTTGCAGTATATGAAGCAACATCATAAATGTAAACCGGGGAGCAGAAGTGCACAGGATCGGGCAGTAAAGAGACAACCATCTCAGCTGAATCAACAACAACAAAAATTACCTTTGGAATTGTGATGGCATCGAAGTCTAGCGGGCGAACTTTGACCTTTTGGAAGAGGAAGTAGAACTCGGGGCTCCCTGGAGCCGACTGGCCACCGAAGGTCAGCGTGTCGCTGTCTGAGAGCTCCCATTGGACACCAGGCTGGAGGCGGACCTCATTGACCCAGGTGCCTAGCAACAGCAGGAGGAGATGAAGATTTTTTAAAAATGAATTCTACTGCGGACACTTAACGTTGCTCCTTAGAGACGCTCATTCGGCCACACCGACATGGCTGGGAAGTCAGACGGTCAGCCCAAACAGTTTTGTATTGGCTGGATCCAGATCACCACAGAACTATGTAATATATGAACATCACACAAACAAGGAAGAATAAATGAAGCCAGCCGAGGCTCAAAATAAAGTCATTTGTTGACAGTATGTCTACAGCTTCCAGCGTTGTGGGAGAAATGAAAACACAGCCTGTGAAATGGACCTAGAATTGAGGAGCTGGAAGGCTACAAGGCAATCAAACGGCCATGACAGCAGAGCGCGGCACCAAATGAGAAATACACAGTGAATACTTAAATTTTATTTTAATAGCAGAAATGAAAAATGTGTGAAACCGACTGTGAAATTACTTGAAAAATTAGGAAGAAGGAGCTCAGTTAGGATTCAGAACCTGTCGGGCAACAAGTGCCAACATTCACTCTCAAGCTCCTCCTTCCTCGCCTGCTAACACTTCCTGCGCTCTTCAGGGGTCACGAAAGACCAAAGACTAAATGTAATGTATGGTGCTGCCAGACTGCTGAGTCAGTAACTTTCTGTTTGTCACTTATCTTGACAGCACGAAACAGGCGATTTTCTGAAAACGCCATCTCTACCTCCACCATCTGCTCTCTGTCTGCTCGTAATGACATCTGCTAGATTCCACTGCGTCTGACCGACATCCACTCGGAGCCGAGCTGAGACTGCGTCAATGACCGCTCATGAACTCTTAGTGTGCCACTTAGCCTTAAAATCAGAAAGTTTGTGCAGCCGGTGGGTGGTGCTTGGTTTCTGCTCGGCCTGGTCACAAACTTCCGTAAACTTTAGGAGTGAAATAGTTAATCATCTGCTGTGGCCTTCACTATCACCTGACAAGAACCCGACTGAGCAGCTGTGGGAGGTTTTGTACAGATGTGTTTCGACAGGGCGCTCTGTTAACATCGAAACACTAAACGGGAGAAATATGTTTCAGCTGAATGCAGTTCATCCAATCGATGCCAAGGGCCGATGAGGCTGCTGAATTCAGACCATTTAATCACTATCAAACTCTTACTTCATTTTTTCTGTAGCAAACCAAACTTGGAGAATTATATACTTCTCAACAGGCTCTAAAGCACCTGGTCTGTTTGTCTAGAGCTGCGTTTGGGTAGTTAACAGTTGTGTGTGTTGGCTTGTGGGGCTCAGCTGATCAGGCTGCAGGTCTTAGTACTTCAGCAGAAGACACAAATGCATAAACGCATGCATACTGTGCGTCTGTGTCAATCCCTCACATCGCCTAAACCAAACAGAGTACTTCCAGTGAGCGATGACACAGAGACCCTCCGGCTGTGTGCTGCAGGTGTGAAAGAGAATCTATCTGCAGACCTGATTCTCCTGAAGTTGTCTGGGGTTCATATGTGAAAACAACTCAAACATTCACAAATACTTTGTGTGTGTGTGTGTGTGTGTGTGTGTGTGTGTGTGTGTGTCTCTCTCAGTCTCACCATGACTGCTCCTGTCCTTGATGTGGACCCTCCAGCCCTCATCCTGGCGCGCTGCACCCTCGTCTCCCGCCTCCTTCTCTGCATGCAGCTCAGCGTGGATTCGTGACACCGACGTCGAGTCCAGCGTGACATCACACAGCTCAGCCGCCCGACCCAGCCTGAACACCGACTGGCTCAACGCCGGCCTGAACGTGTACAGGTCCCGTGCCGAGTCGCCGGTCGACGAACCGATCCGAAGCAACTGGAAGCATGGCTGCACCCCGGACAGCATGACTGAAGGGTTTGATTGTCTGCCACCGCTAAGCCCTCACCTGTCCCCAACCCAGGGGCCGCACCGTGTCTGCAACAGGCCCCGAGTTACAGGAGGCTGCGATCCATTTTGGGATACGACTCTTTGCTAGTGTTCAGAAGTTAAACTGAAGGCACTGGCCAAAGAGTGCAAACACAGAGCTATTACACTGCAAGATAAAATATTCTAAACATACGCCTAAGAGCACCGAGTGTGAAGGTTACAGGCAGGTACGACAACAGGTGTTTGCATTAGTATGGAGAGCCGCTGACTTGTTGTGCCCTGCTGTGAATACATGAATAAATAATGATGATATGGAGCAGTGTATAATCCGATGAAGTGTGGAAAATGAGCTTCTGCTCTCTGTTATGAGCTCAAACAGACTAAATCCCCCGTGTGGAGTAGAGTCTATAAGAAGATGGATTTGGGAATAAAGAGCTTCAGTGATGTGGACAGCCGGTGTGTTACTGTGCTGCTAAACTGAAAGGTGCAGTAAACATTAAAACCGTCAAACGCAGAGCTGCCAAAAAACCTGACAGCCGTGACTTTTAGTGCGAGGTCTGATGTTTCATACTTTCAGGCTTGAACAGCTGTCACCTGAGACTGTGTGAGTGTGTGTGAGTGTCAGTGTGTGTGTGTGAGAGATTAAAATCCCAGAGTCCTGACATGAATCGACAGTGGTGGTCTCACAGGAGGAGAGCCTGACAAGTCTGTGTGCTCTGGAAGAAAACAAGAAGAAAAATCCTTTATATGAACCCATTTTAAAAAATGCTTTTGCCGATTGCTCTTCTTAGTGTTTGAAAAATCAGACAGTTTTTTTTCTTTGACACTTCAAAGACACGTTTCATTATAGACTTGTGTAAAATTAACATTATGTCTCACTGAAGCAGAAACATACAGATGCTAAACTTACAACTGAACACAAACCCTCCTCATTAACCTCCATGTAGCTGCAGTGTGCACCGCATGCATCAGCTGCGCGTACACAGATCATGGGATCCCCGCACAAAGCATGAACAATAAGCGGCTGTCAGCTAAAACATCCTTTCAGACACAATAACTGCACACACCCTGCTGTGATAGGACATTACTTAAACATGCACTGAGTGTAGTTAAAATACGGTTTTAAAAAAAAAGACAAACGCGATATCGTTGTGCTGCTTTTTAGCTTGTCAGACAGAAACAGGGTGAAGCTAGCTGCTGACGTTAGTTCCTTGTGGGACAGGATGGAAGTCAAAGCGGCCACTTACAACAACGACACGCCGACTTTACGGGAGTTATTCCTCGAACCGCCGCCGGATGAAACACCGTCGACTGCTCCACCCGCGGTTTCAGCTCCTCCACCTTTTAATAAAACCTTTTGTCTGTGCAGGTTTTTCGTCGGTAGCGCTCGGTGCGGCTTCTCGCCCTCTGTCCTCCCAGGAGGAAGTGCTTTGAAATTTGGCGCGCCACTCCCGGGGCTTCTTTGCCCGAGAACGCACGTCACTTCCTGCTCCGCCCCGATTGGCTGACGGACAGGGCGCGCTCAGCGGGAGCAGGGCTGCAGCAGGACGGGCCTGTGGGAGAGAAAGTAGGGCACAAGGAGTGTCAGAGCCGGGGGCCAGAGGGTTTCACTGACATCAACTCAGTCTGGGAGTCCTTCCTAAGGGAACACGGCTTAGTTAAGAGTTTCACGTGTCTTAGTTTCACATTATTTCCTAGTAAAGTTCAGTTAAAGTGTGTTAACGTGAGTAAGGGGTTACTTTTGTGTCTCTGTTATGCAATCAAACAGAATAACAGCTTTGAGAACAAAAGTTTGACCAAAGTACACATGAACCGTTTGTTTTTCTGGTGCACTTAAAGGCAGAAACAGGAAACAGGTCGTTTTGTTTTGTTTTTTTCAATTTTGGCCAAAAAAGCAAAAACAGGAATTCAGCTTGATTTCATGTTCATCTTTTTTTTCATCTTCAGCCGCTTGTCCCTGTCGGGGTCGCGGGGAGGCTGGAGCCGATCCCAGCTGACATCGGGTGTGAGGCGGGGTCCACCCTGGACAGGACGCCAGTCTGTCACAGGACACATAGAGACGAACAGAGACAGACAACCATTCACACCTACGGGAAATTTAAGAGTCATCAATGAACCGAACACCTGCACGTCTTTGGACTGTGGGAGGAAACCGGAGAACCCGGAGAAAACCCACGCAGACACGGGGAGAACATGCAAACTCCACACAGAAAGGCCACATACCACCCAAAGTTTCCTTTTCATTGCTTTTGATTGGCTATGTTAGCTATGTATGCTATACTCTTCAAATAAAAGTACTAACTCTTTGCTTTCAGACAACGTGCACACCAGTGTAATGTCATCACTTTCAAGGGGGCACAGAAGACCCGCCCACCAATGAAAAGGAAACATTGGGTGGTATATTTGTTCAAGCGTACTTTGGTCAACTTCCCATGCTGCAATTAAGGGCGCACATTTCCTTTCAGCATACACATTAATCGGGGCTCTGCAGGTTTCTTCACACAAAAGCTTCACAATGAAGGAACGCACAGACCAACCAAAGGAAGTGTAAAGGGGCCTTCACGTGATAAGACTTTTGCGCTGGGTTAACCGCGATATTGGGCGCAGAGACCTAGTGAACGGCTAACGTAAGTATTAAAACAACCGTAAGCTTGTAAACGGCTTATTCGTAAACCTGGTGTGATGGTTATAAACCTCCAAGCATTACGTTTATTTTCCTGAGATCGTGATACGACTTTAATGTAACCTTGGTATAGTAGTTTGGGAAATTCGGACACACAAACAATACTTTTTTCCTCCATCTTTCTAGCCAGCTTGATGTTGCTCTCTGGTTGCCTAGGAAACATAAACATCACAGTTAAAACTTCTATCTCATTGGTTGCGCTTTTGAAAGGTCAGCGGCAACAAGGTCAAGAGCAGCGCCAGAGATGCAAATCGCTACATTGGGGGCTACCGCCTCTTCCATAGGAAATGAATGGAACGGCCGGTGCAAAGCGTTTTTACCGCATATCACGTGGGGTCTTAATTGGTCCCAGTTGTGATTTTACGCAGAATGCTGGTATTCCAGAAGCACAAGAGGCGTCTGCGTCCAGTGCGTGTGAACCGATCTGCCATTAATAAACCTCTCGGAGCCAACCTGACCCAAACTGTCCAACTGTATTTATCATAGTAGCACCACTGTCAGAAGAGAGGCCAGAGAATGCTGCGATGCGAGCGTCGCAAGTGCGAGAGAGAAAAGAGAGAGGGGAAGAGACTGCGGACTAATTGCACACAATGTATCTGCAAGTTATTAATAACTTAGGCTGATCTGAGAGCTGCTTTGTCACTGATTGACCCTCTCACCATCACTACAATGTGTGTGTGGGCTCAGGCACTGGCGGCTCAGAGGTGCAAGAGATCTGTGCCCCCATTCTGTCTCCGTGCCTTTCACGCAGGCGGCAGCACGTGATAAAGGCGCACCAGCCCCGCAACGAGCAGGCTGTGGGAATTGGGCTATAATTTCCTGCAGTTTTTATGCACCATGATGGAAATGTATTTATTTATTTATGTAAAAGAAACACAGGTGACAATTAAACATAAGGATTCAAAGCAACCGATTATATTATGACTTTCTCAAAATATTAGTCATTTTTTTATCATATCATAACTTAATTTGCATCATTCAGTGACGTTGCTGCACTATAACATAACTCCATAACATTTGAAAGGTTGACCCGGTACAAAGTCTACCGGAAACTAAATATAGTCATTCCAAAGCCAAAAAATGTTCATTTTCACCACACAACGCCAAGGCCAGTGTGTTGTGATGCAGCTCCGTCACCATCTGAATCATATGCATTCATTTGGAAACAGCCTTCTTGGGTCAAACTTTTCATTGTGCACAGTGAAGCTCAAATATCCGCGGATTCATGGTGAGCAACACACGTCTTTGAGTGAAGGGGTACTTTCATATTTATATTCCTTAAAAGTATTAATAAAACAACAGGAGCAGCAGCATGGTTCATTCTAACAATATCAACTCAAGTCCTTCTTGTTTGTTCCAAGGTTTTGTAATTTCTGCTTCACTTTGCTTTGAAGAAGAAGAAGAAGAATTCCTTTATTCATCCCGCAATGGGGAAATTCAATTGTCACTCTATTTTTTCATGTTACACACACACAGGCCCGAAATACACACACATGCACAGACAGGACCTATATACATGTAATTAAGGAGAGATGTTAGAGCGAGGGGGCTGCCAGTGACCGGCGCCCCGAGCAGTTGGGGGTTCGGTGGCTTGCTCAACAGCACCTTGGCAGTGCCCAGGAGATGAACTGGCACCTCTCCAGCCACCAGTCCACGCTCCATTCATGGTCCACACAGGGACTCGAACCAGTGACCCCCCCGGTTTCCTGCCAAGTCACCTACGGACTGAGCTACTGCCTCCATTGATGCACTTTACAATGTTGTACTTTAAATTTCCTCTGCTTTCAAATTGTGTCGTGCACAGAAAGAATGACAATAACAATTGCCAACAATGGACCTTAGTGTATTTATTTATTATTTATAATTCCTATTGGAGTCTGTCTGCCTTCTGTTCATCATGACCTGGCAGGAGCGCCCCTCTCTGAGCAACAGTTCTGAAAACAGGCACCACCAACAACTCTACACTGATCAAAAGCACCAAGTAAATGTTATGTAAGGAAACTGCAGCGCTACAGCTGCAACGCCCACTCTGCCCACAGGAGTTTACCAATCCATTCTCTACTCATCACAACTTCTACTAGTTTTATTCAAAGCCAGGGAGCTGAAAGTTTGGACCCTAGTGTGCCGTGTTCGTTGGTTTGTCTGTAAAATGTTTGGACTCAGATCTTTGACTATTCATTGAAACGAGGCTCTCCTGCTAATCCACTGGTGGAGATCAAATGGAAAATGAGTTTGCATGAAAGAAATGCACCAAACACAAAGAATAACCACTGATTCACTCTCTGTTGAAAATTAGTTTAATTGGAATTAGTCATTCAATACAGAAAAGGAGAAGCTTTATAAAAGTTTGAGCATATATAGTACCAGTATATAAATAATCATCGATTTATTCTTCAAGCAAACGAGGGGGTGGGGTCACGTTTTCACAGCAGTGCAGTGAAGTATCGTTAGAGTCAATGATCACCCAGCTCTGGAAAAACACCAGCTGAGATATGAAACATTCAAGTGATTTCTTTTGAAATGAAAGCAACAACATGCAGACGAACCAGTGACCAGCGGGTATTTTACACACCCCACTGCAACTTTTCCTTCAATCACAAAGTAAACTTGCCTGAGGAATGCACAATCCAGTGTTCAATGTTCACGTTTGATCGATGAATTAAACAAAAAGCTGAATTAATCTGGATTCCACTAAATCAAACAAACCTCAAACACAACACAAAAGACATGCCAACTTGTATCCAGACGTACAGAATACTAGTTAAATATAGAGTTATGTCGGGCTGCAAACTAACCACAAAAACGACACATGAAAAGTGAAATAAAGTGTCTAAAGAGTGTGAAAAAGGTGTTTATGTCATACAGATTTAACAAAAACACATTCTGGATGTTATCCCATATTTCTTTAACAAAGACAGGAAGAGTTTGATATCACCTCTCATAAGAGAAGGTGAACTTTCTCATATGTATACGTCTTTTTGTAGCTTTTTTAAACAGTAATATTGACAGTGACAATACTTCTCCTGCAGGAATCATGGGATAAAACAACCAATAGGCTCTACTTCTGCCTCCAGCCATCCTGACCTTGGGTTTCCCCCAAAAACCCTTAACGACTAGGAAAATCTACGTTCTGTGGATGAGATGATGTAAAGTGTAATCACTAGAAAATGAAAGTAGCATGGCATTCAACATATGAATGTATGAATCCATACAAAAGAAACCTCTTTGATGCAATTTGATCAGATTCAAGGGTAAGAGCTGGAGTCTATGAATATTTATCATGTGACGTTAAAGGAGAGTACAGGTGTCACTTTTTTAATGAAAGTCATTTGATTTGTACGGAAGTCACGAGAGGCAAATGAATCAAATAAATCACGGTGATCCATTTAACTCTGGTCTGAATTGTTTTCTCTCCTGTGTTCATGAATCAAGAACGGGCGGAAAAATGGTTTCGCAAGGATCATTTTCCTAAGTTACTTTTTTTCAATTGCGAGAAGTCGAAACGCTTTTGTTGTCGTGACACTAAGTTTAGCCAAAAGAGGCTGATGTGCACCACGACCTTGTGTTTTACTGAAGTTAATGAAAAGAAAGATGTGTCAGTAATGTTACATAACTTGATAACACACAAAATATGTACCTTTTGTTCAGAGTGCAGGGAGAAATTACAACTCATGTGGAAGAAGTCATAGATGCATTTAGTCTATTTAGAACAAAACCTGGGTAAGTGGTGCACTTCGGCCTCTTGTGGTTGAAATATGTATTGCAGCAGCAAACAATTAGAGACATGATCCTGACAACAACAACACAAGTACCTGCCAAAACCTAGAAACATTATTCCTGAATCATAAACACAGGAGGGGAGACACTCTGGATTTCTCTCACTTGCCTCTCAGGGGCTTCCGTAGTTTGGTCTTTCAGTAAAGGTTAGATTGTTTTAGGTTGCATTAAACATGAATTGTGCAAAGTTAGTGAGCCAGAATGTTCATATTGATTATTAGAGATGGGAATTGATGAGATTGTATTGATAACTCCCCTTATTTATTCCTGATCTGTTTCCTGTGTGGTAAAAAACCCGGCCTACACAGGTTTTCAGAGTCAGTGCACTGGGTTTATTCTCTGAGTCTGAACACAGCGTAGGTGTGAGGGAATATTTGCAGAGCTTTCTCTTTTTATTTAGGTTTCTGCTGAACATGGAGCTGATGTTGTAACGCAACGCTTTGGATTGTTGTTTCCCCACTGTTGCATTGACTCCTTCTTGTTGCAGATTTACAGCAGTTTAACGTCGTTGCTCTACACCGCCATCAAAACATGCCGGCATTGATAAAAGGAACTGATGAGCTAGGAGGCATATACCAGTTCTCCATTCCCATCCCTAGTGATTATTTTAGGTGGAATTAGTTAGTGTAAAATAAAACAATAAGAAAACTCAGATAAGTAGTTTCCCCTTGGGGATTAATAAAGTTTTCTAATCTAAACTATGAAAATAAAACACACAATAATAATACCGTATTTTTCGGATTAAAAGTCGCTCCGGAGCAAAAGTCTCACCAGCCGAAAATGCAGAATAACGAAGGAAAAAAACAGATATAAGTCGCACTAGAGTAAAAGTCTAACACCAAGAAACGACATTTCATCTTGAAAGGCAATTTAAACTAAAACTAGAATAGAGAACAACAGGCTGAATAAGTGTTTACGTTATATGACGCATAAACAACGAGCTGAGAACGTGCCTGGTGTGTTAACGTAACATATTACGGTAAGAGTCATTCACAGAACTATAACATATAGAACATGCTCTACGTTTACTGAATCCAATGAACTCTTCTTCCTCTGTGTCACTTCTGAACAACTCCGCCAACTCAGCGGTACGGAAGTAGAAGCTAGCATCTTTTTTTTCACAATGCACTTCTGCCATGACCCGCCCCCGCCTAATTTTGATTGGTTGACATGTGTGTGTGTGTGTGTGTGTGACGATTGCTGATATACGCCTAGTCTCTTACGTGACTGAGATAAATAACAGCCCGGGCTATTATTTGATATTTTACGGTAATGTGTTAATAATTTCACACATAAGTCGCTCAAGAGTATAAATCGCACCCCCGGCCAAACTATGAAAAAAACTGCGACTTATAATCCGAAAATATGGTAAGTTTGATTCAGCCAAATGGAGACTTTAAGTAATATTTTGTATTTTTAAAATGCAAAATAATGAATGGCAGGAAATAGCTACTGTCTACTGGAGAACAGGCTTTCTTATTAGACACTAAAAAGACATGAAGACATTCTTGATGATTGGCAGCAACCTTTAAAAAAACACCAGTATTCTCCTTTAACTATCACTCTCAGGGTGACATTAAGAGCCAGGAGGATCGTGGGAAACCAAGACCCGACCTCAGCGACAAAGATCAGGATGGACTCTGGAGGCCAGCTGTACAGAAAAGTGCAATTCATATTCGGATTATATCGTTATTAGCTATAAGCGTCACGGCTGCCGTCCCACAAGCAATCTACAGGTCAGCATGCTGCAGTTACACTAACTCTCAGGTACACACCGGGACAGCAGATATAGGCTATAATATCAGAGTATGGAGAAATATACGCATATTAGTAGCAGGGTTTGTCTTTTTGGTGCTAAATGTGATGCTACAAAAAGTTCTGCCATTCTGCATTCAAGCATGTTCATTCATTCAACTTTTTTTCCTTTAGTAAACGCACTCGTTTAGGAGGAGGTGCGTTTGACCCCAAGTAAACACACCGATTATATGAAAAGTTATTTTTAGGAATATCTTTTTTTTCCCCTCCTTGTATAAAAAAACATTCTCAGGTGCTGGGAGTATCACGGTGGGGACAGACGTGTGGCTATCAAACAATTTCCAAGCGGACAGTTCAATGCGTTCATGATTAATTCTCACTGTATTTCAGAAAGGAAGTGCTGCTCAACTGGGATCCATTAGCCCGAGTGTGTGTTTCCTACTGTGGACCAGCTTAGAGCGACAGACACTAGTGGCTTTCAGTTATTTTCTCCCATCATCCGTCTTGAAGAAGAGATAAGACTGAATTCAATCACAGTAAGAGCCGCTGAGATGAACTGAAGTGAATTCAAATGGACTAATCTCAGCGTCAGAAACTGCGGTTGACAGTTCTTCTGTTTCGCACTAAAGCAAATTTCTATAATGATCAGAGGTATCAGCAAACCGCGACACTGCAGACATCGTTTCATGGCTTTTCATTACATTCTTTTGAGTTACAGAGAATAGTAGATTAACAGAAGATCGAATCCGCCAGAATTGAAAGAACGTTTTATTAAATCATACCCTACGCACACACCGATCAGCACTTCTGTTCTGACAGCCTTTGTGAACCGCCGCTCTGATGTGTAATGAAACGGAAAAACATCAGACGATGGTTGACTGACGGAAAGTGAAATCCTTTCATTAAGCCTTCATCAGCTGCTATTATTCCACCAGGCACATCAGAAATCCTACGGAGGCTGTTGGCCCTTCGCCCTGCGGAGCACTAAAGTGCCTCCAACAGAGGCTTTGTAATCTATGTGAAGAAGGAAACGCTTCATCTTTAGCTCCATATATTCACAAAAGATCCGATACACAGCAGCCTCGCCGGCCTCTGAGATACAGTATTTAACGTAATCATGAATGAATTCATCCAGATTGCTCTGTTGCCAACTTTTATAAACACTAAGCATCGTTTGTGAGTATTATTTGACTTATGGGTGATTTAAAATCTGTTGAAGTTGTTGAATTTCCTAGCCGCTTTATGCATCTCCATGGATTTTACATATCGCAGTGAAATGAGGGTCTAAATCTTTGTGCCCCTACATCATTACAGGAATATTTGTGTATTCAAGTGATGTTGGTGGAACGGGGAGAACAGGAAAACCTCTTATTATTCCAACTAATGCGCAATCTTTTGTACAGAGAATCTTTGATGGTTTCGGGGTCACGAGAGGACACGTGGAAGCAGAAGTAAGCGTAATGAAACGCACCCTCCCCGTCTCTTTTCCTCGCCTCATCTGCTCTCATCTCTAGGGTGGGCGAGACTAAGAGGTGAGGAGAGGAGAGGAATCGAGGATTTACAAACAGAGACATGAAAACAGGGGAGATACTCCGACACAGCTGAAGCAAACGTTGATGAAAGGATTTCACACAGCGTCACCGTGAGCCAAACGTGTAAACATGACATGAGCTCGACCGGAGACTCTTCCCAGCTGGAAGCGTCTCCGACACTAAGTGTTTCCTTTTCTACCCGGACGTGTGGTTAAAGGATCGATGCAGCGCTTTGAGAGTATAAAATCTTGCATAAGCCTTGCAGTAAGAAAGATATTAGTATTTTCACATTATACACATGCATTTCACATATCTTTATATTTACAACCGTGGAAAAAAGGGATGATTCAAAGTGACGTTGAAATGTCAGATTCCTCTTCCTGTGGATGTCATTGATGTCTCAGTGCCTTTATAATGCATATTGCTTTAGATTAAATTGGAAATCAGTCGATCCATCGGCCATCAATTTGTCACAAGTCCACCTAACCTTTATTTGAATCAACCTGATATTTACATCTAACACAAAGTCAGTTTTGGGAGCTCTGCTAATGCCTCTTTGTGTTAAAATACGTATCTGATTGAGTCAAGAAGTCCCTGCATGAGCAAACGCGCTTCCCTACAAATCAATAATTCGGTGACAACTAGATATTTTACATACTCGTGATTCCCATATTTAATATTTTACCTCTGCAGTAAATCCAAACTACATTTACCCTGAATAGGAAGGGAACATTTTCTTCATTTTTACAATAGCTGCTACTCATCTTTAACCCTTTTTAATTACAATGTGAACCATTTTTTCATGTTTTCAAAGGATCACATGTTAAATTTTGTGCTTTTTCTTGTCCAGACACCAAACACCTGTGTCTGTCTGACTGCTTTTAGTAACCCTTGGAGGTATGAGGTTGTTAATCATGCAGACTTCAGGTTGACATCGATTTTGTTACAGCGTCAGGTAGCCATACTGCTAACAACAACAGGGACTTAAAAAGGATCTTTGGGACAGGCGAGCTCTGTTGTGATGAAGATCTCTGTGTTGGCGTGTTCTGGATTGGTGAAGTATGGGATTGATGGATTTTATTCCATAAAAGGTGTAAAAGTGCTGCAGGAGCTCTAGGTTTGGCCCTGTGGAGGGGAGGACATGTCTCGCTCTCAGTCTATGAAATGTCTTTGGTGTAAATCAGTTTCCTGTGACCTGAATCAGCCCACAGGCTTCTGCCAGAGCAAGTGAAGGGAACTAATTAGTCAGCAGCAGTTGTGATGGCTGACTGCAGGAGCTTAATCTCATCGACTTTGTTCATGCTTCTCTTTAAATACGTTTGAATGTGTGTGTATGTGTTGTTCTGTGGTCATTAGTATCTTTTCTTTCTTTACCCTCCCATAAATGTGGTAATTTCCACTATGTTTGTAATTAATAGGGATGGGTATTCAAGTACTCGCAAGACAAATCTAACATAAGGATCCAAAATTAGTTCTGGATGAAATCTCGAAGTAGCAAGGGATCATGGGAGTTGTTGTCTTCATTGATGGTGAAAATCTGTCTGACGTGCCTCAGACGAGTTAACTTATGAAAGTTTTACTCATTCTATGTTTCTTCACATGTATTCACCTCATGCAATTTCATTCTAATGAAACAGCCGCGGCTAAGGTTAGCTGACGTGACCTTAGCTTGCTCATTTATTAGATTTCATTTATTAGATGAGTCGTCTGCCCAAGCAGCCGCTGTAGCTAACATTCATTCATTCATTCATTCATTGAATTGAATTCATGAGCATGTTGAGCTTTGTTTTGAGGTCATAACATCACTGTACAGTTGAGTTGGGTGGCTGGTATGGGCCAGTTGTCATAGTCCCACATCGTAGTAAGATACTGACAGTTTCAAAACGAGAGACCATCTTGCGATTGGATCACACCGACAGCGATGCAAAATTGGGCCAGGTGCGTAAAGTGTGAGGCCAAGGACCCTTCCCAACTCTCTACTCGCCTACTTCGGCGCCCTTTCCGTTATCACACCCATTTTAAAACTCGGCCTTAATTTTGATCTCAACTACACACCTGTTGAGTTCTGTGACTGTGTCTTGCACTGTTGGGATGCTATCGGGTAGACAAAGTAGACAGGGAGACATAAAAACACCTAGAAAAAATAAACAAAACTGCAAAAAAAGAAGCAAGTACTCAATATGTTGAATGAATACTGACACCCAAATCGAGTATTCGTGCCCATCCCTAGTAATTCATTTACAAAAGTTAAACCAAAAAAGAGCAGAACTGCAGATTTGATCAGGTTTTAGAAGCTACGTGTGGTACATTTGCACCACCATCATCTGTCCTTTGAGAGCTCTTTACGGACTCCTTAAAAGGGCAAAACTTGGTCACACACTAGTTAAATACATTTAAACTGGAGTGGTTGTAAACATTTGACCTACCTACAGTCAAAAGTAGCATCACTGACTCTCGTGGGTTTGGATTCATTGAGCAGGAGCACCATTTTTGAGTTTTTGATATTTACCATTAATTTAGGATTCGTATACTCTGAGATTGCCCTCCATGCCTGTCTCCATGCAGAGCAGTGAATGTCTAATATTGTTGTTTGCTTTGTATGAAACCCCCCTCCATATACACACACACACACACACACACACACACACACACACACACACACACACGCACCTCATAATCTCCGTCATTCAGTCTCATTTCGTCAGGGCTGTAGGCTGCATCCTTATCTCAGATTGATCCGACTGCTTTTCAGTCACTTCATTCTGGCAAACAACTGGGCTACAATGATCAGAGCTGTGTCTGATGGATGGGGGCTGAGATGAAAATAGGACGCTTTAAATCATGCAAGGCATTTATCTGCTCCCCCGAATAGTACCCTGTTCCATCTGTCGTCTCTTTTATCAACTGCTCCTCACATTGAGGTGTCCGTGAATCGGTCTTTCTGCAGAAAAGATCCAAAATCCAATTATGTTCTCGGGAGCTGTTCCAAAAGTCCCAGAAGTGTTGCGCAGTATTCTCCTAATTTCATTTTGCTCTGACAGGGCTTGTGACAACTCCGCTGGGGGGGATAGTTTCTACGGTTAGCTGTTGTTCTCGTGAGCGTTTTCTCTGAAATTCGTCATTAGCGTGTGAGATGAGGTGGACGTTTCGACAGGTTTCTTTAGATGATGCCTTCAAACATGGCAGGTTCAACATCAAAGATACGGGAGAAAGAAAAGCAAGTGTTCAATCTACAGATCTTGTTTTAGTTTGCAGGGATTTTTGGGGAGGAATAGGGAGGTTTTTCTCTCATGGATACCGATGCATGAGTGCTGAGACAAGCACTTGTGTCTGAGAGGTGGAGGCGCTTTCTGACAGGCTTGTATTGGTAATAATAAAGTCCGTGTACGGGTGGGATGAAATGCAATCATCGTGGTGTTTGTCGGATGCCGTGAGAGCAGACAAAAGTGCAGTCAGAGGCAACACACAGATTCACCTCTAAACAGGAGAAGCTCTGTTGTTGTTAGTATCCTCGGCCTTAATGTCTGATCCCCGTGTGTGTGTCGACTCCACCTGTCAAAACTGTCAAACTCTTGTCATTTTCTTTGACCTTTCGACAGTGTAATCATTTGATCCCGTTTAGGTGCTGAGAGTGTTTTGCCCTTTTCACATCTACTTCTTTTGAGCCGGTGTTCCTTCGGCCCGCTGAAGCTCGCATGCAGTCGCTCTACTCTAACGTCAGCCTTTTCCCTTGGATCTCAACTATGATATCTACTTTAATGTTTAATTTAAATGCATGCATTTTTCCATATGCACAGACTTGCTCTGTTCTTCTTTTGATAGAGCTTGGGGGTCACTCCTTTGCATCAAATATTTCAGTGCTGAGTCTATATAATTCAGTATTGTGCATTTTGTGCAACTGCCTTTTTTATTATTTTCTTTTTGGCTAAACTGAGATCTGAATCCAAGCATGAATATTTTGTCAATGATGTTGTTTCAAATGCAGTGATCAAGGACTTGGTGGTGTTTGGATGTGATCCACAGAGCCAGATTGTTGTGGATGTCATTATTTTATGAGGACCATGAGCTAAAAAAAATACACCCTGCATCCTCTCAGGTGCTCTGATCCGATTCCTTCTTCTGCTCAGCTTCTTCGCTCTCAGCCCCTCCCTCTGTCTTGGCTGAATCCGACCCAGTGGTGCCCTTGGAAGCCGTTCCCGGCGATGCAGCACCGTGCAGGCTGCCATCGGGGGTGGCCGCTGCAAGTGAGCGAGGATTGGAGGCAGGGCTTGCACTCATTGCCGAGTCAGGGGTCCGGTTGTCGCTGAGGTCGCCTTGGGGGACCATGGTGGCATCCTGACTGTCGGAGTGAACTTCTTCGGTCATGGCTGTGGGGGAGACGGCGTTCAGGAGGGGCTTGTGGGAGGCGTAGGTCATTGCAGCATCAGTGTCACTGTCCAGTGGGAGGCCAGAGGTAAACTCCACCCCTGAGTCGCTCATCTCCAGAAAATTTTCTGAGGAGAGCGTATGGTAACGACCCGGTTTGGAAACCTCGAGGCCCTACAGAGAAATAGGGAGGGGGAAGGGGGGAGGGTCAAAGGCACAGGGAATATGAGATCACCAAGGACAAGGACAAGAGGAAGGGAAAGACAAAGAAGGAAAAAAGGAGATTAGAAAGAAGATGATAATGAAACAAAATGTGGGCATAATGAAAGAGAAGCCCGCACAAATAGGAGGCGGGAGGGGGCACAAAGTGAGAGGAGGCAAAAGTAAAGCACAACACGGGTTCCCCCAACAGAGTGCAAGAGATGGAGGAATGGAGGAAGGGAGGGAAAGGAAGTGGTAAAAATTGAGGTCATGGAAAAAGCAATGTGAATAATTCATGCACATGTTTCTAGGACCATATTTATAGATTTATATTCCACTCCCATGTAACCAACACTACTGTTTGTCCTTGTTATGCATAAACAAGATGTATCTGTGAATTTTTTATGGAATTATTCCGTTGCATTGGACTTTTTTTGCACATTACTGTACCATTACCTTTGCACTTTAACTTGCATATTACTGTACCATTACCTTTGCACTTTAACTTGCACATTACTGTACCATTACCTTTGCACTTTAACTTGCATATTACATTGATGTTGCACACATTTTACTGTAAACTGTATACGGAACATATCGTCTATCGTTCTGATGACAATTTAGCCTCTAGAGGCAAAGGCCAATATTTCTGGGGTTCTGGTCATATCTGGGCGCTGGTCATTGTTTGCAGTCTACAGTTGATACATTTTTTGCTAATCTCTATATATATATAGAGAGAGAGATATCTGCATATGACTCCAGATAAATGTTTTTAAAAGCTAAATATTCTGCTGATGGACAATCTTCTTTTTTTCTTGCTTTAGTTAAATTTTGTATATTTGGGATACATCTTACTCTGCTATCCTGTATTGTAAAGTGACTATAAAGTTGAACCCTGACAACAACACTTAACATTACTAATCTACAGGAATCAACATGCGTCTGTTGAAAGAAAATAAATGTGGCTTGTACTAAAGATACAGACTGTACAAAGCAGGTTATGGTTAAAAGGATACACTTCTCCATTAAATATGGAGACCACACAATAGACAGCAATATAAAACAATCATAACCTACACGCCTGGATATTGTTTCATTTTTAATGATAAAATCTGGGAGAGCTTTAATGCTGATCATCCATGTCAGAGTGCACGTGATGCCTGCAGAAGCTCTCATCAAAGAGCTCAAACAACTGCATGAACCTTGACCTCTTTACGTTCTTTACTCCTCTTATTTCAGTTTCAGTTTTAATCGAATCTGATCCACTGCTGAGTGTAGAGTCGGAGGCTGATGCCTTTTAATTACACTTGGCGCTGATGTGACTTTATACAGCAGGTAGTTTCTGCAAAGCAATCTAAAACACGAGGATGGTCAATGATCTCTGCTCTTAAATCTGATTGGGTTTTTTTATCGATACACCAACCCTGGTAGTACAAAGGTGTTTTGTAATCAGGTTTTAGACTTTACTCCTCGGCTTGTTTTGCTGACCTATTAGCCTGATTTTCAACTGCATGACCAATGGATCTCCTAGAGGGATGAATAGCTGCATGCTGGGTTTTTGATGTAAAAACAAACTTTTCTGCTTTTAAAATGAGTTCGATTTTTGAATCACATACTTAGTCATGTTCAAGAGTGAGGCGACGATGGAGCGTGAGTTTGGCCGGAGAATCGGAGCAGCGGGGGCGGTGCTGCAGTAGCTTTACCACACCGTTATGACAAAAAAAGAGAGCTGAGCCAAGGGAAAACTCTGGATCTACCGTTCAATCTTCGTTCCTACCCTCACCTATGGTCATGACCGAAAGAACCAGGTCGGGGTGCAAGCGGACGAAATGTGTTTTCTCAGGAGGGTGGATGGAGTCTCCCTTAGAGAGAGGGGGAGAAGTTCAGCCATCCGTGAGGAACTCGGAGTAGAGCCGCTGCTCCTTTGCGTTGAAAGGAGCCAGTTGAGGTGGTTCAGGATCATCTGGTAAGGATGAACCCTGGGCGCCTCCCTAGGGAGGTGTTCCAGGCACGTCCAGCTGGGAGGAGGCCTCGGGGAAGACCCAGGACCAGGTGGAGAGATTAGTTTTCCACACTGGCCTGGGAACGCCTCAGGATCCCCCAGTTAGAGCTGGTTAATGTGGCCCGGGAAAGGGAAGTTTGGGGTCCCCTGCTAAAGCTGCTGCCCCCGCGACCCGACCCCGGATAAGAGGCTGAAGATGAGATGAGATACTTGTTGTGGTATGTCGATATTGTACTAAAAACAACACTGACCTTTATGGTGACCTCTGTGCTCTCCGAGGGCTTCTCACACACAGACTGCATCAGAGATTCCTCAGTAAACCTGGTGTAAGCCTCATGGACCACCTGCAGAGCCGCACACACAAACACACACGGGAGAATGTGAAAATGTGGCCACAGCAGCCGAGCTTTTCCAAACAAACAACTAGTCATCAAAAATACATAGACACTGCTCGAGAGGACATAAAACACACACAGAAGGCGCATGTAACTGCACAGAAAGCTCTAAAATACAAGATACTGAAAAAAGGAAACTTGTGTGACATGACTGAGAGACAAGCTGAATTATTTGTCTTCGTGTTGGGGCTGGAGGCTGAGAGGAAACAGAGCCAGCGGGGCTGTAATCTTTCAAAAATGTCTATTGAACTGCAAGAAAGACAGCAGGCAGGAAGGTAAAAGATAGATGGAGGAGACATGCACTCAGTTTGAACAGTAAAAGTGGGAGAGGAGGAAAGGCAAGACCAAGATGGATATGTTGAAAAAGAGGTAGATCAATTCCTAAGTAGTCCAGTCTAGATACTCCAAAGCACCCTGTCAGCGCTGGAATATGGTCTGGCTACAACGGCTCATCATTCTTCGGTGGAGCCCCGCCCGATGTGCCATTGCAAAACAGATACACATCTGATGAACCGGACTGATTCCTGGGACTGAAGAGAGCGAATGGAGACAGGTTTGAGGGAATGAGGAGATGAACTAAGGTAGCTGGGAAAGAATGCGTTTAATACTCAAATACATTTAGGACAAACTGACATTTAGTCACAAACATGAGTATCCATGGTAGATCATTCAGTCTGCTACTCCACACTATAGCATACCATGTTTAGGGCTCTGGGCAAGAGGTGGTACACCACAGAGACAGGTGTCCAAATGTTCTCTCTGGGTGCTACGGTTTTACAGCGCACAGGGAGATTATTATTTATTTATTATTTTGAACTCTGAACCTTGATGCTGCTCGTGAGAGTGTTAAAATGCACAAACTGCAGCAGCTCTGTAAGTTGTATTACTGGTGTTTCTTTAACTCCATAGAGCTCGATATTACAGCTTTATTTGTCGTTCATATTTGACACAATAACTAATTATTATCAGTAGTTGTGAACTAGCAGGGACTGTGTTCTTCGATGTGTGACGGGTAAATTACAGTACGAACACATGGTTTGTCCCCAGAAACCATTCCATAATAAACCTGGACACATCCACTGTAACGGGTTTATATCGTCTCATTTCATCCATGTGTACATTGTGTTGACTTAAAAATAGAAGTAAGTCAAAACAACTCAGCAAGAAGCGCTAGAGCGGATCTGGATTTGGTGACGAGGGAGAGACGATACAAAACCGATGAGAAAGGAAGAGAAAGTGAGAGGAAAAGAGGGGGAGGAAGATGGACGTCTTAAAATAAGACACAAGCGACTTAAAGGGAAAGAACGAGAAGGAGAGGAAAAGATTAGGGAGTAGACCGGGAGCAGGACGGATGATAAAGGTGAAGAGAGAAAAGAGGCAGGGAGATGGAAAAAAGGCCGATGGACGAAAACAAGAACGATGGAAAAAACAGTGAGGTAGAGAGATATGGAGAGGGAGCGAGAGAGAGAGAGACTTAGGTGGAGAGGTATGATTGATTTGAGTTTCATGTCGGTCTCTTGGGTGAAGTCTGGAAAGGTCGTCGACTCTCACACATGTTCTCTGTGTTCTCAGATCTACGGGGAAATCCATAACAGAGTTGACCGACATCAAGGACATCTGCTGTCGTCTCAACCTCCACTGTCAATTACACACAAACACACATTACAGGTTCCCGTACGCACATTCAGCTTAAAGGCACGTTATACGCATTTTTTACACACATATATTGACATGTAAGCACTTACAGGAACACACACGGATACACAAACACACACCCGAACAATACGTGTACACACAGACACACAGAGAGTCAAAGATTCACGAGGGCAGGACCTGCGGATTTTACATTTATTCTCTTCTGTTCACTTGTAATATTTAACGTAACTGTTCCTCCAGTGCTTTTACTAATAAGTGAAAGTCACACAATTTCATTTTTAACTTATTAAGAAGCACTGATGCTAATGAAATGTTGTTTTAATGCAATTTGTCTGTTTAATATAGTGTAAAAATCAAAAGTAGTCTGAGAACTGAAATGCGAATGACTGAAAAGGGAAGAACTAAAAAGCAGCGGCCTATTGTAAACAAGTATACAGTGAACTATCTTAACATCTACAGAATTTTCTTACTTTTCCTGTAGCGTCACCGTTAAGTTAACATTTCCTCCGTAACTAGAACATTTTACTGCAGACATTCATATTCCTCTCAGGATAAATTCCTTTAATGAAACCTCAACTTTAAATCTCGCTCCATCCTCAGGTTTACATTTTAATGTATTTTAGTTTTATGACCAACCAATTACTTCCTCCACAGAGGTTGTTTTCCACTCACGGTTCGTCTTTTTGTCGGCAGCATTTAAGAAAAACTACTGTGAAACCTGGTGGGAGGGTGAAGCACGGGCCATGGAAGAACCCACTCAAATTAGATCCAAATTATGGGATAGATGCATGAATTATGTTTCCCTTTTGTTAACATTACATGAGAGGGCATTTGTGCTGCATTCATGGGATGCTGGAATAATCGGAAAAATAGTTCCCAACTGGGAGAATTCACAATGCATTAACACAGTGAGATAGGGACAGCTTAGGCGGAGGTATGCGCTCTCAGTGTGTCGTTAACTAATGACACTCTCATCAGCCGCAGCTGGACTTCATGTTTAGTGTTTAATAGTTATAGTAGTATATATATATAGTAGTTAAGGGCGGCAGTAGCTCAGTCCATAGGTGACTTGGCTGGGAACCGGAAGGTCGCTGGTTTGAGTCCCTGCATGGACCATGAATGGAGCGTGGACTGGTGGCTGGAGAGGTGCCAGTTCAACTCCTGGGCACTGCCGATGTGCTGTTGAGCAAGGCACCGAACCCCCAACTGCTCGGGGCGCCGGTCACTGGCAGCCCCCTCACATCTCTCCATTAGTTGCATGTAAATAGGTCCTGTCTGTGCAAGTGTGTGTGTATTTCGGGCCTGTGTGTGTGTAAAATGAAAAATTGAATTTCCCCATTGTGGGACAAATAAAGGAATTCTTCTTCTTCTTCTAGTAAGTAGTAAAGAGTTTAGATTCAAATATCTGATTGCTTCTCATTAAAAAGACTAAAAGAATAAGCAACTGGTGATAGTGAATAGTTATTAAATGTAGGTTATGGTGTCTTTGGACACTAGTGACACTAGGAATAAATGTAAAAACAGCACGCCACAGGGGGGGGGGGGGTCTCCTTGTCATGTCACATGGTTATCTAAGCTACAGAACTACAAGATTAACATGTAACACCTACTGCACAGAAACTAGACGAACACAGACAGACACAAAAAACACACAATAAAACACACTTTTTGGGCAAGTAGTTGATTACGCAGTACCATGTCTGCAGAATAAATCTGCTGAGGAAGGTTTAATAAAGCCTACTCATACAGGTTAATCACTACTGCCCTTAACAACAACAACACTCGTAAAACCAGCACCACCCACACAAACACATACCTTGTAATTCACCTCGCACCATAAAACAACACCAAAGTAAGACATGTGCGCGTGTGTGTAGCTGAATCATCACATACGTGTTAAATACTGCAGTACGGCTACATGTAAGCACATCGTAGATAGATTGTTTATGAGTAACTGCAGGTTTACGTGAGCCGTTTATCAGTGAGGAGAAAAAGAAAGAGAGAGAGAGAGAAAGAGAGAGAGAGAGAAAGGCATAACAGAGACACGGGCAACTCTCTCTAATACCATTGCTCAGCTGCAGTTACACTCACCAATACAGAACAGAGCTAAACCATCTCAGCAGGTCACTTGGTCTCTATACTTGAGTTTAAAATCCTATTTTCTTAAAGCGAGTGAAAAGCTCCGGTCTCCTTGACATGGACTAAAGCACATTTTCACTTGCAGTAAACATAAGATTTTCATCAGTAAATATTGGATTGAATTACTCTTTACAATAGACATTTTTGTAGTGTGTGTGCACCCCGACCTGGTTCAAAACTGTTTCTAAAATCCTGGAAGACAGATGGCACTCTTGACCGAGCTTGTCAAACCAACACAGTTTGTAGCATTGGCACTGATATCTAACTATCTAACCAACTGGCCTCCTGTTCTCTTTACCATTATTATTGATGTTTATATCCAACCCCCTTTAAGAAAGCGTATAAATAAGAGTACTTCCCAAAATGTTGAGGGACCGTACTGGTGTTTTTGCATTAACCACACACCATCATTTTTAAAGTATACCATATATTTTCTATTAAACATAAAGGTCCTGGCTGCTTCTAGTATCTGAATCTAGTTTCCACATTGTTAATATTGAATTTACTTCATCTACCTGACCTTCACGTATACAAGAATACACTTGAAGGTAAAAAGGGATAGTCATTTGAATGCTGAACAGTCTGTAAGGATCACAGAGACAGCTTGCCCCAAGTTGTGGTGCCAGATCCACTTAAGGATGTTCACTAACTTTTTGTCAAATGAGGTCTTCGATCAACTTTACGTTCATCAGGAGTTTCTCCTCAGGCTCCAGGATTCATTTAGCGTGCTGGTGCTCAATTTCCTTAATGGATCTGAATAATCTCAGAGGCCTCACATTTCTGAAACTGTCACCAAAAATCCTGTCACTCAATAGAAAGTTGATCAAGAACCTTTTTTGCCAAAAAAGCAAAGTACATTTTTTTAGACACCAAAAGGAGAGCAGAAAAAAAAAGACACCAGAACGCGGTTCTCTCACCAAGAAGAGGCTCCGTTTGAGGCTCCTTAAAGTAAGAGGGAGAAACGCAACGCACAGGCAACAGCGTTAGCTGGGCCACCAAAGAGAGACATGCAGCTGTGAGCATAAAGGCCTCATGTCCACAGCTGTATCTTCAGTTCACTCTAACTGAACCAAGGTGCAACATAACAAACATAACAAACTTATCAAATATGTTAAAAACAAATACAAACATTCATACATAACCACACAACCCTGGAGGAGATATATATATAAAAAAAGCTTTGTGGTGATCTACAGGTTACCCACCCAAAGGTGAAGCAAACTCAAAATGGCACCTCTGAGAGTCAGCGTGTGTCTGACAGCAGAGTGTCAGCTGTAATGCAATAGGATATCAATCTGAATGTAGACTTTACAGATACACTGCAACACACACACAGTGATGGGGAAGAGAGAGAGCAGAGACAAACATTAATGGGACATCACACTCAAATACTAAGTTGTTCAAAACCTTAAAATAACTGATCAGCACCGACCTGATGTACCTGCCCACGTTTTGTTTGTTCAAGTTCTGAATTTTGTCTCAACTTCTGGGCGCTCCTGTTAAATTCTGGGTCAAAAGCTTCAGTCCTGATCGGTTCAGACTGCCTACTTCAAATATCTAAAACACACATTCATGAGGAGGTCGTGTGACCGGACCTGACACCATATCCACCACAGATTAAAATGATCCTCTTTGGTGCAAAGTTAGCTCACACTTTAACTAGCTAACAGCTAGCTTCCTGTGTGTCCTATGGTAAAAATATTTAATTTGCTGCATGTCTCCCTCTCTCTCTCACCCCTAACCTGTCTTTCCTACCTTATATGGAGATATTTTGCTGATTTAAATCCATTTGTGACATTGCAGTGTGGAGCGGAGGGGATCAGCGGAGGTCTGCATAAATCTATCCATCTTCAAATGGATAAAGTCCCTTGAACTTGATGCAGGTTAGTGATAGAACTTAAGAGGAGTGTGTTGAATGTAGTGGCATCTGGCGGTGAGGTTGCAGATTGCAACCAAGTGAATGAATCTTCCCTCATTCCTCTCTTTCCAAGTGTGTAGTAGAAGCTACGGCGCCCTTCAGGTAACGTAAAAACATTGCGGTGCAACATGGTTTCATATAGATGTGCGCCGTCTCTGACCCCATCGACTATCGGTCTGACAACAAATCAGCTTATATTTCAGGCTTTCCGTTGGACCAGGACTTCCTCTTCCGAGTGGCAGTCATTGTTTATGGTCTGATGGGCAACTTGAGACGAAAGAATGGAGTTGGAGCTGAGACACAGCTTCTCTATAAACACATATCTGCATATGAATGCAGATAAATAATAACAAAAAGCTAAATTGTAATCAGATGACAGCTGGCGGGTTCTGTGATTGCATGCTGGTCAATGTCTTCCCCCTCCACACAGGCCGTTTACCTGCATGCAGTCAAAGTCTGCTCAGATGTGATTGGTAAATAGTACTCAACACTACAAACAGAAAACCGCTTCCCAAATCTTGCAGATTATCTACAGCTTCTATATTCATATGCAGAATCTGTTTATAGGGATTAAGACAGTAATGCAAGATCTGTAAAACTCCTCCTAGATGGCCGAGGGGAGGCATCCACCTCGAATGGTTAACGTTAGGACAGGTTGTCAGGCAGCAAGCGTCGTGAGGATCATCTGGACACAACCATGAATCATTGCGGGCTACGTGGAAGTGTCAGGTGATTATACACCAATGAAAACACAATTAGGAATATTATATTCCATTTCTGCCAATAGATCCCCTTAAAACCTTCACACTGCTCCTTCAAGGTTAAAACTTTTTGTCACAAACAGACCACTTCTTTGTTGCTGAAACGTTTTCCGCCAATAGTGTGTAAAGTGACAGAGGAATTATAATACATGCTGCTTTAAATGCATAGTATTTTTACAAAGAGAGCTGGGTTTGAACTGGGTATATACACGTTTTGATGTGTAAATTGTAAAACATTAATAACTTCAATTTCAAAACAATTCAAACTCAAATGAAGCTTTACGATTTTAAGTTTGAGATAACACTTCGTATCATTTCGTCTCTGCAAAGCAATCAGTCTCTGGGCTGTTTACCACGAGTGCGTCAACTGTCTGCGTTTTGCATCTGGGCTTTTAATTGAACCGTAAATTAAATTTATTACAGATACTTTACTGAGAGAGAGAGGGGGGAGAGAGAGAGAGAGAGAGAGAGAGAGAGAGAGAGAGAGAGAGAGAGAGAGAGAGAGACAGAGACAGAGACAGAGAGAGAGAGACAGAGAGAGAGAGACAGAGAGAGAGAGAGAGAGAGAGAGAGAGAGAGAGAGAGAGACAGAGACAGAGACAGAGAGAGAGAGACAGAGAGAGAGAGACAGAGAGAGAGAGAGAGAGAGAGAGACAGAGACAGAGACAGAGACAGAGAGAGAGAGAGAGAGAGAGAGAGAGAGAGAGAGAGAGAGAGAGAGAGAGAGAGAGAGAGAGCATCATTCATTTGGGAAAACAATGCTCTGAGAATATTAGTTAAGGAAAAACAATAAAGATAATTTAGTTTTTTTTAATATATTTCAAATTAAAAAGTCTAAAATAATATTTGATAGATCAGTCCCACCTATTTCTAATTACATCAAATTGATCTTTGGTCCTAGTGTTTTTATTAAAGCCTCATGCAATTGATCTGCACATGTTTCACACCCCCTTTGATTGAACTACTATCCCTCAGTGAAGCGATCCGCCTCGAGCCTGATGTTTAGGTGTTTTCTATAGGATGAGTCATCTCTTTGTAATGGCTTTTTAATTAGTCCATAAATTCAGTTGGTTAACTAATACCTAACTGGGGACGCTGAGGGAAGGGTTAACTGTCCGCTCGGATAAATCATCCAGTCGCTCAGTTAATCGGCCAGTATGGAGCAGGTGAAGAGGAGGAGTGCACAGACTTTAAACTGCAAATTAGAAAACAATCAGCGGTTTTAAGTTTGTTTTATTTTTGTCCTTTTGACATTTTAAGAATCAGAAAATGGTAATAGAGCTGACATCAACCCTAAAATTTGATTATTAGCCCAACATTACTGTAAACAACCATGTCGTACTGAGTCCTGAGGGCCTGTGAATGAGTGAGTGTTCTCATTTGTCCAGGTCGTCGTTCTCCTCAAAGCAATTTCAGTCCAAAGCAACTGGACTTTCTGAGTCCTGAGGTTCTTATCCACAGTCAGTGTGTTAACCTACTGTGTGTGACGGTTAGCACGCCACCAGTCTGGAGAAGCAGACAGGAAACAAAAGCTGCTATAGACGGGGGTAGGAAGCAGCTAGTGCAAAATGTATTTTCATCACCTTAAAAAAAGACCTACCTAAAATAATCACTATCACTTTAAGTGTTTGCTATATTAAGAATATTTCCAATGCTCTACTTTGCCGCCAGACAACCTTTTTCCTTTGGGACTACATTTTCTAAACGGCTAAAAAGAGAGAGAGGGAAAACGGTGTCTAAAAGCAAAGTAAAGTAACCAAAATATTCTAAATATAGCACACACTTAAACTGATATGGATTTTATTTTATTTTAGGTGTGCCTTTTTTTAGACGTGTGTGCTTAGCTACTGCCCTCCACAGCAGAACATTACAGCTTCTGTGTCAGTGCTCCTGCCTGCCTTACCAAACTAGGGACATGCCACCTGCCAGCTACTGTAGATAATACACCAGCTCTGGATAAAGACCTCATGCATCTAATCTCATCCCATCTCATCTCATCTTCTTATCCGGGGTCGGGTCGTGGGGGCAGCAGCTTTAGCAGGGGACCCCAAACTTCCCTTTCCCGGGCCACATTAACCAGCTCTAACTGGGGGATCCTGAGGCGTTCCCAGGCCAGCGTGGAGATATAATCTCTCCACCTGGTCCTGGGTCTTCCCCGAGGCCTCCTCCCAGCTGGACGTGCCTGGAACACCCCCCTAGGGAGGCGCCCAGGGTCCATCCTTACCAGATGATCCTGAACCACCTCAACTGGCTCCTTTCAACGCAAAGGAGCAGCGGCTCTACTCCGAGATCCTCACGGATGCTGAACTTCTCCCCCTCTCTCTAAGGGAGACTCCAGCCCCCCTCCTGAGAAAACGCATTTCGGCCGCTTGTACCCGCGACCTCGTTCTTAGCCATACTTTTTCAATATCTTTCTACCAAGTATTCTTGTTGCCTCAACAGGTTCTGCACTGCAGGGGCTTCCACAGGCACACTGATCCCTCGTGTTGCTGGGCATTTGCGGGATAATGCATGGAAATAATTGTGCCTAACTTTTTAGTAAGATATCATTGGATGAAGATATGTTGCTTCAAAACATTTGACTTTTTAGGCATTTAGGTGCTGCTCCTATCCAATGTGATTTACACACTGACCCGAGCAGGCGGGATATCTAAAATATTTACATCATTAGCAAAGTCGTTAAAAATTAAAGACTTGTGAATGAGTGGGCGCCTCTCGTGTCGCCTCCAGCCACCGCACCCCCCCTCCCTCCTTATCTGCAAGTAGCTCCTCACAGGTCGCTGATTGGCTGGTTGACTTCTAGCCAGAAAACATAAACACATTACTTGGAGCCTGGAAAGATTGGTTTTCGTGTGACATGGGAACGCAATTCTCGTGTTATTGTAAGAATTCAGCGGCCATGTAAGGTAATGGTAAAAGAAAAGAGGCCCGTGAACGGTAATACTGTTTCCATGAGTTGTCCTCCACTATGTTGATGACTTTAATTTGGCTGTAACCATGTGGTCCAGCACTGTAGGGGAGGACGTGGACCAGCTGACCGTCCTGACTCCCACAGCAGGAACAGAACCTCCTCAACCTTTTAATTCCAGCCAACACACAAAAACACACCTCACTCTTATCACATGACAACTATGGCTGTTGTCTGCAGGCCCTTACAATATTCCTCCATCACAGAAAAATAAAGAATGATTATAATGCACAAGGTGGATGTTACCTGTCTGAAAGCATCGCCGTCTCCCTTGCCGGCCTGCTGAGCAAGGATCATCAACTTCTTGTTCTTCTCATTCCTCTTGTGCATCCTATAGATACAGGACAGCAGGCACACCAGCAGCATGAAGGCAATGACGCTCAGAAGGGCGAGGATGGCTACCGTCAGGGGAGGCAGCTTATAGGCTGAGAAGGAGACAGACAACAAACAGAGAAAAAAAACAATAAGCCCTCTGTGACTGCACAAATGTTGCCGCAAATCGACTTTGCTGTGCAGCTGCTCATCTTCCATCTTTGTTTCCTGTTAAGACTCGTTTTAATCAGCACGATAACTTGCATCGAAATGTTGCTCAATATTGCTCCATCCTTTCTTACATATTATATAAAGTAACTGCCACTGGGTTGTATGGTGAGGGGTGGAGTTAAAGGTTAAAAGATTGCATTCATTTTGATGCCGTCTACCGTCCAACAATCTCATGAGTGTAATGCTATTTTTTCTGTTTCTTTGTTCACTCACACTCATAATTTCAGTCGCCTCAGAAAGGCCCTAAATGTGCATAAGCTTTGGCTGGCGCACACATTCCCGCACACACCCATTTACACTCAGGCACACGAACACGCACAAACACACACACACACACACACACATACACACACACACACACACACACACACACACACACACACACACACACACACACACACACACACACACACACACACACCACACACACACACACACACACACACACACACACACACACACACACACACACACACACACACACACACACACACACACACACACACACACACACACACACACACACACACACACACACACGATGTACAGCCTCCATGTACTTTATTAAACTTGCCTACTCTGACTGGCACTACGTCATGATAAAAAAGCCATTCAGAACTAAATACATTATGCTATTTTAACTGTATAATAAGTAACTTTCCTGCATTAAAATGACAAGATCTATGTTTTTTTTTATTATTTGTGTTCTTACATCATCCCAAACAACAGACAACATTTGACAATGGTGCCATGTCCCCTTTGTGCATGCGTCAGCGTTGTAATCCGACGGAAGCTATCATAGATTTTTATCCAGTTTTTAAGCCACATTTTTCTGATACACTTTTTAGATCTGGGTCGTTTTAAAACCAGAAGATGGGATTTTATCGGATGTCTGGATCATACGTTATCGGGGAAACAAGCTGAGCAAACGTTAGTGACAGCACGGCTCACAGCCCCTCTGGGACGAGCCTGGACACAGGGTCCGTTTGTGTTTGTAGAGGAGGAGACTTTTGCAGGTTAGACTATGCATGACGATGAAAACTGGGAGAAGCTGACTGCAATGAAGACAACAACTCCCATGATCCCGAGCTTCTTCATGACATCACCAAACTCTGTCTTTTGTCGTTTGTCCCTTTAGTGTCAGAAAATTACAAACTGTGTTTAAACGCGTCCTCTTACCGTCTACCTCTAAGTAGATATGAGCCACAGGGAATCCAGCCAGGTCTGTCACTTTGAAGACACCCGTGTCGGTCACATGGGCCTTCTTTATGACGAGCTCTGATCCCTCCACAGTCAACCTGCCTTCCAGCAGAGAGTCCAGCGGCATCACCAGAACCCCCTGGTCCACGATGACCCGGTCCTGATTGTCTGATTTGGGCCTGTAGACAACGTTAACATTGGAATGGTGCAGGTAGAGTTTCATCTTCAGGTTTCCTCCATTGGAGAGGTGCACGAAGTTCTGGTGTTCTGTGGAGAACCAAAGGCAGATGCTTCTTAGAGTGTGGCGTGTGTTGTTTTGTCTGTAGCTGTTACAGTAACCTTTCAAACGGTTTCTCAGAGATGTTGTTCCCTTGGTCAAATGTTCAGTTTGGGCTTCCCCGGGTCAATATGTTGAAATCAGCCACCTATAATTTATAATTATACTCCTTTATAAACCTATGCCCTCACGTTTTTGTATACAGACAGTTGTTCATCTTAAAGAAGCTATTGTATCTCATTCATCAATTCTAATACTGTGTTCCCTGTCTCTTATTAAAGTAAATGTGCTCCTGATATGTTTTATCTACATCCGCAGGCGGGTTTAACCTCATTTTGAATACATAGAATTGACTTATGACCTTCTCTGAGCTTACAGTAAGGCATTGGGATTTTTAAAAGGTAACACATTCAAGAATAAGACAATAGAGACAGTGACAGTAATGTGAGAAACACAAAAAGCATGACACAAAAAAGGTATAACAACTAAGTCTTAGTCAAAACAGTGTATATGAAAGACCTCAGCACTGCACTCAGATCAGACTCTCAGATGCACCAGCATGTACAGAATAGAGACAAATGAGATCGATACATGAGTCAATTAGAGTTGAGAGGATGCAGCAGAGCACAAATCTCTCCTCACCTCTGACGTTCAGACAGTTCCTCCTCCGGACTTTGCCCTCGCGGTCCAGCACTGTGAAGCTCCCTTCATCCGTCATCCTGACCGACTGCAGCGTCACCCGTTTCTCCGACACGCTGAGGCGCCCCACATATTCTTCTGCCAGCACTGCCGTCTGATTGTACAGCGTCAGGGGTGGAGGCTCTGTTGTGTGATGTATGTCAGTATGATTGGCCTGTACAAGACTGGGCCTTAGAAGACAAGAGAATACACGTTACCGACACACGAGCAATGAGTGTATATCCTGTTCAACCCAATCAGTGACTTCGCAGCAGGCGCTTTACCTCTAAAAGCGGATTGAAAACACCTGTTGTGACGTGTGGCTAATAATAATAATAATAATATATTATTTTTTATGTATATAGCAGCTTTCAAAACACAGCTACAAAGTGCTTCATCAACAGAGCAGAGATAAAACACAGAATAAAACAAAAATAAAATCACAGAAAGGCAATTTTTTAAAAAGTGGGTTTTTAAATGGATTTAAAAAGATGAGTCAAAGTTTCGGACCCTGATCTCCTGGAGCAGATCGTTCCAAAGTCTAGGTGCCCTGACTCTCCTTTCAGTATGAACCTGGACCTTGGAACAACCAGAAATGATGCATTCGAGGATCTCAGGGTGCATGAAGGGACATAAGGCAATAAGAGGTCCGATAAATAACTTGGGGCGAGGCCTCTTTGGGCTTTGGTAGTCATTAATTAAATGTTAAAATCAATTATAAAACCAACATGTAGCCACTGTGAGGACAAGGATTGGTGTCAATTTTGTAAATGGTGTCTCCTGGCCTGTGTCAAGATCCTGGAGGAAGGAGATATTTTTAATGTTTCTGTCCTATTGATCATTTTGGGGTCTTATTCAACAGTAGTAGTAGAAACATTAATACAAGTCACATATTGCTTCACCAGTTTATCATTCTGGGATAGGGGGAGAAAAACGCTCTGGCTTATTTCTTTAAACCAATCACAATCATCACAATCATTGGGCGGAGCTAGACCGTGCCCCGACATCCAGCCACACCGGCTTTTGCTCCCCACTGTACATCCAGGAAGCCAGATTCAGAGTGGATTCAGAGTGGATTCAGAGTCCCCCCATTTAGACACAAAAGGCCGTTCATCAGTCAAAATCCATGTACTGCTAACTGAGATCTGAGACCAGCGCATATAATGTGATATGTTTGACTGTCATGGTTGCTCCATCTATGAGAAGTGTCCTCTGTGTAAATGTACATTAAACCTGAGTGTAAACTTCTCTCCTGAAGATGCTAAATGTTGTAGCATGTAAACATTGTTACAATACAATGCAGCAGATGTAATGTATATAAGGTGGCTTGGCTGTTATAGTGGTACCCCCAGTGTCCTGCAGATTAAATTTAAGACTTTTTAATACCACTTAGAACAACATTTAATGCAAACGGCACAGAATACTGGCAGAAGTATGAAGGATATAATTGAAATAAATTCATGACTATTGACTTTTCTGCGCCCAGACATAATCTTTCAAGAGAGAATTGCAATCCATCTGGAAATCGATTTCATTCCCCCGCCCCCCTGACTGTCATAAATCATCCAGGGCACACCAAATACAGTAAACTGTAACGTTGCACACACACAAAACATGTAATACATTTCAGTTATTTATGGCGTAATGGTAGTTTTTAGAAAGAAAGAGAAATGTCTCTCTCTCTCTCTCTCTCTCTCTCTCTCTCTCTCTCTCTCTCTCTCTCACTTTCTCTCACGCTCCCATTTCCTGTCAACCACCGGCTGTACCGCCAAAATAAAGCTATTAAAGTCCAAAAGAAATCTATAAAAGAAGGAGAAATAGAGTCCGCACGCTGAAGAAGAGTATGAGTATTTCTATGGTGCTAATTTAATAAATATACTACCACCTATTCATCCTTTAGATGTGCTTTTGTAAAAATGTCATTGTATTTATTTAATCCTATAAAAGGACAAGAAAAAACCCTTTTCAGGTCTTATTTTGATGATTTCTTTATACTTTTAAGACCCTGAAACATGACTCTACGTTGAATACAGATGACTTTTCTGTTGCTCTTTAACCAACGGTACCTGAACTCCAGGGTGATGGGGCCTTCCACGTGGTTCAGATGGATGTAATACGTTTCTCCGTACTTCACCACTTGCTCCACAGCGCAGTCTGAGTAAAGTAAAATAAAGTATTTGTAATATTATTATTTTTTTGTATTTATTTGATAAAAAAAATCCTTAATGTATCATTTATATCTTTCCTGCTGGGCCAACACACCTTTTGTCTTTTCCCCCCTTCTTCTTTTTGTCTGACCCGCCCATAAAACACGTAGATCAGCCTATTGTTTGTTTGTTTGTTAGTTTGTTTGTTTGTAATGTTCTTAATTGACACTGGGCTGGCCCCGTGATATCTTTAAACACCTCCAGCTTTGAGCTCATCACCTTCATTCAACACCACATAGTAAACTGGTGCAGAAAAACCCGTATGAAGGAAAGGAAGTGTTTGACCGCCGCTTAATATCTGTCCCAAATATTGAAAAAAAACATGACTTACATTTATGCGGTGAGCTGAGGGAGCTGATCTGGCTCAAAATGCCAGGGCTGATATTTCATCCCAGTCTAGCTCTGCCTCAAGCTGGGAAACACTTTCTAACACCCATCCCCACCTCTGGGTAAGAGTGCAGCCGACAGCTTACCCCTGACAACCAGGATGAGGTGCTTGGCTGCGTTGGGGCTGTTGGTGTTCTTGATGATGTACATCCCCTCGTCCTCCTCCTGCACGTCCTCCAGCACCAGGTGGCCCAGAGTGTTGAGGCGGCCCCGTATATTCATCTCCTTGCCATCTCGCAGCAGAACCCGTTCAGCGGAGCGATTGGTCCTGGGTCTGAACACGACCTCTCCGAGGTTCCCAGGCGGGACATTGATGTGAATGTCCTCCCCGAAGAAGGCTGTCCTGTGTTCCTCTTTCACTGGTAGAAATGTTTTTATTAGATATGATGAATAGCCTCCTATGTCACATCTACTTCCTCTGCCCAGATTGAACTTTGTCACATTATCACTGTATCTTTCATGCATTCTCATTCATGCATTGCAATCCAAACAAGCATGCAATTTTACCTTTCAAAGATGCTGACACAACTGTGAAAGAAAAGATAGAGCAGAGTTTATTTTCAAAGACATCTTTTTTTAGGGGTCTGCTGATTAAGATCTTTAAATAAGCCCGAGTCACAGATTTAGAGTTCTTTTGATCTCATTGAAAAACCACAAAAAAGTGTTTGAAATGCAAATGCCTCACATAATGACAGCTATAAATACACCAGATGTAAATACGATCTGACTTCCTCATAGGAAAATGAAAGGGAAGCAAATTAGTTAGAAAATTAAACAGATCACAAAATATCTGCATTTCTTGTTGTTTTCGCAGAATAAACACTAATCGTTCAGTTGAAACAGATTCAGGTTTGCAGGAAGTCTGTTTCAGCCGCTCATTTATCCAAACCTGCTCCCAAGTGACTGATTATGCTCGTGCTTACCGGTGCAGAACAGGACGCTTAGCACGGCAGCGCTGATTACTTTCATCTTGAATGGTCTCTCTCTGGAAAAAAGAAACACACACACACACACACAATACACAACACATTCAAACAAGCTTTTTATAGCATGCTCCAAAAGAATCAAATCATGACTTTCTAACAAGAGATATCTGCCATAATTAGATCCATATAGGATCCTTTTAGTTGACATAGGTTAATTAACGTAAGGTAAAGGTGTGTTGCTAATTTGGGTGTTTAATTGAAAAACAGCTCTGCAAATAATGCCAATTTTAAATCCCTCCAGCTCTGCACAAGCCTGCTACACTAAACAGCATTTCAGGGAGAGCACTGCCAACACTGCTTGACAAGAAAATCTATATTGCTGCTGTACAGTAGAATACACGACAACGCCAAGTTTTACAGATAAAGTGCCTTCAAAGCAGAGAGTGAGTCAAAGACGTGGCGCTGTGTGGTGAGCTGGAGAGCAGCTCTCCACCTCTGCTGCGGTGCCGCGAGTCAATCAGCTCTCCACTCACGACACATGACCACATACCAGAGAGACATAAGGCAGGAAGAAACGCAGTAAAAAGAGAGGGAGGAAGGAACGAGAAACAGCGGAGGAAGAGAGGGTACAGCAGAGAGAGAGACGGAGAGATATGCATCGGTACATGATCGTCCCAGTGAGACGATGAGATGGACAGCAGCCAGCTGGCATGAGATGACTCTGACCTTTCACGACTACTGCACTGGATTAGACTAAGCAGTAGTAGCACAGAGTTATTAAGGTGGGATAATTAGATGGATAGATAGTGGGAGGGACAGAAAGAGCAGCTGGAAAGATTTGAACAGTAAGCATCAACTCCAAGCCTGTCAACTAGTTCTGACAGAGTGTACAACCGGTACGCCCCTCTGTTTGCTCTGTTTGGGGCAGTTGTTGGGTCTCTATTAAGCAAACAATGTGCTCTAGACCAACTCTATATGGAAAAGTGTCCTGAGATAATTACAAAAAGTATGATTTGACTATGAATAAAATCTAATTGAATTGAACAGAAATGACAGGAAGTGCAGTGTAGATACAAGACCACAACAAAGAATGACATTTCCTCTGTTTCATCTTAAAAGAAGAGAGACTTTTCTCTGCCACAACGCCTGTTTTCATGTAAATATACATATAGACAGTACATTTGATCATATATTAGCAAATTTACTGTCTCTTCCAAAGTTACCTTTTCCTTATTAAACCACAGGGGGGGAATACATCCTTGAAGTCACATGTAACACACACGACTGCCAGGACAAAGACACCTACTTAATTTGTCCAAAGTCTCATATTGGCCTCTGCATATCAGCACATTTGACCCTTGAAGTGTAAGTGTGTGTTTTTCCAGAATGCTCCGATCACATTCACACAGTTACAAAATCACACCTGGACCAGTACGTCCACAGTCTGACCTGCTTCCACGGAGCAGCTCCACTGGAGCAGTTGGGGTTGAAGGCCTTGCTCAAGGGCACCTCAGTGGTGGCAATGAGAGAGCACGATGGCATGCGAGTATTATAGTATTATGGTGAGCTGACTGAACAGTGTGCAAATGAGAAAATAATCTCAGATGCTGCATTCACATCAAATCGTTTGTTTTCTCTTAACACTGAAGAGACATTTTGACCAGGAAGACCACAGCCAGCCGAAGAAGAGAAGAAATACAAAACAAACTCTCCTAAAGAGAAATGTTCCCGGAGTGGAGAGGCTTTCTGCAGACAGAGGGGAGGTAAAGTTTTTAACTTTAGTCACTGGGTCGACCTGGAATCAGAAAGCATGGCAAGATAACAACAACTTCTCTGTCTGTGGCAAAAACGAGCACTTTTAGCGTTGGCAGTCGTTTATGCGCTGTGTGATGACAATGAAGCCACTTTTGAGGCTACCAACTGAAGCACTCTTGCTCAATACTGGAACAATTTCCAAAATTGTTGTCCCCATTAGTCACTCAGACACATAAACATGTGACAATATGGTGAGGGTTAAAACACAGCGACGTTCAACTTGAATATGTGCTATTTTACAGATGTCATCCTGCAAAAAAGTTATTAAACGTGAAGCAGGTTCCAGGGGTTTCAGTTTGAGTTGTTTTCCTGTTTGTATCCACTGCACCATTATGAAATAGAGTGAATCACTGCATCTTTAGACTGAAAGAGGGAACAATCAAAAGCCGTTGAATTTCTGCCAGCTTCCTCAGATGAGGGATTAGAGTGCTATTTAAAGAAGAGAAAAAAACGAATAAAGCCCATCGACTCTAAATGTGCACATCGAGAGAGACGTAAAGTCACTTCCAAATGACGCCCGAGCACGAAAACGGGTGGAAAACTCCTCGAGAGGCTTTCAGTCCCTCGGCAGAACACAGTAATCACATCACATTTTCTAATCGGCACTCTGTGAAGCTGGTTTGAACCATTTTCTACAGAGCCATTAAGCTTATTGCATATGTGAGTGCTTCTGTCGGGCTGCTGCAAAGAAACAAATCACAGGTTTGATTCGTTCATTCGACTGTACAACAAGAAAATTAGAGGTTGCACTTGATTGTATAAAGGTCAGAGCGCAGGTCGTTGACAAGACGCAGACGGGAAAATGTATTGAGTGTAGGGAAGTCAGTGTAATGGTTATGCATGTGAAGAAAAGCCAAGGAGAGGCCTATGTGAGAAACTTTACACTTTACAACCCCCTAAAAAAGTTCAGCTGTCCTAACAGGGGAGCACTATGAATGCACACGACACAAATTAAGACATGAACCCCCTGGTTTGGATTTAAAACTGGAGGCATGATGATGCATTTCCCTGTTTTCACATTTATCAACATTACACAGGCTGCATCAGAGGGTCCTGTAATTGAAGCATCAGATAAGAAGCCCGAGATAAGCACCACTGTCCTTTGGCTGATGTCCATTTTAAAAGTCTGACTCTAAATGGGGGTCACTGCTCTCCTGTCTCCTGTTAGGACCATTTGGATCAATCGAGCTGTAGGAGGCACAGCATTTACCGAAGTGAGCGTGACACATCCAGCAGCCTCCCCGTGGTGAGAGGCGGGGAGGTTACAGCATCAGGCTAATCTCATCAACCAGACATCCATCTCCTGACTGTCGGACTTAAGAGCCTTTTCCCCCTCATCTCTGCTCTCCCACACAAGCCAGGAGGGCAGTAGCATCCTCCTCTTGTTACAGTACAGGTCTCCCTCATCTTTATGCTCCTCTCTGTCCCTTGAAACACTTCTGTCCTGCGCTGCCTTGTTTGTTGTTCTTGTCTTATTTCTTTCATTATCCTCCTGGAGTCCGTCAGGCTCATACTCTGGTTTGCTGATATGCTGGGCTCAGTGACGTGCAGTGAGGGTTGGGGTTGGGGAGGCACTGACTCACAAGTCAGATTTACAAACATACAGTTGGATGCCAATAGGATAGGATGAGAGAATAGGAGCAAATAGGATGCTGAAAACCATTTTAAAACACCAGAGCCACTGTATATTGCAGTAAATCTTACCTTTACTTGTACATGACTTCTCGCTTTGACTGAAAGTCCAGCTTTGAAAAATTTCTTAGTTTAGAAATCAAATCCTCCATTTTCAGGGCGAGAAATGACAGCTTGTCGCTAAGCTCTACAGCATCGCACAGCACACTTCTTGTGTTTACTTTTTGCACACAGGTCAGAGTTCACCGTGACCTGCTGGCTAATAGGCTGCTCACTATCGCCGCCTAACTTGAGGCAGAGGTACTGCCTGCCTCAAGCCAAGCATTTTCCCTGTGGATTTATGTCACATCAATAAGATGTAAATATTACACACATACGTAAAATACATTACTGAACACCATGGAAAAGAAGACGTATGCTTTTATTACATAAAAGTGTCCTCAACCATCATATTGGAAACATACACAGAAATGGGAACAAGCACGCGCAGAGGGCACGCGCTCAATACAGTTTGTGAGTGATTGCGCAATCTGGAGGGAGGCACGGCTGTCCGTGCCTCACCTCTCGCATCCGAAGCGACTCCGCTTATTTAAATAGGAAATACAGAATTTTTTTTTTTTTACTATAAAAACGGTCAAAATACATTAAGAACCACACCAAAATCATAGTCCAGAGGACAAATATTAATACTTGTTATTTTATTATTTCGTTTTCTTTATTCTCTCATGATGACAGGGGAGGCGCAGCCTCACCTGCCTCCCCTGACTGCACGTCACTGGCTGGGCTGCGATCTCCCTAATAAAATGTCACATGATGGTTTCTCTCTATGCTGCTAACTGCTAATTTCCTCAGTTTAGGTTTGAGCCTCAGTCTCTTTACGTATGTTCAAAATGCTGATGCAGATCTCTCTTGTGTGAGAACACACTGAGAAGAAAACCACCTTAAAAAGTGGGTCACCTGCACTTTCCTCTTCTGCACCCCCACCCCCACTCCCCCTCCTTATCCTTTACGCATCCCTTAAAGCCAGAAGCAGCTGCTGGTGCAGCCAAGGGTGTGTCACGACCGGCATGAATGGGGGCTGTCCCGTTCACGGGGAAAGTCCGGATGGAAGATGGAGGAAACGAAAGGGAATGAATGAAGAATGAGGGAGAAGAAGAGAGGGGGGGTTGGATTCATCACTCTGGTGTCAGGAGGACAAAATATAATTCGCTTTTATGTTTAAGAATAAATCATTCTCTGTTTCTCTTCACACACATCTGCAGTGAGGGTTTGAACACTTGCCATACACACAAACACACACACACACACACACACACCATACATACATACCATCAGTGAGCCTACAATATGACGTTTTAGCTGAAGGTAAAGCAAAGGGAAGCAGATATCTGAGTGGATTTGTTACATCCTGTCTTACATGTCCTCCTTTCTTCCTCACAAGATCTCAGCACCACTCTAAGGACTCCTCTGTGTGACCATTTCTTAGTCAGCAGCTCTAATGTGTGCCGTGGAGCCCCCAGGTACATTGCGTAACCATTTCCACCGGGATGGACCAGAAAATGCCCCTCAATTCAGACGGTATGTCCCGCACACAGGACGTGATACTGCACCACAGTCTGGGCAGCATCCTGCGAGACATTAACCCATACATGCAGTGTTCATGTGCAGAAAGAGGAGTGAGTTTAGGGATTTAACGCAGAAGGAACGAGGCCACTCGGCGCACAGACGCGTAATGAAATAATGTCTCGTCAGAGGAATGCTTGGGCTCCTGTCTGAATACTGCGAATTTCAGCGTTTTACCCGACCAGTTAGGAAAGTTTACCTCTCTGCTGTTTGTCTGTAACCCGTTAATTGTTTCTTTCTCGCGTGATTGCTGCCATCCTGCACGCTTTCGCTGTGTTGCTGTTGGTTACACGCCCTAAATTAACCGTCCCTGCCGTATGGGACTCCCAACACAAGGAAATAGTCCAAACAGCCAAGAAAAAGCTGCAGAATTTAACCCACTGCCTGCCCGTTTGGATAAAATACTGGAATAAACACCGTTTGCTGTAATATACAATTATAATTGGATGATGATAATTACCTTTGTCAAGCCTCGAATCCGAAAATCCCTGGACTGGGAGGGGCTCAGGAGTGAAAGCCTTTTTTTTTCTCCCCTTCTTCTTTATTTCATTAATCTCGTCCACCCCATCACCCCCAGCCCAACAACAACAGACTTCAATGGGGCCGGATCGGGAGGAGATGGAGAGTTTCGGTTAATGTCGGGTGCGTGGACCATTTGAGATCGGCGGCGCTCGGGAAGCTCCGGTCAGAACCGTCAATTCCGACTCGGAGACACAAGCAGCCGCTCTGCAGTTCAGACCATAACACACACACACACACACACGCACACACACACACACACGCACGCACACACGCACACACACATGCACGGATTCCCTAATGTGATGAGAGTCCTTCTCTAGACTCTCACACTTCAGTTTGTTCAGTCAGGAGGTTTGTTTCAGCATCACTTGTGTTTGAAAATGACTTTCTATGAGCCTACCCTAACCCTCTTATGCGTTTTTATTGCCAAAAGGGAAATGAAACATATAAATAACTGCTCGTTTTTTAACCATGAGGAGGCAAATTGGTCCAGTTCTTTAAACGTCCCTTTAGTGCCCCCTCCTGGAGAGAGAACTCTGCTCACATCCTTTAAATCATCATAAAGGCATTCAGTGAATTATATTGCATTCATAATAATTCATGACTACACTCACTGACACACACAATGCTTTCTGCTGCACCATATCAACAGACGTAAAACATTACAGAGGTCACTTATAATGAATTATGATGCTTTATACACTCACCTATACACACCTCCACAAGCTCAGCTGTAAGAAGGACTTGCATGCAAAATAAATAACACTTTACCACCAGCAGCAGAACATCAGGATAAAGGATGCATCATATCAGTGATAACTTATGGTGCTTTATGGACTATTATAGATTTAGTTTTATTGAAGGATCCCCGTTAGCTTATGCCATAGCAGTTCGCCAGTCTTCCTGGGGTCCACATCCCAGCAGACAAACCTCAGTACAGTCCAACCATTTAAAAGTAAAAATACATTATAAATACATTACAAAATGCACGACAAAGTACCTTACAGAAGTGCAGCACAATGCACTTACCATACCATTTGTCGTTATGTAAAGAAGTGTAACAACTTACACACTGAAATACATTTATCATTAACAGTACAAGTGTTTTTTTCTCCTACAAATGCCTTTTTATTGCTCCAAAATGTTTCCCAGTCACTGGGATCCCACAGGAATTAAAAAAAGGGACCGACAAACAAACACAGCACCCGCAGACGTAAAGACAACACGGCTGAGGATCACAAACCGAACACAAATGATCAGTGGCACAATGACTGTCGTGGCTCAAAGTGTAAACCGTTATCAGCATGTTAAACTGTTCACTTTGCGTTATATTTGAGAGATGTGTTTCAAGTAGCCTTAATAATTTAAATGTTTAAAAGTGTGGTGTCGTTATGCAAAGGAACCAGAAGGTGAGCTCTGCAACTGAGCGTATCTGGGGACTAAGAGAGATGGACTGTAACTAAAACCTGAATCATCCAACGACAGTTAAGATGAGCTCCGGTCTGTTTTAGTCCAACATATCTGAGAGTGGCAGCAAAGAAAAAGAGATGAGGCGAAGTTTAACATGCTTTCCATAACCAGACTTGAGTTCAGCACATCTGCAGTGTGTGAGGCTCCTCGGGACGTTGGCTGGTCTGAGAATAAACCTGTTTCTGCTGCTGTTGCTGCGTAAAACTGTAGAAATGCATCTTGAAAACTTAGAAACGCACCTTTGTTCTGAGTGACAACGTTGCAGAATTTGAATTTAATGTCATGACCTGTACTCTTACATCCTACCTCATATATATTTGACTAAGTTGTTGCTTACTGTTTACTGTTTTTTATACTTCCTGTATCTATTTAGCTGAGAGTTTATTGGTTATCCTATACTGTATTTTTTTATACCCCCCTTGTGTTTTTGTAAGCTGCTGGAAACTCAATTTCCTTGCCGGAGTTCATCCCAAAGGATCAATAAAGAGAAGTCTAAGTCTAAGTAATGTGTTGAATTGGCTGCAGGCTCTGCAACAAATAAAAACATGTAAGCTGTGTTTATAAGATCTGTGACACTTAGTTTTGTGCTTCAGGAGAGACTTCAGAGATAAGATCCAAAGTATAATGGGGCACGTGGACAGCACACAAAAAAAGTTAAGGTCTGACTAACTTTTTCACGCCAAGCGAGCTCCGTTACACTCTGGATCCTATCTCCTAAGTCTCATATTAAGAACAAAACTAAGTGTCCAAATGTTGACTCTGATGAAGACTCCCCTTGGCCTGAAAACATTAGATAATAAAGTTTTTGGTCTGCTAACCGTGTGCTCCATTATACTTTGGATCTCTCCTGGAACAAGAGTGCCCTGCTTCGAGAGCACTGGACGAGTGTGAAACCTCTTCTGGAGCGCGTTTACCTCTCCCTTCAGCTTAGGTTTGTTTCATGTGACAAAACGATTCCCTGATTATGTGAATTTGTTTGGTGAACAGATGGTAATGGGCGCCTTCAGCTGAACTTTTCATCACAGTAGATGTTACTACAGCATGAGAGAAAGGAAACCCTATCCTTGTGTTTAACATGAATGAAGAGAGGCATCTTATAAAAACCCTGATCTCTGAATGAAATTACTCTGCCAGCAGAAGACTGAGTCCCACCAGAATGATCTCTCTTATCACCCCCACAGTCTGAAGAAAGGACGTGACAAAGGCAGTTGAAATGCATTTGTGATCAATTTAATTAAAAACACTGACAGTCCCACCTACTAACATACTTCACATTCATCTTTGAGAGTGGATCTTCAAAGTCGAATAATGACAAAAGTACATTGAACACTCGTAAGATCAATAAACACTGATAATGGCATGATATCACATTTCTCCAAAACGACCTAAGCCACAGTTAAAGTGATTCTAACACTCAACATTGTTTGACTTCACCTTCTTTAAAAAGAACAAACAAGGTACGGACCCCCTAAAAGTGCTGCGGTGTATCTGCAGAGACCCTCTCCTCTGCCTGGATTTGCTCTTTTCTCTTCATTTCCTTTCTCTGGCCCTCGCTCGGCCCCGGCCTCAGGCTGTCACTCCCCGGACAAATCCTACTCCTTCTGCCTTCAAATGCGTAACACTGGAGTAAAATAAAAAAAAAATCAGTGGGGTCTTTAGATCTGCTAACTGAGAAGTAGATTGAATTTTTCCAATGACTGCAAATTACTGTTTCTCATGCAAAACATTTGGCCAATTGTACATGCTTGTTTGCATGTAAGTGTAATATTGCATTTTAAAGTGATAGTTTTAGCTTTTTTAAAAGTGCGGTTGTATGAGGTTCTCACCCATAGTCAGTGTGTTATGGTTAGCACGCCGCTAGTTTGGAGAAGCTAAGACACAGAAGCTGCTGTGGACGTGGGCAGCAGCTGCAGAAAAACATCCCTTAGTCGCCTTTAAAAAAGCTCCACTTAAAAGTCCGTAAGTGTATTTACGCTGTATTTACAATATCTCCACTGACACTTCACCTCGTCATCAGACGGCCCTTTCCTTCAGCACTACATTTTAAGAGAGAGAGAGAGAGAGAGAGAGGGGGCGACACTTCTGTGGGAACTGGAGGAAAGCGCGGTCTGACACCAAGGTAAATCAGCGGGAATATTCAAAATATATACATACAATTAAAAAGGGTTTTTTTTAGGTGGTAAAATATAAAGTTTAGAGTGTTGCGGCATTCATCAGCAGCTGCCACGACTAACTGTGGGTAACACACTGACTATGGATCAGTACCTCACACACCCATACGTAACTACAACACCTCTGTTCAAGGTGGAATGAACTTTACATTATTAAGCCAAACTTTGTTTAATTTTTTCCTCATTGAAGTTTTAGTTTCTGCTTTTTCCAGAAAACAGTTCAACATAATCCTTTGTGAGGCTCGTCTCGGTAAAACCTCCCAACATGGCGTCACAATAAACTGTAAACCATGGCACTTTAATTTTGTCACTTCAAGTTCCCGCTTTTTTTTCACCTCTCCGTCTACATCCATCTTTCATCCTTGTTTCCATAAACACATTAACTCATTGTCGCCTTCAAGGCCATTCTGCTGAATTTCCTTCATTTCATTTGACATGTTTTTTATTTTTTCTGGATTTTTTTCATTGTGGTTCTTAACTTCATCTGTTTCTTCAGCTCATGTTTCATAATTTTTTGTTACTTTTTTAGGCATCCTCTTCCACGTCTTCCTCAAACTCTCCCTCCTCCTCGGCCGTGGCGTCCTGGTACTGCTGGTACTCGGACACCAGGTCGTTCATGTTGCTCTCTGCCTCTGTGAACTCCATCTCGTCCATGCCCTCGCCGGTGTACCAGTGGAGGAAGGCCTTGCGGCGGAACATGGCGGTGAACTGCTCGGAGATGCGTTTGAACAGCTCCTGGATGGCTGTGCTGTTGCCGATGAAGGTGACGGCCATCTTGAGGCCACGTGGCGGGATGTCGCACACGGCCGTCTTGACATTGTTAGGGATCCACTCCACGAAGTAGCTGCTGTTCTTGTTTTGGACGTTCAGCATCTGCTCATCCACCTCCTTCATGGACATGCGGCCGCGGAACACAGCAGCCACCGTCAGGTAGCGTCCGTGGCGGGGGTCGCAAGCAGCCATCATGTTTTTGGCGTCAAACACCTGCTGGGTGAGCTCGGGCACCGTCAGGGCGCGGTACTGCTGGCTCCCCCTGCTGGTCAGAGGGGCAAAGCCAGGCATGAAGAAGTGGAGACGGGGGAAGGGCACCATGTTGACAGCTAGTTTCCTCAGATCAGCGTTAAGCTGGCCCGGGAAACGCAGGCAGGTGGTCACGCCGCTCATTGTGGCCGAGACCAGGTGGTTGAGGTCGCCGTAGGTGGGCGTGGTGAGTTTGAGAGTGCGGAAGCAAATGTCATAAAGGGCTTCGTTGTCAATGCAGTAGGTCTCATCTGTGTTTTCTACCAGCTGGTGCACTGACAGCGTGGCGTTGTACGGCTCAACCACTGTGTCCGATACCTGAAGACAAACAGTCACTACTTTTTATTATGTCACCATCAGAGCAGCGATAAAGGAAGTAGGTATTAATATTTGATTTTTGCCAAATTAAAGTATGACCTTAAAGGAAACTAAATGTAGTTTTTACAGCAGACAATAGTACAATCTTTTTTACTTATTCTTACCTTGGGAGAGGGCACCACACTGAAGGTATTCATGATGCGGTCCGGGTACTCCTCTCTGATCTTGCTGATGAGCAGGGTGCCCATGCCGGAGCCGGTGCCTCCTCCCAGGGAGTGAGTGAGCTGGAAACCCTGCAGACACTCACAGCTTTCTGCCTCCTTTCTCACCACATCCAGGACCGAATCCACCAACTCTGCCCCCTCCGTGTAGTGACCTTTGGCCCAGTTGTTCCCGGCTCCACTTTGACCTGGAGAAAAAAGAAAAGAAGATAGTATCTTTTCTCAAGAACCAAATGCAATTCCTCAACTTAAATCAGAGTTTTTTTTTCATTTTGATGATTGAAGTGGAAGAAGAATAAACAAAAGTCAACAATGTGGTCATTCGAGGAACTCCTCATTGTTCAGCCCTTGAAGTCGCCAATTGGACGCAACTGAAACCACAAAATATGGCCGCCAGAGTTCAACTGTCAACCGGAGTCCAAACCCTCATGGCAGCAAGCTTCCAAGTGTCCTTGGGTAAGATGTTAAACTTTACAAGCTCCATGACTGCTGTTTTGTATCCTACCCTGACCTCTGACCTCCTGTGGAAAAAAGGACCACATCACAGACTCGAGCTCTTCTCATGCAGGATGTGTTCTTACCAAAGACAAAGTTGTCGGGCCGGAAGATTTGTCCAAAAGGTCCAGAGCGCACAGAGTCCATGGTGCCTGGTTCCAGGTCGACAAGGATGGCTCTGGGCACATACTTCCCACCTGAACACACACACACACACACACACACACAGCTCAGCTCAATGCACCATGCATTTGTACACCTTTAGAGAGAATTGTTGCAGCCCAATCTTCATCAAAAAAGATGTTTTTAATGTTAGTGGCTCTTTAAGGAAGACCCTCATAATGTGAACCAGTGAATGTATGAAGTATGTTTGCACATCAGGTCTGTAAATGTAACAATTTTTTTAGCAGCACAGTATCAGTGTTTACTACATTTAAATCTATTTGTGTTGCAGCAGAACTGATATTAATAAAAGAAGAAATCGGAAAGCTGGATCTGCCTCATTTATCCGAATCTGATCCCGCTAATTAGGCAATATCGGAGCCGGTATCTGATCTGGGTATCTGATCGGTGCATCGCTACTTTCAACAGCCTAGTCCTCGCAGCTGCAGTGAGCCAGTGTCCCCACACGGGGGACGTCTCACCTCTCTTAATCGAACACAGACCTCAGTGTCTGTCAGGATGTACTCACCAGTGGCCTCGTTGTAATACACACTGATCCTGTCCAGCTGCAGGTCGCTGTCTCCATGGTAGGTTCCTGTTGGGTCGATGCCGTGCTCATCGCTGATCACCTCCCAGAACTAAAACACACAGGTCAATACAGCATCAGTAAAGAAGCCATGTAGATGAGATGATGGTGGTATTGCTATTTACAAATGTGTGTAACCTTGTGTTGAAGTCAAGTCGTGCAGAAAACCAGTCACACAGATAAATGTTAATTTGTCAGACACTACATGTTTGTATTAATTTCACCTAATGCATCTTAAAACTTGAACACAATCCTTGACTGGGCTTGAAACCTGAAACATCTATCTGCAGATTAAATTGTGATAAAATGATGTGTTAGTGAAGTTATTCAGTCACAGCTCTGGAAACATGGCAACATACAACCACTCTTCTGTTCTCTGTGCTCCCCAAAGACATGTGTCATCTCATTACCTTTTGCAGTCACAAGATCCCCTAAAAACAGCAGCAGCATGTCCTGTAACACTGGTTATCTGGTTACACCGAATCTAATTAAATAAGGTTTTCTGCAGTCGACAGTCACCTTGTGATGAACTCCAATCTCTCTGTCAGTATTCTCCAATCGTCATGCAGCATTTCATGGATACACACTCATTGTGACATGTACATTTAAACATGTTTAAGCAGCAAGCACATACAAGCACGTACAAGCATGCAGCGGACCTGAAGTAACAGTAGCTTTGTCCAGATCACAGGCAGCCGAAAAACAGCTCACAAACAACTTTCCGCATATGATGTAAATCATCTGCAGGATTTACAAATTAACCATAATAACCAAAATGCATACATAACACAGCTCTGACCATAAAGGAGCAAAACAAAGAGATTTTCAAAGCTTTGAGACCGGGACAAGGCGACAAAAGGAGGAAGTACTGGAGGCAGAAAGAGAAACGGGGTAAATGTGTCATAAAAGGTGCAAAAAAGACGTACTAGGGCTACAACTAACCATTATTTTCACTATGGGTCCATTTGGCAATTTAATTCTCAATTAATAGATTAATCGGGGCGCCCGGTGGCACAGTGGTTAGAGCAGTCGGCCCATGTAAAGAGGCTGAAGGTCCTCTAGGCAGCGGCCGCGGGTTTGACTCCAACCTGTGGCCCTTTGCTGCATGTCCCCCCCCCTCTCTCTCACCCCATTTCTATCCTAAAAATAAATTAACAGTTTAATCATTTGGTATAAAAATGATGGAAAATGCCCATCACAAGCTCAGCCGCAGTGCCAGTCCTCCTCCAGACATGTTATAAAGTATGTCATGTTATTTTAAGACAGCAAAGTCAATCAGGTTTTTACAGCAAAGGAACAAATATGAAAAAAGAACAGAGTCCAGCTTAGCACTGCAGTTTAGAAGACGGTCATTTACACTTGAGCTTCAACGTGCCACTTCATGTGGGCAGAGAAGTCTCAGATTCAGAAAATCATCAGGGTTTAAAATCTGCTTTCTAAATTAAAAAGGTCACAGGATGTTCTTATCTTTAGGAGGATTTTAGCTGAGATAAAATATAATTTATGTAGCTTTAAGGGATGATCATTATCCCCACTTGAATTTTTAAGGGAATCAAACACAACGAACACAAACGTTGGTCATACACTGCAAGTACTCGGACTCTCCTTGTTCCACCGGCAGTGGAGGGTCAGTGAGAGCAGAGCTTTCTCAGAGGATTCAGGATACAGGCGGCCTCGTTCCTGCACGCTGAGGCATTAATGCCAGTCAGTCAGTTGACCCTAATCTTTGATCCTGTGTGTGTGCGCGTGTGTGTGTGTGTGTGTGTGTGTGTGTGTGTGTGTGTGTGTGTGTGTGTGTGTGTGTGTGTGTGTGTGTGTGTGTGTGTGTGTGTGTGTGTGTGTGTGTGTGTGTGTGTGTGTGTGTGTGTGTGTAAGTAAGTAAGTAAGTTTAAGAGGAAGAGGGGGAGATAAGCAGAGGGAGGTTGGCACGTCTATGAAGCTATATATGTGAGTGTGTGAGAGATGGTGGGCAAGAAAATCTCACTTTTTATTCTTCACCACTGTCACCTCCTCATCATCTTTGGCATTTTTTAGCTTTTCAGTTACAAATGTGGCCTCCAGCGATTAAAATACAAAATATTATCAAAGGAAAACGATTATTGTGCTTCATTATCACAATGATCCTCTCGTTTTGTTGTGTTATGAACCCATGTGCGTTTTTGCTGAGTTACTGAATATGTTGAATATATTTTTAGTAGTTTTCATTTGTTTTTATTATTTTTTATAATATTTATACAGTATATTCTACATTTTTTAATTATCTATTTTTTTAAACTTGTCATTTTTAAACTGCTTATCTGTTTTGTCAGTTTAATCATAAATACAGTTCAAGAAAATGCACTTTTGAACTTTTTCTTATTCAACATAAGCACGATGTGTCCAAAGTCAACCAGTAATCAAGTTAAATAAGAGCCATGGTGGAGCAGCCCTAGTGTGACAATAGCACACAATTCAAACAGACTTTATATGCAACAAATACAGGAAAATAACAGGAAAAAGGTGAGAGTCACCGAACCTGACATCTGTCTAATGTTTCATCGTATCTATACGACGTTAACCAGCAACACGGCCGACCTGAGCACATTTCTGTTGGCACTTGAGTGAGCGAGTGAATTCTCACAGTTAATCCATTTTGAAATGAGGATGACCTCAGCCTCACTAAGTCCTCTGTAAATACACATGTCTCCACTGATCAGGGCCAGTGAGCGGTGGAGTTTGGGTCACCCCATATGCTGCTGCCACGCCTCTCATTGCCCCACCATGAACCCCCTCCTAGGGCAGGTCTGCTGGATGAGTAATGGGCCATAATACAGCAGGGCTCAACAGCAACAGTTGCCATCAATGAGAAATTGGCAGCCAATTCTTGGCATTTGGTTGCCATCAGTGTCAAACACGTTTTAACATATAAAAGAAACTGTAAAATCCACATTTGAGAAGCTTAAACAAACAAAAGGTTTGGCATTTTTGATGGACACAATAATGAATTATCAAAATGGGTGCAGATTAGTTTTCTTTTGTTAGTCTAATTGTTATTCGACCGACTTGATCTCAGAGACACTGCAGTAAATTTAAACCCCTGCAGCACAAGTGCACCCTAAAACATGACCCCTTTATAAATAAGTCTGTGTTTAAACCAGGTTTTTCGGGGTCACCGGTGGTTTGGGTGCGCACGTGATGCACTGAATATTCAAAACAGCCTCATCTGTGTTTTCAGGGCAGACACACTGGACCACTTGTTGTCTCCCCCCCTCCCTGCTCGCTGCGTTCCTCCGCTCTGCCTCAGCAAACTTCTCCTTTCTTTGGACCCTCTTGTTTTCTTCTTTGCTCTTCTCTCGGTGACAAAGGGTGCGGCTCAACAGGAGGCCGACGCAGCAGCTGGCCCTGTGCATCTGCTCCAGTCTGCCCGGCGTCATTAATCATGGATCAGTGACTTGAGACACTTTTTTAGTCAACATGTCTAAATGTGTGAATATGTGAGATATGATTAGTTCATATCACAGAAATGTTCTAATGTGCTGGTTAAAGAGGAACTTTGTAGTTTTACTCTTAATTTAATCTTATTTTTTATTAAACTTTAGGTAAATCCAATGAGTTACAAAATGTGTTTTCCAACCGAGCCCTGGCAAAGACAGCAGCTATAATAATGATATTGTATCACCCACTATAATATAACACTTAAATGTGAACCTGCTGACACAGAATGCTTGTTGGACTCGTGTTTGAGTCGACCTTACTGTACTTTTACGACCGATCACATCACTGAGATGTTTCTGTCTGCTGCTTTGCATCAATATTATGCTTCTTACAGCATTTTCTCATCTTCAGGACTTTATTATAATTTATATTCTGACTTGGGGATCGATATTTATTCCGTAGTTTGTGATCATAAACTTGTAAAATGTGTTATAAAAAAGTACTTATGTATGCTTTTTTGGGTGAGGGGCAGCTTGCACTGAAAACAAATCAATTTGTAGCAAGAAACGCAAGAAAAAACACAAAATTACATCTTTAAAACACAAGTTTATGTTGAGTTATAAAGGCTCAATGCTCTCTTGTTCAACTTTACCATGAACCATTTACTTTGTCTGAAAGATGGAGGTGTTGTAAACAATAGGGCTGCATAGTTTAGCACAGATTTATGTTTATGTGTTTTCTATGGTTTGATTTGTAAGAAAGAAAAGTGAAGCAAGTGATTTTATGTTTGTAATTAAATTAAATTATTTTCTGAAACTGTAAAAACACACAACAAAAGAAAAGCCTCTTCAAAAAAACCTAATTGAGAATGAAATGCTTCATAACTGGAATGAAAACTAGAATAAACTTTTAATTCACGACAATAAAAGAGTTCATTTGTTGTAACTACTTCTTCTCTTACCTTTGCACCGATCTGGTTCCCGCACTGGCCGGCCTGGATGTGCACGATTTCCCTCATGATGGATGTTAGTGATGAAAGTGAAGTGTTTGCAGAGATGAAGGAGTGCAGCTGACCCACTGACTGAGCACAGAGTGACACACAGGCAGTCTGCAGAGAGGGTGCACTGCTGGGAGTCCTGCAGGCGGGGCTGAAGTGTCGGGGCGCGGCCGTCACACCGTTCTCGCTCGTGATTGGCTGCTGTCTCTGGAGCCCTGGCGCGGATTGGCTGAGAGAGGGACTTTTTTTAGAAAGGGGTTTCCTTGTCTCAAAGTCAAGGACCGGAAGGGAAGAAGGAGTGCCGTGTGGTGTCATCAGTGCCCTGTTGGAGCTCCACTTACCTGAATGAGACAATGTAGCACCTGTGTCTAGAACCGAATAATGTAGAAAAGAACAGAACAGGAGAGGAGAGGAAAGAACCAAATACAATAGAAAAGAGTAGAACAGGAGAGGAGAGGAAAGAACCAAATACAATAGAAAAGAAACAAATACAATAGAATAGAACAAAATAGAACAGAACCAAATAGAAAATAACAGAACAGAGTATAATAGAAAAGAACGAATAGACTAGAATAGAACCGAAAGGATAGAATAGAACAAAATATAATAGAACAGAAAACAATATGATAGAACAAAATAGAAATGAATAGAACCAAATACAAAAGAGCAGCGAAGAATAGAACAGAACAAAATAGAATAAGATAGTACATAATAAAATAGAATATAACAAAATGAAATAGAATGGAACAAAATAGAATAGACTAGAACAGAATCAAATAGAATATAACACAATAGAATCGAATACAATAAGACAAAATAGAATAGAATAGGTAGCTTATTGTGATCTTGCACATCAGTTTCCCTCGAGATGAATACGGTTTTATATTTTCTAAGTGCAGTCATAGACCTACAGTGTGCTACTTATTTAATGTGTAGAGCACAAATGTGAATATAAATATAATATATATATATATATTTATGTATATACATATTCGAAAAGTTTTTAATAAATATTACTGAAATATTTATATCTATAAAGTAATAATAACAATAATAATAACTTCGATTTGTCATTCTTCAATTATCCTTGTTCTATATCTAACAAAGCGTAATTATATGACAAAGATATTAATCTTAATAAAATATTATAGACAGACACAGACACACATACACACACACACACAAACACACACACACACACACACACACAAACACACACACTGAAGATGACACACACACACACACACATACACACACATACTGAACATGACACAGAGTCCAATAAAGCTACCTGCATGCCCCTATGTTCAGATTTGTCTTTTACACACACACACACACACACACACACACACACACACACACACACACACACGTGAGTACATCTGTCACCACTGTGATGAGCAGAGAAGCAAACTGAGGACGCGTTTTTCTTTTTTCTTGTCCAGGCACTGAACCAACAACCTGTTTCCTAGAATAACCCGAGGCCCGTCCACGGCAGTTCCCCACCACATCACCAGATGGCGGACGCACACACCGTGGATGACAGGCTTGGAGCTGCAGTCTGTTGTGTTATTAGAGACCGCGTCAGCTCGGCTCGTGCGTAACGGGAATAACCGTCAGCTGGGACAAAATTACATCCATTTGAACCACGACGGACCACTGCATACCCCTCCATTCCCCTACAGCACACCGTTTATACACTAACCGGTAAGTGTGCGGCTCTACATCCACATCCTTATCTCTGTAACCACAAAACGCGGGTGCCAAATGGATCTGGTTAATGCATAGACTCCACGCCACGAGTAGGCTGACGTTTAACATAGAGACTATTTTTGTTTCCGTCCTTAATAAGCGGCTCTGAAGTGTGTTTTGGATTATTATTATTATTATAATTATTATTAAAGCATTTCTTGCGTATTTTACTGCGCAACATTTTGTATGAATTAGATTTGAGCCCTGCTGGTCTGTGATCTGGGACCCATCACCGTCACAGCCTCCCCCCTCCTCTTCAGTGATGGGAGTTATAACACACACCTTATCATGCCGCTGTTTAAAATAAGATACTAAAGTAAATGTGTTTATATGGTAGAAGCAGAGCGGTTGACTAATTATAATGTCTGCTCTTATGTTTTATTCTTTCTTTGGTTTTTAGTCGGAAGCAGAATCAGCAAACATGTTCTACACCTGTGGTCCCAATGAGGCTATGGTGGTGTCAGGTAAAACCATGTTCTGTGTTTATTCCTATGTATAATTTTTGTTTGCTGTTGTTGTTTGTTTTTTATTTGTTTACATGCATTGCAAGTAGAGTTGCAGAATCTTCATGTTACACACACACAGGCCCGAAATACACACACATGCACAGACAGGACCTGTATACATGCAACCAATGGAGGGATGTCAGAGCGAGGGGGCTGCCAGTGACCGGCGCCCCGAGCAGTTGGGGGTTCGGTGCCTTGCTCCACAGCACCTCGGAGGTGCCCAGGAGATGAACTGGCACCTCTCCAGCCAACAGTCCAAGCTCCATTCATGGTCCACACAGGGACTCTAACCAGCGACCCTCCGGTTCCCTACTACTGCCGCCCAGTTCGTCATGAAACAGTTCGATTGACAGTAAATTAAAGTAATTTCTAATGCAAAAATCTCAGAAAATTATGTTTTTACCATCTCAAATATGGAGATTTTCTACTGTTCTCTGTTTTGTGTCATTTAAACTGAATATTTTTGGGTTTTGGACAAAACAAGACATTTAAAGGCATCACCTTGAAACTGGAATAGACCAAACAATGAATCTAGGAAGTAATCGGCAGATGAATCGATTTCGTTTGATAATAATACTTTCTGCATATTTAAAAACATCTAGATGAGAACATCTTTTAAAATGTCACAGTTTTGTAAGCAAAGGTTATAAATTAAAAAGTCATACTTCTTAATCAGTTTTTGGTTGAATCTATAATCCTGAAGTGAAACATGCTACGACACAGTCTGTTCAACATTCACTCGACCTGAGTCATGTCTGGAGTCTGATTTGAGGCTCTGCCCTGTGTCTCGTCTCTCGCAGGGTTTTGTCGTTCTCCTCCGCTGATGATCCCTGGAGGCCGAGTGTTCGTCATCCCGTGCATCCAGCAGTTGCAGAGGTCGGCAAATGTGAACGTCCACTGTTGTCTGCCAATCTGTAAATCCTGATTTTGCTTTTTATCTGGCGTTATCACCAGATGTGTAACAACAGATGGCAAACATGATACGATGGAAAAAGGCACTGCAGCAACATATAGCAGAGCAAATGATGTTTTAATAAAAAGGTAATAAATGATTAACACATTTGTGTTTATAGTGCCAGAAAGACTGATAAGATTAGATAAGATAAGATAAGATAATACTTTATCGTCTGTTACACAAGGGTTACAGAAAATGTTCTTAGACAAGGCTCCAATCACAAGAAACATTCACACAGACATATAAGGACAAGACATGGGGTGTTGAGGTATCAGCTGTGGTAGTCATTTTGTCTTGTTCAGTATGGCTTTTGCAGAAGGGATGAAGGATTTCTTGTAAATGTTCTTCCGGGCCAGTGGTACATTGAAACGCCTGCCCGATGGTAGTAGCTGGAGGGGGCTGAGAGTGGTCCTCTGTGATCAGGTTGGCTATCCTGATCACTGAACGACTGTACAGCTCAGATAGGGGGGTATCAACTATGTTGATGGACACATATTCAAAACAGTGGTCATCTTCCTCCTCACCACCTCTGCCAATATACACGCTGCTCCTCCTACATTAATATCAGTTAATCACGTGGCACCAGACTTAATGTTTTGTTTGTCTGAGTGTTGTAGCTGACCTTGATCCTGTACCTGTAAAATCTGCACTCAGCGCTTGCAACTCAACACAAGTACAAAGCGGAAAAGACTACACTTTAATGTACACCATTAGAGCAGTGGATAATCGATCAATCATCATATTCTCCTTCTGTATGTCTTCCCCTGCCTTTCTACAGGATTTCCCTGAACACTCTGACTCTGAATGTGAAGAGCGATAAAGTCTACACCCGTCACGGCGTGCCCATCTCTGTCACCGGGATAGCACAGGTCAGTGTGCGCCGCTGCAGAGGGAGCAGCAGGCTACACCACTGCTGAAGCAGGAGGAGGAGGATTTGCTCAGGGGGATAGGTCTAAACTATTGGACAGGTCTAAAAACAGCTGAACTGTTCAATAAATATGTAGCCGGAAGGTTTGTGTATCTCCTAAGGCCGGTTGCCCATTGAGTGTGTGACATTTACCAGACAAGGCAGAGTTGGCGTAGATAAGTAAATGTGGCATTTCAGCCCTTTACATGTTATGCATCCCATTGCTTTTCTTGGCCAGACCTTCGTAGTGGCTGCTGCATGGTTAGGTAGATGGTTGAGGTGAGGCATTGACCTTTTGTTGTAAGGGGCAGGAGATCCCGTTGGTCAGTGGATAACACAGAAACACCTGGAAGCCTGGATGATGGGTGTAGCGCTTTAATGCTACACAGGGTGTGTCCTGTAACGAAAATAACTCATAGTAACGTCCCCTTCACATATCCTTGCATGTATGTACTGTAGGGAATCAGACAGCCTGTTGTAGAGTATCAAATCTCATCATCAGAGGTGAGTGTGCTACCTATTCCTACAGGATGCAGATATCGTTTCAGCCACCTTTGACAACAGATTAATAATCCTCTGATTTTTTTTTTTAAATATCAAATCGCATATATTCGTTTACTTACAAAACCAGCTGTGGCTCTGCTGGACTCTTCACTTAAGGCAATATTTACGTAATTTGGGTGATGATTTACAGTGTGACCATGACCGAAAGAACAAGGTCGCGGGTACAAGCGGCCGAAATGTGTTTCCTCAGGAGGGGGGCTGGAGTCTCCCTTAGAGAGAGGGGGAGAAGTTCAGCCATCCGTGAGGAACTCGGAGTAGAGCCGCTGCTCCTTTGCGTTGAAAGGAGCCAGTTGAGGTGGTTCAGGATCATCTGGTAAGGATGAACCCTGGGCGCCTCCCTAGGGAGGTGTTCCAGGCACGTCCAGCTGGGAGGAGGCCTCGGGGAAGACCCAGGACCAGGTGGAGAGATTATATCTCCACACTGGCCTGGGAACGCCTCAGGATCCCCCAGTTAGAGCTGGTTAATGTGGCCCTGGAAAGGGAAGTTTGGGGTCCCCTGCTAAAGCTGCTGCCCCCACGACCCGACCCCGGATAAGAGGCTGAAGATGAGATGATTTACAGTTTGATCCTTGCATGTTGTGTTCATTTTTCACTGAATTATATACATGAGTATAAAAACAGGCTTTATCTATTTATTGAATTACCATAAAGCATGCTATATCGGGATACATATGGTTATCAAGATATGAAATAAAACTTATATCTGGATAGAAGGTTTTGACCAAATCTTCCAGCTCTACCCAGCGATCGTCTTCCTGATAAATCAGTTGCTGTTTCCTACAGATGAAGATCCAGGGTCAGAATAAACAGATGCTGGCTGCAGCCTGCCAAATGTTCATGGGGAAGTCAGAGGCCGAGATCGCTCATATCGCCTTGGAGACGCTGGAAGGACACCAGCGGGCCATCATCGCCCACCTGACTGTTGAGGTAAACATGTGATGGCCGCTCGCTTTAGACACTTTTTGTATCGTTCTGATTCAGTCATGACCGTGTTTCTCTTACAGGAGATCTACAAGGACAGAAAGAAGTTCTCAGAGCAGGTTTTTAAGGTGGCTTCCTCTGATCTGGTCAACATGGGCATCAGCGTGGTCAGCTACACGCTCAAAGACGTCCACGACGACCAGGTGACCACATATGCTGCAATGAGTTATTACTGAGTCCTTTGCAGCAGCCTGGACGTCGAGTCCAACCCTTTGATGCATGTCATCCCCTCTCTCTCTGAAGTGAAGCTGCATTCAAGAGCAGTTGTCATAAGAAAGCTGTAACAGTTAAATAATTGTGAAAAACAGTTGTAAAAAATAAAGTCTACTTGGCAGGTTAAGGTTCCCAACAGGTCAACAACGACAAAACATAAACATGCAATTAAGTTATACCCCCACGCTGCTGTGGAATGGCAAATTTGGTGTGAACGCAGTCTAATTTTCTCTTGAATGAAGAATGCAAATTTAACCTCAACATCTCTTTCTGGTGTTCAGGATTATCTGCATTCACTGGGGAAGGCTCGAACAGCCCAGGTTCAGAAAGACGCTCGCATCGGAGAGGCCAAGAACAAGAGAGATGCTGTGATCAGGGTGAGATATATCACGTTGTCTCCATCCTCTTGAACTGTGTTGTTGTTGAACGTGTCTCATTTCAACACACACATCAGACAGCAACAGGGTGTGCGAAGATCATCTGGTTTTAAGAGTAGGCAGTCACTTATCTTTCTTTCAGTCTGTTTTAATCAGTCACCAGTGACATTTCTGTAAACTCTTGTCCATATTTTTAGCTTCATCTTCATCCTGTTTACCCTATTTTGAAGAGTTATTCCCATGGATTCCTAATTCCCCCTCCTTTCTCTGTTCCTGTTTCCCTCTGTTCTGCAGGAGGCCCATGCGATGCAGGAGAAAGTCTCGGCTCAGTACAAGAATGAGATCGACATGGCAAAGGCCCAGAGGGACTATGAGCTGAAGAAGGCAGCCTATGACATTGAGGTCAACACTAAGAAGGCCGAGTCAGAGATGGCCTACCAGCTGCAGGTGCACGAGAGGGAATAAGACAAATGTACTGACTAGATGTAGTATTTTATAATGAATGATGATATATGGTATGCATGTACTGTATCTTCCAGGTAGCAAAGACGAAGCAGCGTATAGAGGAGGAGAGGATGCAGGTGCAGGTGGTCGAGCGGACCCAGCAAATCATGCTGCAGGAGCAGGAAATCACCCGCAAGGAGAAGGAGCTGGAGGCCAAGGTGAAGAAGCCTGCGGATGCGGAGAGGTACCGCCTGGAGAAACTGGCTGAGGCTCAGCGGTGAGTTGCAGATGCTTGTTGTCTCATAGCTGCAGGGTGGTGTTGTGAGTAGGAAGGTAGTCTTTCAGTTTCAGCAGCAAAGTTTAAGGCCCCTGTGTTTGACGTGTCCCTGAGCAAGATACTGATTCCTCTTTTTGTTAGAGAATTCAGAATTTTACGTGAATAAAAACACAGATGCAGAACATTGTGTACACCACTTCAACGTTGCAGCTGGTAAAGGTGCTGATTTGAATTACTTTATATCCTTAAGTTTGACCTTATCACAATCTATAATAACAAGTATTATTGATCTGGATCTGCAAAGTAATTGTGACTAAAGTCATCAAATTAATGTAGTGAAGTGAGACAAGATACTATAACAAGTAAAGTACCTTGAATTGTACTGTAGTACTCTAGTACTTATTTTACACCCACTGATTAAAGCTGAGGTGGAAAATTGGGCAACTTTTTACATCCATCGACAAATTGATTTTAAGGAAATAAACCCAACATATCCTTCTGGCAGAGTGTGAAAGTATTAAACATAATGCTGTACTTCATTTGATGATAAAGAGATAATGAAGATTAGACACCAGCCCTGCGTCATGTATCAGTATTGTTTATGATAATGTTTATGAATGAACCATCTGTGGTTCTCTGTCGGACTCTGCTTTCCTTTCTCTCTCGCTGTCCAGTCTTAAGTTGATCATGGAGGCGGAGGCCGAAGCCGAGTCCATCAGGGTGAGTCCCAGATCACCAGAGATGTGACTTGGCTGTCTTTAGTTTCCTGAATAATTTCAAATGGAAATCACGTTGCTTGTTGAGAACGTGTGTCTTATTATGTGTGTGAGAGTCTAATTCGCGAAGTATCGCAGAGTTTTCTGGTAAAGTAAGCCCGTCCTCTCGTCTCCTCCAGATTAAAGGTGAGGCTGAGGCGTTTGCAGTGGAGGCCAAGGGCCGCGCTGAGGCCGAGCAGATGGCCAAGAAGGCAGAGGCCTTTGAGCAGTACAAGGATGGAGCCATGGTGGACATGCTGCTGGAGAAACTGCCTCTGGTGAGGAACAACATCATGAACACTTTTATACTTTACACTACAATACTTTACTGTACTTTTACACTTTTCACACCTTGTATATCATCTACTGTTATTGTATGTTTCCCTGCTGTATGAAGTCCATCCCTGGGTTCCTAATACAGCTAACGGTTTTCTCTGTTTAGTTCACCCTTTACAAAGACTGTTGTGTTATGTTAGGAAGGACTTTGTAAAGGTTTTTAACATTTTGGTAATATCTGTCTTCCACCAGATGGCAGAAGCGATCAGCAAGCCTCTGTGTGGAGCCAGCAAGGTTACCATGGTGTCCAGTGGAGGCGGGGAGGTGGGCCCGGCCAAACTGTCAGGAGAGGTGCTGGACATCATGGTCCGCCTCCCTGCAGCGGTGGAGAAACTGACGGGAGTCAACATCTCCCAGGTAACGCATTTATATGTCATACTGCATTTCACTGGACTTGCTGACTCTGGTCTGCTGACATATGTCACGTGCATCATGCAGGATGCAAAACTGAACATGAAAGCTTTTTTTTCTAATAGGGGGCAGAAGAGCTCAAAAACACACTGACTCATTTATCAATGTATTCATATGTTGGCCTTCTCTTCCCATTCGAAGGGACCAGCAGTTGTTTTTTTGATTTACTTTTAAAGAGATTCTTCAAAAGTTACCCTTATGTTTTGACATCACTTATTTGCTGTTGAGTTGGAAATAGGGTCGCTCAGAGCAGTGAGACTGAACCTCACCGTACATCAGCATTAAACTCATTAGAGCTGCTAAGTTATAAAGTTATAATGCTTTGAGAGTTGTCTTAGGGCTGTAATCATTTATCGTCTTTCAATGTAGTCGGATTGTGATGAAATCATATCGAGTTATCGTAATACACAATTACGTCTTCTAAATTTATAATAACAAACACAAACTAATTTACTCACATTATTGATTTTTCAGAAACTCTGTTTTAAGTATTTTGGGGGCTCTTCATTTGAAGATTGCAGTTTTGTTTTTACATCACACGACTTGTGTGCATGTAAACATAGTCAGTGTATAGCTGGGGAAAGTACTGATCTTTTCTCTGTAATTTAACTTGAAACTGTTAAACTTGCACTAAAGTTCTTGATTAAATTAGGAAATAGTATTTTTCTTTTGTCATTTCTGTACAAAATAGGCTTTACCATTTGGTTATTCCGTAAAGACCATAAAGTAAACATGCTATACTGGGATGTATATCATTATCAGGACATGAAATGATCTTTTGGGCCATATTAGCCAGCCCTAAGATGTCACCATTCATTAATGTAAAACTTTGAACTTTAAGAAAGACCTCTCTCTCTCCCTCTGTTCTGCAGGTGACCTCTCGTACAGGCTAAAGAGAGTCAACTGTGCGGTGACCAGGCAGATCCACTCTCCCCTCTGTCTCATCAGCTGCCTGGACTCTTTGCACGAGTCTCTCCTCTACTCCCATTAAGCTCTGTCGACATGTTGCTGTGATGTCTCTGTGTCGTGAAAGTGGCAAACATGTTCTTTGTTTTTTTTTAGCCAGAGACATCCAAGTCTATCTGTGCTCAAGTATTGTCCTCGTCCGGCTACAGTTACACTTGTTACTTCAGTTATTGGTTTTTATACAGTCCACTGGTGTTAGCTGCATCACACTCAGCATAAACACAATTCATTCAAATTGCCATTTACCTTTCAAAATTCAGGCCTGTGACTTTATTTACATTGACTTTACCAGAGTTATTAATACACTGAAGCAAGCAACAAATGTAACCGTAGCCTTTCTGCGTCCTGTTCTTTTAAAAATGTCACTTTGTCTTAAAAGTCTTTTCCTATCTTCTTCTCTCTGCACTTTATGTCGTCACATTTTACGCGTCTTGAGTCTCTCCCCGCCGCCTGTGTTTACCTTTTAATGTCTCCTCCATAACTGCCTGTCCACTGCCTTGCTGCCAAGCCTTAAGTGCATCTTAACATGAAGGTTTAACACAAACACACCTTCATCTGCTAATGCTACTAACACTGCATAGTCTAATGCCAGACTAAAACCACAGCCTGCGATTTTAGCAATCACTCATTTCTCATCATGGGATTTCATTTATCAAGGAATATTAGGGAAATCATTCCCATCTTAAGTATTTAAAGCTGTTGCAAACTACAGGTAATCAAAATTGTAACGGTGATTGTGATTTATTTTCATTGTTTTCTGTTTTATATTTGCATGTTCTCCATGTGCACTGACGTCTTCTAGTCTTGTCCTGCTGAATCAGTGTTAATATTTTGAGGAGGTTGTATTGGGAGGATCATTTGCTTGAGGCATACCAGTATAATATAGTATCAGACATTAAGAACCTGTAACACAGGCACAAACCGTACTCTCCTCTGTGACTTTATGCAGACGTACTAGAAAAGGCTTTGCATGTTCACTAACTAACCACCTTTAGTTCCACTTCCCTGTCTTCAGGTTCTACTTTGAGTACTTCTGTATTAAACATGTTTGTTATCTATTTTATATTTTTATATCTATCATCAGAGCACTGCAATGGTCACTTTCCACTGGACTCTTACGTGTGTTGGTGGTCCAGGGAATTCAATTCACTGTTAACCTCACTGTACGTCTATCTAGACAACAGCCTACAGTACGTACACTGTAAATATAAAATTGTATGTCACAAGAGAATGTGAAAGATCTCAATTTATAAGTCATGATTGCATATCGTTTATGATGAAAGTTCATGGTCGAGCAAAATAGAAATCTACAATGGATGAAAAACTGTTATGTTTTCATCATGATCTGATGCTCTGAGGACATCGTCGGTAAAATCCTCTCTCTGACCCACAGTGGGGTCACAGATTCTGTCTGTGTCTGAGGACACATAAACAAAACATATCTAGTCCAAAACAGGAGCTTGCACCTGGATCTTATGGTTCAGGTTCCCTTGAGTCTTTGCTACCCTGCAGGCCAGTTACACAGACACTGTACCAGACGCACACCTTAAGTCAGGGGTGGGCAATTCCGGTCCTGGAGGGCCACTGTCCTGCATGCTTTAGGTTTCTCCCTACCCTAATACACCTGAGTCTAACAATGATCAAACTGTGACGAGCATCAGCTTCTTGATAATGAGCAGAGCAGGTGTGTTGGAGCAGGGAGAACCCTAAAACATGCAGGACAGTGGCCCTCCAGGACTGGAATTGCCCACCCCGGCCTTAAGTGGTGTTATTATTACTATGGCCAGTTAATGTAGCAGCTCTCATAAAAGTGTAGCTTGTGAAACTAAAGGTAAATGTGGTATAAAGTAGCTTTTCCTTCTATTGTAGCAATGGGAATACCACAGTGTCATTACGAGATAACTGTATTGAAATGCTGAACGACTGTATATATAAATATTTTTTTTTTTTCCTAATGTGAAGAGAAAGACAAAAGATGCTAAAAAGTCACTTACTGATTGTCAAATGATGTCAGCTTGTATTTCAAAGAAAGGGATCTTTAAGATGTGACAGCTTTGACCAGGAATGATATATCGACAGTCAGAAACAGAGAACATTTGAAGTTTCTTATTTTATTTCTTCACTTTACTCGAGTCAATCTTGCTTTATTGTGTACTGGACGTATTGTAAACTTATTTCTACATGATGCAGAATAACGTTAATACCGAACCATCCATTTATAAACTTGTATATTAGTGATTTCTCGTGTTAAAGTCAATGCATCCGTCACCCAGAGTGAGATAAAAGTGTCGTTTTATGAGCTATAGCTCTGAAGTCGCAACTTGCCTTACACCAGAATCACCTTCACCCATCAGCTCTGGGGCTGGGTATTCAAAGCGTTTTATCTTTTTGAGTATTGGCGTTCATTTAAAGGCATCAGACGGCACTTAAACATTTAAGAACCTTCCATTGAAACCACGTTTGCTTTTGTTTGGATTTAGAAAAGGACTTGCATGGTTTGAGCTGTATGACAGCACTTCATTTAGCCTCAACACCGCATGGTTTGTCCCTCTGTGACTTTGTTCTCTGCACTGCCGTTTTACAGCCACCAAGTATTGTAATGGCGTTCTGAAGATTAATTTATTTTTGTTTGAAGGTGAACACTACTGTTATTATGCATGCATGCCCATACCTGTCACACTTTGACTGTAATTTAATCTTTCACGTGTTTTCACTCGGGACGCTTTCTGCTATTTTACTGTGGAATCACCAAAGTAGGAGGAGATTTATTGGTTAGCTTTAGAAATGGATACGTGATCTGTACTGGGGTGTTTTATGTGTAATGATACTCTGAAGTGTTATATAGATGTATTTATAGAGTTGGCTATATATTTGATATGTAATACAGTATCACTGTTTGCTTCACAACTCTGCTAACTGTTACTAACAGCAGTGTTTCACATATAAATGTATTTGGCTAAAATCAGTTTGGTGGAGATTTCTGTGTTATTTTAACTCTGAACGCTGAAATTCTACCAAGGAAGACACCACTTTGTTGCTTTTTCAGGAAAATGTTATTGTTTAAACCTGTACACAATAAAAATCTGAAGGGAAAACACTTGTGTCTTTACTATTTCTGAAAACAGAATCATTATATTCAACTTTTATATGTTTTTTTTCTTATTATTTTCTCGTTTTTTATTTCTGTTTGTTCCTCTGATCTCTCTTAGGTTTGCATATTTTTGTTCCAGTTTATTTCTTTGCATCAATGGACCAGCTGTGTTGTAGGGCTGGGCGATATGGCCACAATCTTCTATAGTGATATATGTAATTTGATATCGCTTTAATTATGATATTCTTACAATAAAGTATGTTTTCTGGAAAGTAATAAATAGTCTACATGAAAGAAATCACAAGGTAAAGCCTATTTTTGTATATCCATGTGTGAATTAAATACTTAACAAAGGAAAAGTACTATATAATACTCATTTAATCTTACTTTATTATAAATTTAGTCAGCGTAATTGTGTATCATGATATCTCGATATATCATTTCATAACAATACGATTCCATTGAAGGATGATAAATTATGATGTTGAATTATCACCCAGACCTACTGTGTTGCATGGTGGAGTCCTAATAAACTTGTTTCCTGAACGTTTTTAAGGTTTTTCTGTCATTGATCTGTTGCGTGTTGAGTGTTGATGCTCATTTTAAGTGTCATTCACACTTACACATCTCTGGGATTCAAACTAGCCACCATGTTAGCACAGCTCTACTGCTAAAGCAAGGATAAGTGTTTGTTGGAACTATAACATAACAATAGTGATGGTCACTGCAGCATTTGTGACTTTTTAAATAGGATGTGTGGCTGTTGACATTAATAAAGCCAAAGCGTCCACTCTCAGACCAAAATGTCAGAGTAATGCACTCAACCCCACACACTCAGGGGATAACTGATACCCCGGGAGGCAGTGTGGATGTTAGCAGCTGTGTCAAGTTGGTTAAAAATACCCCAACTAGTGCAGGAAGTGTGATGATTCTGTCTTCAAAATTAAAATAAAAACTCAAAACACAGTTGCATTACATACAGAGAGCATCGAATACTGCCAAATAGAAAGGACTGCAATGGTATTTATACAGGTATAGTTACAAAGTAAGACAATGGACCATTTGATAATTTATGGTATTGAAAATATATTTAATTCATTTTCAAAACGGTGACCAAAGGTATTTTAAAATAAAGCAGGGCTGGACGATACGGCTCAAAGATTCTATGCCAATATAGATCATTTCATATCTCGATCACAATATGTATCACGAAAAAGTTGGTTTTCTGGTAATATTGTTTTCGATTTTTTAAGAACTTTAGTGGAAAAATAAAAACTCAAAATATTTCACATCTGACTAATCTGAGTTAGTATGTGTTTGTTGATGACACAGTGGTGTATCATGACGATATCTCGATTTATGATTTGATTGTGTTTAACTATATGCATTATTTAAATTTGTATTAAAGCGCAATGGATATTATAGTTATTATAATAATAATAACACCAACAAAAACAACTATATTAATAATAATAATAATAATAATAATAATAATAATAATAATAATAACAATAATACAAGATTCAAGATTCAAGAAGCTTTAATTATCAAGAGGGAAATGATTATGCAACAGTTTCAATACAAAGATGGGAAAGGATCAGAGTGACAATAAGCGTAAAAACATAATCAAATGAAAATAAAGCTAACATACAATAAATCCAAAAAATTAACTAAATGTGACAGAGTGCAACGGACATTGTGGTTAAACGTAGGTTTATACAATATACAACAATACGCAGCGTGCAGTTTAGCAGCATACTGAAATAAAATAAGTACAAACTAAATAAGTGATAAGCAGCGATAAGTGATAACAGTGTTAAAAGTGTGGCAGCATTTCTGACAGAACTAAGTTACTGTAAAGTACAGTAAAATATAATATAATAATAATAATAGTGACTTTTATTCAGGACATTATGGAAGTTCCATAGTACAATAAAAGGTAGCACAGTAAATACAAAAATATAGCAATAAATATGCAGGTTTAGCACAATTAACACAAATAAATATGAAGATAAAATGTCAACAAACTTTTATTTTGAAAGATGTGACCGGAAACGCAGCCGGGTACTGCTGAGGGGAGCTGGGGGGGGGAAACGAAGAAGAAAAAAAGCCATATCTGAGGGTTTGAGGGATTTTGGACAAAGTTTCCCAACTGTCCCGACCCGCGGAGGCTCCGTGGGGGTCGACGGGGACTCGACTTCACCGGTAATGAACTCAGGAGTTACGAGCCCGTTATTAACGAACTGTTATTTTACAGTGTGTCCGAGAGCAACCGTCGTCCCAACCGCCGGAAGTCTGCATGAAGCTGCGTCTCCGCGAAAAAGAGACGACGTCGTTTTTTTTTCTGACTTGGTTTTTTTTTTTATTCGACACTTTTTTTTTCTCTTTTTTTATTTTTCTCTCAGCGATGATGAGCAGGGAGTCAGGAATGGAGGCGTAGGGAGTCAAAGGGTGTTTGTTGATATGTCGCAGCTCATGCTTATGTACGGGCCTCCGTGTGTAGCTAGCAGCAAAGGCAGCGAACAAAAGGAGAACATTAATGGAGGCAAGTTAGCCAGCTCCCCTCGTCTGGTTGCAGTAAGCAGCTAGCGTTAGCCATGTTTGTTTATAAACCACATATCTCAGTAAGCTGCTGGCAGCTGCGTGTGTGCAGTGTGACACATTTATGCTGAGTGCCTCTGCAACAGTGATCTCTGATTTTAACGACACATTCGTATTTACAAGATTTCATTAGCTAGCAGTGCCACTGTTTTGGATCCTGCCCTTGTGTCAAACATGGCTCTCAGAGCACTGAAACATTGACTTTGTATTGTAACAACGGTGCCTAAATTTCCCTGATGGCTGCAGCCTTACAAAGCCTGATTGTAGTAACTATTAAATCATGATTTCTGCACAATTTGGAGCCTGAAAGTATGGATGTTAGGATTGATTTGCATAATAACATGAAATGGGAAACTTGTAAACCACAATCCATCATCAAGGTGCAAAATATTCATTTGTTGGGACAGTAAACTAACTTTAAAGCCATTTTTGCTTACATTTCGACGTAGTTACTGCACTTAGGCTTTGTAAGGCAGTGCAGCATGTGGGAAATTAATTCGTTAGAATTAAAAGCATGCCCCCAGCATTCATTTAAAGGTGTAACTGCAGAGAGGAGAGGTGTAAACAATGTCCCTTGAATTACGCGCTGCGAATGTTTGCATGCAATTCATCGTTACCTTGATTGTTTCAGAGTTTATTTGATTATTGTAATGTTTACGTTCATTTTTCATGGGCTTAACTCCCCCAAAGCGTATTTAATGTCAGTTCAAGTTTACTAACATGTAATCAGATGCTGGCTTTTCTTGGTATGTGAGCAATATTGCAGTGCATGGCTTTCACAATCTTCACGTTCATACAGAAACTTCAAAACTTCTTTTAATATATTGGTCTGTAATTGTAGCAAAGTATGTGGAAATAAAGTGCAAATGCATGCAAAGAAAATAGAACAATGAAACTATGAAACTTCCTTCTTTGTGCTACAGAAAACATGTTGCCTATGTGTCAGTGGGAGATGGTCGGGAAACAGAAGATCAGAGGTTTGATAATGAAAAGATAGACAGTAGTCTTTTAAACAGTGAGTGTTGTCATCCAACAAACCAAATGCATTCTTAGGAAGGATATAAATTCGAACACATCGTACTAGCGTCTAGTTTGGAAGAACATGCCTCTGATACTTTTCCAGGCAAAAACTTGTTTTGACATTTTGACACAGCATTGGGTTGCACGCAAAAAGTAGCACTGATATAGCAACCACTAAGATTGTGTAATTTGTTCATAGCAATGCAAACTGTATAAGAGACTAGTGAGGACGTGCATGGGCTGTGTTACAAAACATGAACAGCCTCCAAGGCTGATTATCATCAGTGTTTTCTCAACTCTTGTCTCTTCTATCCTCCTGTAGATTTTATTTTTTATATCCCTTCGCCCCAGGATTAAACATCTATGCCTGATTCCTTTCACATCCTCTTCTCTTTCAATCTGGTCAAGTATTATTATTTTTTAAAAACATCCTAACAACACACAACTAAAAGGGTTTCACTTTAACCAGTCAGTTGTGTAACGGCTGTCTTACACATCTGGATTGGGATTCTTCAGAACAGCATCTGATTTAGAAGATATGTTGACCACCCACAAATAAAATTAAGCAAACTGATCCTGAAACTTGTACACTGTGTCAGCCAACGGAGGAGAGGATCGTGGAAAGGAAACAAACTAAGATGGTTGAAACGCAGCCATGCATGGTGTCGTTTCACATGAAAGTAAACAAAACCCCAAAGCATAGTAAGAAGGAGGGAGAGGAGGAGGACAGGTGTTTTCTAAGTGTGTTGCTTTTTAATTACAGAAATAATGGACGATTCCCATTTCAACTCGTCATACTTTTGGTCTCCCGTCCCCACTGTACAAGGACAGGTAGAGAGAACCTTATTGTTGGAATCCTCTTGAAATACACATGGTGTAGTGATGTGTGCTGTCAAAATACACTCGGGAGCGATTATAACATTGACTGTTTATGGATATACGTTAAACAATACATGACATATATGACCCTGAACTTGTAGTTAATAACACTATCGAACAATGCTCGCTTAGTCTGTGAAGTTGGCTTAATCTCACATAAAGTTATTATATTATATGACTTCTTGACATGGGGAGAAGTGGCTTGATCTTATGACCATTTCTGTCCCTCTCCTCTCTCATCTCTTCAACCCCTCTGTTCCTTTTATCATTAACTTTTTGCATCTCACATTGCCTTCATTTTCTCTTCTCACCCGTTGTCTTCTTCTCCGCATTATCAACTCCCACCCTTCACTCTCCCCATCCTGCTGCTAACTTATACGTCTTTTACCACCAACATCTTTCCTCCTTATCCCTCGGCTTCCCCTTTCTCTTCTTCCTTTCTTTATCCCTTCATCCCACACATGTTCTGCAACTTTTATTGTCTTGCCACGGACATCACCTCCATATGCCCCTGTGCCTTTTCTCCATGTACAAAACTTTGCTCCTCTTTTGTGTCCATCTTCTTCACATCTGCCTTGCCTTCCTTCTTCATGCATTGCTCACCTTGTTTATCATCATGCCATGCCTCCTTTTCCTCACCTCTCTTGACACCTCACCTGTCTTCCTCATCTCTCATGGCCTCCTTCCACATGCATTTCATCCATCATCTTCCTTCCCTGTTCTCACGTCCTTCAATCCTACACCTCCCAATGTTTCACCCTCCTCTTTATTACTTCATCCTTCCTCTTACCACAAACCCCTCCCCCTTCTCATCCCTATCTAGATTGAGAACGCCATGTTCCTGAACAAGGCAAAGGAGCAGCTGGGTCAAGAGAAAGCCAATGCATCCTCCTTCCCTCACTCCTCTACGTCTTCCACCTCCTCCCCCCACTACCCCACGGCTGTGCTCGCCATTCCCGGCTCAGTGGACGCAGGGTCCGGAGTGCGATTGGTCCCCAAACAGGAAGGAGGTGGGGGTACAGCCGGTGGAGGTGGCGGCGGTGGCATGAGTGCGCTCGGGGGACACCTGCACCAATCACACACCACCCAGAACATCACTGTTGTGCCTGTTCCCTCTACAGGTATCATGACTGCAGGTGAGTGGGCTGCTATGTCTCCTTTACTGCCTAACCACGGCATCCACCACTTAATTTGATATTTCTATATCATCTTATCATAATTGTTTGGTGGTATCACTTTAAGATGGGTGCATGTGAGTCTGGGACACTATAAATATTCAACTGCAGCTGCTACAAATCAGGATTATAACGTGATTATGTATGAATTTATATTAACAGTGTGTGAGCAGCAGTTTTAAGGTTGTTAAAGAATATAAATCTGAATTATTTGTAAACAGTTAAGCATGATGCCTAGTCTGTGTGTTTTTGTGGCTTTAAATATTGACAGGGTCTGTAATGAAGGTTATCTGGACAGTGCACCTATTGTGAGTTACTCTTGGTAAGAATGGTAGCCCATTGTAACAGTTTCTCTTTTCCTCTTAGCGGGGTTAGTGATCACCACCCCTCAAGGCACTCTGGTCCCCACCGCCTCCACTCAGTCATTTGTAGCAGGACACCCCACTGCCACCACCATGATAGTTTCTGCACTGCACCCCTCAAATACAGGTAACGCACAGCCGCAGTCCACCGTCACTTTAGTCATTTCAGCATGTTACATTACACTACATTTTGTCGAATAAAGGTAGAAGTATTGTCAAAGTTTATGATAATCATTTTAACTTGTATTTGTTTGAGGAATATATAAGCTTTTTCAGCAATGTCTTGCATTACAATTTGCTTATTAAAACTCACCGATGAAATCTTCCCACATGGAGCCGCTCTAGTGGAGCAGGTGGAACTGAGCACTTCATTCAAGGGCAGCATGACAAACTGAGAAGAGCATTTGTTATTAGTTTGATGTAATAAGAACCCTTTTTCCTCCGTTCTCCTGAGATGAGATCAAAGCAAATTAACCCGGGGTCATTTTCAGATGCGTTTTCAATCGCATGTCTCCCACAACAGATCCACTCTCATTTTAATATATTCAGCTTTTCTCCTGCAGCTCTGTCGGGCTTGCGTCTCATGGGTGTAAACACGAACTGAAGCGTTTATTCACACTTAAAGTCTTTTTTGAGACAATGCTCGTGTAAATTTGAGGTTGATGCTCAATAAAAAGGCTGAATAGATGTATTTATTTATATTTTGCAACCTGGGCGGTGTAGATCATGTTGTGGGTGGGACAAGAGGGCAGCACACTCTGCTCCGGTTTAATCCCATAGACTCTCAGGTCACTTTTGCACAGCAGCTGGGAGGCAAGACACAGAGCTGCAATATTTATTCATGGACAAACTGTAATCTACGCTCTACATTTACTGACATTTTCACTGTCTACCCTGTTGCTGAACACTTGGAAAGTTGTGAACCAGTCTTGACTAGTATCGACACTTCAGGCACTTCAGTGTAACTGAACACTGTCGACCCGGCATGAGGCTGACATTGCGTCATGGCGATTCCTTTTTTTGACCCACCATTTATTGATTCCGGGGTTTTTTTGTGTTGTGACATCCATTCAGATGATCATACAAGCATGCACACACTAGTGTATGTCTATACTCTTTTGTAAAATATGGTATTTTTACTGACCGAGATAGTACCCACCTACATAGCAACTCATGTATGTGATGTGTGGGGCCGATTGTGTCATATTTTTCCATGTAATAAATGCTGTCTTCACACTCACTAACTCACTCACTTTCTTTTTACTTTTCATTTGATCCAGACAAAAAGGAGGACATTTCTCTCCCTCCTGCAGTTGTCATGCCGACGCCATCAAAGCGGGGCAGGAAGAGCAAACAGATGATGGGCAGACTGACTGGAATGGGCGGGGTCCTCCCTCCAGGCAGTGATGCATTAATATTGGCACACCTCGCAGCTGGTGGACAGGTGAGGTCCTCTTGTATTCTTGGTCTTTTGTCTTTAGCTGTGACAGCATGGATTGTCAGTGTTTCTGTCTTTGATGATGACTAATATGCTGTTATTGTGTTAGCACCACACTGCTGACCCATATGACCTGTCAAATGATGAGGATGATCACACCAACAAAGATGGTCCCAAATCCTATAGGTACTTGAAACAGATTTAGATTAGAGAAAAGCACTATTTTTTGCGGCATCACAGATTTTTATATGTAGGCTCTACTTTAAAGCCTACATTTAACCCTACATTAAATCCCCATAAAGGTTTTCTTCTCTCTCTTACTCCTCACTTGCCAAGGTGTCGGATGTGCGCAGTGACGTTCTTCAGCAAGTCAGACATGCAGATCCATGCCAAGTCCCACACGGAGGCCAAGCCCCACAAATGTCCCCACTGCTCCAAGTCCTTTGCCAACTCCAGCTACCTGTCCCAGCACATCCGCATCCACAGCGGGGCCAAGCCCTACACCTGCACCTACTGCCAGAAAACATTCAGGCAGCTCAGCCACCTACAGCAGCACACACGGTACTGGACTGAGTGGTGTGTGTGAGGTCCTGTGTGAGGTCGAGCTTGTGAATGTGGTTTCTGTTGTTAAAGTGTGTGTGTGCGTGTGCGTGCGTGTGTGTGTGTGTGTGTGTGCGTGTGTGTGTGTGTGACTGATCACAGGGAGGAAGGGGATGTGAGTTGGGGATGTGCCAGGGTCTTTTGGGAGTGTTTACAGTTCACAAAGCTCTTTTTGCTCAGTGTAAGCACCCCCTTTAAAAGTGCAACACATTAAATTTAATTAAGCTAAGTGTCAACCAAGCCAAAATGCTCTTTATGCTTTACAGTTGCTTTGATCACTTTGAAGCTAAGATCTTCACTGAACACATATTAAGAGAGTGGATGCACGCTACAGTGTTTGGTAGGAGAAGTGCAGTTACAGTACCAGACACCACCAAAATATCCCCTCATTAAGCAGGTGCTTGGTGTTAACTTTCTCATCCTGCTGATACTCTCACAAGCTTGGCTGGGCACTGCATGCATGTTACCTTATCTTAGTAATTAAATGTTCTCTAAATCTGATTCCACACAACTCCTACAAACATCCTCTCTTTTGTTAGAGGCACCATGTGGAGAATTTCCCAAATTGAAGCCACTTGTAATGTGAAAACATCCAAAAAAAAAAAACTGTGAATATATAACTTGACTAAAATAACATTGAGGAGATAATGGCACGGATTACATTTGACATTACATGACAAAATTGATTCTCACATAGTGAAAGTGTTATTTTAATCACACAAAATGTGAGTACACTAGTTTGTTGAAGATCATTACCCCCTTAAAACAATACACGCATACAGTCCGCCTACAGGTTGTACACATCCTCAGGATCATATTGGAAAAAACGATAAAGCTGCTTATCTGACATTTAGAATGGTTTAACTTGTATTGCATGTCACTATTTGTGAGGATGTCGGAGATGAAAGCACCTGTCTCCCATTCATGCCGTCATGACTCTGATAAATGTTTTAATTTGACGATTCACCTTCTTCATGTTTCCCTTATTGCCATGCATTAGGTTTTATTTGTGCTTTAAGGCCGTTCATTTTAAACAGGAAGACGCGCTCCACTAGCCTGCCACTGGTCTTGAATTAACATGTCAGTTTGGCCGCAGCAGAGCCAGACATTCACAGACACACTCCACTCAAAGCAGGGCACACCAATGGAGAGAGAGACTGAGAGAGAGAGAGAGAGAGAGAGAGAGAGAGAGAGAGAGAGAGAGAGAGAGAGAGAGAGAGAGAAGCATGACTGTGCTTGCTGTATGTTTTTGTTCTGTGTTTTCACAACTCAGACACAGCACTAAGAGCACACTTTCAAACTTAATAATCCATGATCAACGCATGATTTGGTCTTAAGTTCATCGTGAAGTTTGGTCATGCTGTAGCTTTAAAAAATCTCTCGCTGTTTCTCTCTGTTTCTCTCTCTCCAACCTCCTCACCCCTCCAATCCCGGTTACCCGTGTTAGAAACCACACGGAGGCCAAGCCCCACAAGTGTCCCCACTGCTCCAAGTCCTTTGCCAACTCCAGCTACCTGTCCCAGCACATCCGCATCCACACCGGGGCCAAGCCCTACGCCTGCTCCTACTGCCAGAAAACATTCAGGCAGCTCAGTCACCTACAGCAGCACACACGGTACTGGTTCGGGCTGGGTGGGTTTGAATGGCTGGATGTATGGGAGTAGTGGCATTGTGGTTGTTTATATCTGTTTGCACTTTAGTTTCTGTGTCTTTGTAGCATCTTTCAAACTTGAGGCACGCTGTGTTGTCAAAGATGTTTGTCAGAATATCTTTTTTTAAATCATTCAAATCCGAGTTGTCAAACTACTACTACAGTCTATCAGCCACATGGCTTATGGTGATTTCCCGCCTTGGGGGCTTTATACTGTACATTGTTTATTGATGCCACAGTCCAAAGCCGTGTTCCTCAGCTTCTTGACTAATCAAAAAATGATCCAAAGGAAGACCAAAGTATGTCTGAAGCCATTGAAGAGTTTTCACGAGTCATCAGACATGATGATGTTAATAAAACCACGTACAAAAGAGAATTGCCTCTTGTGGAAGCCGTTACGAAGCTACAATCTCAATGCCATTAAAATAATGATGAACAACAAGTTGCTTCGGAAAAGAGAAAACATACTGTACTAAATATTCACTCTCGGTTCCTTTTTCTTTTGCAAGTGCAGCAGTAAAGTATAAATTATGTTGCAATTAACTAACGGTGCTTCTGACTGTGATTTTTCAGGATTCACACCGGTGACCGACCGTACAAGTGTAACCACCCTGGCTGTGAAAAAGCTTTCACTCAGTTGTCCAACCTTCAGGTACATTCATTTACAGGTTACATCCTTGCTACTGACATGATAGTTATACTTTGATTTGCCTTCCTGTTCTTTGTCTTTTTTGGCAACATGAACTTGAACTGAAGAATTTCTAATTGGACCTGGAATTAGTTGGATGGATGATGGTTTGACTCTATTGGTGGTTCTTTGAGACGTTTCTGTGATACTCAGCCCTGTGTTTTTGGAAAACAGCTCTTTTTGATTTTGCTAATGTTTATTCCCTGCCCACAGTCTCACCGTCGGCAGCACAACAAAGACAAGCCGTTCAAGTGCCACAACTGTAACCGTGGTTACACAGATGCTGCCAGCCTGGAGGTGCACCTGTCCACGCATACCGTCAAACATGCCAAGCTGTTCTCCTGTGGCCTCTGTAACCGATCCTATACCTCGGTAAGCTCTCAGATGTGTCAGTTAAACATCAGACGTAGTTTTCGCACAGTGCCCAGACTCTGGTCTTACCATAGCTCCTTTCACACATGAACTGCAAACCGGAAATAATCCAGACATTACCCAGTGGAGGTGTATGTGAGAGCGCAGTCAGTTTGACCGGATATCAGACAGAGTTAACCCTCCCAGCTCCCTTGTACAAAGTCCTTTTAATCTCTTTGACAGGAATTACAGGCTTCAAGAATGTATGTAGTTCTTTTTGTATCAGATCTGCCATCTACTTCTCTCTCTCCCCAACTCTAGGAGACGTATCTAATGAAACACATGAGGAAGCACAACCCTGACCCGCTAACAGTGGCAGCAACAGTAGCTGCTCAGCATGCCCAGGGCCTTACGCCAGGCGGAGGCAGGGGCCGAGGCCGTGGCCGGGGAAGAGGTGCTGGTGGAGGAGGCGCAGGAAGAGCGAACCAGCTTCAAAGCCAGAGCAACCCTAACAACAACACCCAGAACCCTAACCCTGGACCACCAGGCAGCTATCAGCCAACCCAGCAGCCCACAGAAGCTGTGGTTCAGTGTCCATTTGACCTGCACCAGTACAAGACAGTGTCAGCCAGCGAGATCCAGTACAAACCAGTCACTGTGGCGGACCTCCCAGTGACCCATAAAGACCTCTGCCTCACCGTCTCCACATCAGCCATACAGGTGGAGCACATGAACTCCTAGGCTGCGTCTTCCCACTCTTTTTGAGGAATTACGAATAATGTCTGCAGTGTAAAAAGGTCCATATAAACAAGTCATTTAATTGTATTTAGTATTATGCTCTTCTTAAGCAAGAAAAAATGGCTCATGGGGTAGAAAAAAAACTTTAATTCATCCGATGCCATTTTTTCCCTTCATTTTAAGAAGTGTGAATGCTGAGTACGACATTAAATTACTTGTTAGAGCACAGATATTTTACAGTGTGCTTCTCGATTCCTGAGCCCACTTGTGCCAAGTATCTCTCCGTAGAAACGCTGGTCTCGGTCACTGGTGTGAGTAGTTTATCCTTCAGTCTGGAGCCACATTCCTCCAGTTTGTGAAAGGCTTGAGCAAAACCTAATTTGCGATCTCTTTTGGCTTTAATATCATTATCAATGAGATGTTGATTAAATCCAGACCTGTCTAATCTCACCTCGTTTCAACTATAAGTCAATGGACCCGGAATCAACTTACTTGCTTTTTAAAACACACGTAATACACTGATCCAAAAACCAGCATTTCTCTGCTGAGCATCTTCATAAAAGAGTCTCACTGGTGTCCCTTCTCCTTTCGTTATTGCATTGTTTGCAATGGGCACCATCGGAGAATGAAGATGTAAAATATGTGTAAATTAAAAAATACACTACTCTCTGCACATTTATGGTCCAGAGAATGGTGTAATTTTAAACACATTCAGATCACATTAATCTGAACATCCTCCATTATTTAGTTCAAGCCAAAACACGGGAGAGAAACAAGACCAGGGATGTGTTTGATGTTTGAATATTTTGAAATGGCTTTTGAATGACACCTTTGACAACAGAGGTTGGATCAGAACGGCTGGATTGAAAACGGGAAAGGACGGCGAAAGAAGAAGGGCCGGATAAAGAAAATTATGAGGTGCATTTCTGGACTTGGCTGAAATCCTGGGGATGAATATTTAAGTGTCCACAAATCGTGAGGTCCTTATTTACACTTACCTCTCCTCAGACAGCGAAGAGCTGAGGAAACACATGTTTGTCAGAGCCCAACGTGTTCAACAAAAGAGACGGACCAGATCAAGAATGCACTTAATATGGAGAATCTGCAGCAGAGCGAGATGAAAACACACGCGAAAACGGGGTTGGTGGGGTGGGAGGGGTCATAAAAAAAGCACTTGATGAAGCTTGTAACTTCATGTCTATGTTTGTCATTATTGTACTTTTTTTTTAATATATCATATGTATGTATTTTTCTACCAACAGAGAAACGTGCGAACAAACTCGGAGAGAAAGCAAAGTGATGCATGAATGTGAAGCGAACAGAGAAAAGTCCTAACAGCGTTTTTGTCCCATTTTCTTTTTCGTTTGTTACCGTTCAAAGAAAGACGGTTAACTATTCTCCAGTAGTGGTGGAGACAGCTCAGCTCGTCATAGTCTGTGGTTGGGGAAATAATGATTGCGTGATAAAAAATGGCTGACTGGTACTGTTATCAATCTTTTTTTAAAGAACTTTTCATACATATTATTACTACTTTCATTATAACGACTGCAAATGTTATCCACATTATTATCAATCTGAGGCATTATTGTATCGCAGTATGCTGTACATAAAATAGATAGAAGAGATGTTTTCATCTGTCAAAGGGAAGTCTGTCCTGTGTAACGCGTATATGGATCTAAAGGAACTCAAATGAACCAGAACCAAATCATTTGCTGTGTCCCAGGTTACTGATGGATACTGATAAAGATACAGTTCAGGCTGAGAAGTTTGGGAATTGCCCCAAAAGGTTAAGCTATGGGAGAGTATTTGTTGTTATTGCTGTAATGCATGAAGACGCAACATTTCTGCAGTTTGAACCACACTAAACCGCACCCATTGTACGTGGTGATATTCGTTCTAAATTTAAGCTGAAATGGTTTCACTAAGATATTTGTCAGTTTTGATTTGTAGACACATTAACAGGGACTGTTATTAGGCTTGTTAGACAGGATTGCTGTGGCACTGCAAAAGTGAACTACTGCAATTTTTTAGCATTGATCAGCCATGAGAAATCCTACATTAAGACTTTCAAGATATGATCTGCGAGTATATCCAAATTAATGAACGACATAAAGAAAGGCGCAGCGACCTGGGACACTGCTGCCATGTTGATCTCTACCCAATCCAAATGTTCAAACAGCCTGTAACAACTGGCTGTTTGTCTTCATGTATACTCCTCCTTGTATTTCATTATGTTTTTATGACAAATAACAAATTCTCAGTATTCTTGTTAATGTTATTACTGATGTTCCTCATAATAGTACAGTTATTAACTGCCCTTTTATGCTACACTCTTGCATACTGTATGCACAGTTACACCTCTCGCTCATCTGAACAGACTGTGTCTTCCCTTAAGGAGAATAAAACAGTTTATGATGAAAAAAAAAGAATTGTCTCATTTATTAAAATCAAATCTAGACTGTGCTAAACTGAAAATAATGTATGATCATGCAATGTGTTGTGTCCAACCTGAGGCCAAAGTTGTGTGTGTGTGTGTGTGTGTGTGTTTGTTGAGTTAAAATTGCAAACGCCCTGTTTAACTGACATGCCAGGTGAGACACATTTACAGATTATTGCTTTTTTTCTGAGCAGGTTACAGCCGTGTGGTCTGGTAAATGTAAAAATCAGTGAGTCAGTGGAATATCTTTGTTTCATTTCATTTTCATTTTTTATTAGCCCTTTATTTAACCAGGAATATTCCCATTGAGATTTAAAATCTCTTTTCCAAGGGAGTCCTGGCCAAGACAGCAGCATAAACACACAAGTTTCACATTTAAAACCAAAACAACACACAACTAAACATGATAAAAACAAGAAGATAAAACAACATTTAAAATAAAGAAGCAGATCAGTGCTCAGAGACAGTGCATGTGCAAATTGTATTCAAAAGTCCTTAATCCTGCTTTTGAAATGCTCCGTGCTGATGAGGGATCCCAGTTTGAAATGATCCTGTAGTTTATTCCAAGATAAGGGTGCTGAATATTTAACAGCACTTTCACCAAACACAGTTTTGGCTGGAGAAACATTGAACATAATCAGGCTGCTGGAGCGGATGCTGCAGGTTCTGGTGTCTCTAGGAGCAAGTAGAGAACACAGACAGGATGGGAGTTGATGTAAAATAGCCTCATTAAAGAAACACCAATGCTCCATTCTACGGGTGTGTGATGAAGACAGTCCAACTTTCTCATACAGAGTACAATGGTGTGTTCAGAAACCAGAATCAGAGATGAATCGTAGTATGGTACATGGTAGTACAACTGTTTGGGAAGCTGTTAATGTGTTCAAGGGATCGACATGAGAAGGGAAGAGTGTCAGACAGCTCCCACAACTACAGTTAGTGTCAGACCACAGACTGCATGGTTTGGACTAATACAATAGTGCTGTAAGAGAGAAAGATATATATATATATTTGAATAGTCTAGGAAAACATAGCGAACCACCAGGTAAGTCAGGGAAGAGGTGATGCAGTACACGTGTCTCCGTTTAGCAGCAAACATTGTGATTTTGTGTCAGAAAACAACATTTTAGCTGGTTTGTGTGGTTGTGTTTTATCAGTACTGTAGATCATCTGCTGTGATTACACTCAAACATCTGAACATCATCAACCAGCCGAGCAACTAAAACAAGTTAGTGTGCAAAAAGGTGCAACCATGTCAGCTTGTATCATTGCAGGACAGCCTATAATTACTATACAATTATAAAAACTCACTTGTTTGTGGTTGATGTGGTTAAATACTACAGTACTACAGTAACTATTACATTGCATCAATTATTTATGCAGATATTTATTTGAAAGACGGTGAAGGTAAGAGATAAGCTCATCGTTTATTAGTCCCGCAGTGGAGAAATGTGCAGTGTTACAGCAGCAAAACAGGATATGCAAATGACAAAAGCATCAACAGATGCAAAAATGTCCCTGGATTTTGTCTCAGAAATCTGGTCACCTTATGTCAACAGTGTGTGTGTGTGTGTGTGTGCGTGTAGAGCAGATTATTCTTTATCCCGAGGGAAATTCTTTATCCCGAGGGAAATTATTGTGCAACAGTTTCAGTACAAAGATGGGAAAGGATCAGAGTAACAATAAGCATAAAAACATAAAACAAACATAGAATAAACGAAACAATAACTAAATGTGACAGAGTGCAACAGACATTGTGGTTAAACGTAGGTTAATACAATATACAACAATACGCACCGTGCAGTTTAGCATCATGTTGAAATAAAATAAGTACAAACTAAATAAGTAATAAGGAGTGATAAGTGAGAACAGTGTTATTATTGGATTTGTTTTAATGAATAACTAGTGGTTCAAAATTCATCAGTGACGTAGCTACAATGAAGTTTGTTTGATTAGTCTTTAAATTTTAGACCAGAGTAGTCTGTAGTGTACGAACAGCGTATCCCGCCCGAGCGGGACACTCCGTACAACAAACCAGGCGCACAGGAAAAAGGAGGCGGGGCCTACACTGGCTCAACCAATCAGGGCAGCGTGTTCGAAGCGCCCACCAAAACAATTCGATTTGAAACTCATAACGGCTGGAGACGGTGGATTTGTACTCGTCGTGTGGACAAAGCTGGACTTTAGTTAAGGTAAATGTCTTAAAAACTTAAAGATAATTATATATTTTACCTCTTTTTAGAAAGGGCTGTGCATTACTGTACCTAGAAACGGTAGAAAAACGATTGTTCCTGTAATCAAACGTAACGTTAACCTCTAGCTAATTACTTTTTATGCTAAAGCTAATGGCAACAGCTAACGTTAACGTTGGTGATGCTATGATGGACGTTGGTTAGTTGGTTTTACGGTTTCTTAATTTATTTATTTTAAAACCGCACGTTTTTTTGGTTTGAGACACACTTTGTACATGTATACATCATAATCATGAATTCTACATGTAAACATAAAACAAAGACAGCTCCCAAAAGACACTGACTCAAACGGACATTTGAATACAGACGAATTAAACCTATAAACAAATAAGGAAGTACCTACAAAAACACAGAAAAATGTTAATTAAACATGAGAATGAGGGGTGTTTCTGCCTACTCCCTAATAAACATATTTTCAGCAGTCCATCCTCTGCATAAATCCTGCTCCACTTAATCTTTCCCTGTGCAAAGTTTGTTAAATACTAACACTGGGGGCAAATCTGGTTCCTGTTCCTGCTTTGTGGCTGTGACACACGGTCCATTAAACAGGCACCTGTCTTTTCAAGTGTGACAGAAGTGATGCTTGATTTTTCCTTTCTATGATAGTCTGTTTTGATCATAATGTAACTTTTTAACCCTCAACAGATCATGTCCCGCCTGCCAGTCATTTCAAACAAGAGGGTCCTGACCAGCAGCAGCAGCAGCTCAGAGAATGGGTCCGACCATGCACCTGCTCAGGTTTGTGCTGAAATCATGTAGCCTGCATCTTTTATTTCATTGACTCTGCCAGTTATTCTCTGTCTGCACTGCTGCTGCACATCATGCTGCTCTGCATGTAGCACTGTAGAGAAACCTCAGAGCTCACCAATCCCAGCACCCAGATGTTGGCCTAACACTTTTTCCACATAAGAGCTTAACAGTGAAATAGAAGAAGCAGAAGAACTAATTAATCCTGAAAGGGGAAATTGCATTTTTTCACTCTGTTATTTTATTATTCACGTTACACACACACACAGGCCTGAAATACACATGCACAAACAGAACCTATATACATGCAATTAATGGAGAGATGTCAGAGCGAGGGGGCTGCCAATGGATCGGAGCCCAGAGCAGTTGGGGGTTCAGTGCCTTGCTCAACAGCACCTCGAAAGTGCCCATGAGATGAACTGGCACCTCTCAGGAGGGGGTCTTCTCTTGACCATGAAGCCGATTGTAATGTTGTACCATGGCTGTTGCATAGCTCTGTATCTGATTGCATTCTGCTGTTAAGCGTGAATAGTTACATCTATAATAGGAGACACTATTGAGCCCATATTGTAAACATTTCTGTCAGAAAATAGATATTCATGATAAATGTCCAACCAAATTTTGATTGTTATTGCCCAAAAAATTTTTGCTTAATGCTGGTGGGGTTATTTGTGTTTGCAGAAGAAGATTCGAAAGGACCCGGAGCCCGTCAAACCCCGTGCAGCAGCCACAGTCATTGGTGGGAGGAGGCCTCTTGCAGCAGCCAGGGTGGCTATTTGTAAGTTTCTGTACATTGTTTCATACTAGTTGTCAAATTCTGTGAAACTGACACCACAATGCTGCAGCGAATAAATACATCATTCTGGCCTTTTGCTTTTTTTTCTGGAGGTGTCATAGATTATTGTCTTGCAATTTATCGCTGTATCGTGATTTCATAGTTATCTCAGGGGTTATATATCATGATCGCATCATGAGTTACTCTGTGATTTTCACCCCTAACCAAGACTGCGTGAAATAATTTGAGGCAAGGTTTTAGGGATTTATGTCTTCAAAGTGTAATCAAACAAATTTGAGGCTCTTTTGTTTCAAGCGTGTGTGTTTTACACATACAAAACATATACTTCTCTGTCTGACTTTGTTCCCCAGCAGCGAGGCCAGTCAGAGGTGTGGGAGCTTCCACTGTGGCTGATGCTCCTTCCAGAGGTAAGATGAGCTGCCTGCTCGGTGATGGAAGAAAGTGCATAAGCTGAGAAATGTTCTTTTATGTCAGGATTGCAGTGTTAATGTCAGTGTTTACAAAACCTTACTGTTTTAGTTTATTATGTAGGGTATAATATTTCAGTATAGACAATATTTCACAAGTCGTATAGTTTACCAACTGGTAGCAAGAAAATGCAGTGCTTTGCATTACATGAAGGATTTCTTAAGCATTGTTTTAACTGTGTTCTTGTTCTGTCAGGAGTCCTGAAACAATCTGTCGCTTCAACTGCAGCAAAGGGCAACATGAAACAAAATGTTGCACCCACTGTCACAAAAACAGGTGAGAAATCCATCCCACTTGATATTTCTCTTGTATCTTAGTGAATTATGTCAAATTGAGTGAATCGTGTTTGGTGCTGCGTTATTGGCTGTGTTTATTTAAGATAAGGGGGAAAGGTTTAGTCATCCCTTTTTTGAATTAATATCTTAGATAGAGTTAGATGTTGTCTAAGTGCATGATGAAATGCACCTGTGACATGTAGAAAATGTCTTATGGTAAAAAAGTGTATTTATGAAAGGCTTCTGTATTGACCTGGAAGAAGAACTGTAACACCTCATGGTGATGCTGTTGTGTGCAGGTGGGGGCACCAAGCGTCAAGCGTGGGACCTGAAGGGCAAGGTCAGCGACATGGAGGGCAAGGTGCGAAACTACCAGACCAAGTACAAATCTGTCAACGAGGAAAATGAGATGTTGAGAAGCACGGTGAACGACAGCCAAACAAAAGTGATTGAAATGGAGAAAAATCTTCAGAGGCAAAAGAGCCAGATCAGGTATAAGGACCATTGCATCTGGATAAAATCAATTAATTAAATGCTTTACTGTTGTCTTATTGCTGTCTTACTTTGTCTGGACAGTGTTAAATGTCCCTTCTTTTCTGTGATTGCAGTGGGTATGAGGAGGAGCTAAGGGCATTGTCTGGAGTCCGTGATGAGTTGGTTCAAGTGTCAAGTGCTAAGAGCACTCTTGAAAAGGAGCTCTCTAACTTAGAGGGCAAATATAAAGTCATGGAGACTCTTCGAGACACCCAAGACACAGAGCTGCAAACCCTCAAGGTAAAAAATCTGCTGCCAGAACAGCAGCCTCTACTGGTTACTTTGGCTTTGTGGTATCGTTACACAAGTACAGGACAACTCATTGTTCTAACCCAGAAAACCCCTGTTACAGATTACACATTGGTCAGATTTATGAAAAGACACGATTTAATTGTATGCTGTTTGTTCTTTCTCCTGTCCAGATGAAGCTTTCAGTACAGGAGTCAACTCTGGCCCGCCTTCAGGTGACCCTCAGAGACACAGAGGAAGAGGTCCGCTCTCTCAAAGACACAGTTCTCCAGCAGAAAAACGACCTTTATGCCGGGGAGATGGAGCGCAGGCGGCTCCACAACACCATCCAGGAGCTCAAGGCAAGTTACAATGTGGTGTAACAGCTCAACACAGCCCGTGACGGCACCCTCAAAGACCCTTTTAGCTCATCCGTGTGATGGGGAACCTTGCCTATAGTTTTATTCTAACTCTACTGAGGAAAAAACTGGAAACATTTGATTCTTTTCTTATTTTAATTAAAGTATCATTGTACTTTGTTGTGTTGTTTGCAAATATTACTCTTGTCTCTGACTAATGGGACTAATTTCACCTTTTTCATTCAGGGCAATATCAGGGTATTTTGCAGAGTGCGCCCACTGGAGGAGGGGGGTCTCAGCAAGCACATTCAGCTCCCGACAAGTGACATCAAGATGATAACGCTGGCCAAAACAGAGGAGGTGAGAACCCTGACAGCATACAAGATCTATAGATGAGTAAATTAATGTGTTTTCGTGATGCATTCCCTGTCTTACCATCCAATTCAATTGTTGAAAAGAAAAATGGCAAAATCTGAAGGAGTTGGATGTCACGGTCGCCAGTGTCAAAGCGATGAGCAGTGCTGCATCAAACTCACCTTTTAAACCATGTTTTGCTTCTTGAACTAAACAACTTATTCTTATTCTCTTAGTCTCACACAGGCAAGACTTCCGACACTCAGAAGAATTACAACTTCAGTTTTGATCGGGTGTTTGGTCCCCAGGTTTCACAACAGGAGGTAAAAAAAACCCACATATTGCAACTTACAATATATGAAAAGGTCTTTAGGTTGCCGACTGTTTTTAAAATGCAAAACGTGAATATTTTTATGGCTGTTAATTTTTCAGGTCTTTGAAGAGATCTCACTGCTGGTGCAGTCAGCATTGGATGGCTACAACGTCTGCTGCTTCGCCTATGGTCAGACAGGGAGCGGGAAGACCTACACCATGGAGGGAGACGAGTTCGACGAGACCAGAGGTGTCATTCCCAGAGCTGTGAAGCAAATCTTCAGAGCATCGGAGAAACTGGCAGCACAAGGCTGGGAGGTCAGTGTGTGGTGTAATCTGTGTAAGCCCATACAGGGAAGAAGGTTGTAAAAGTTTTTTAAAGCATTTTAAATCTGCAATAACAGATTTGATCTTAAACAACATGGACATATCATCACCTTTTTAAGTTGATACGCCAAACTTCAGGAAATAGTTTGTTAGTGATTTACAGATTCAGTCGTTACAGAACCACATTATTATCATTTCATAACCATTTCTGTTTTGTCTCAGTTTACCTTCACAGCCAGCTTTGTTGAAATTTATAATGAGACCCTGAGAGACCTCCTCTACACCGGCAAGGCCAACAAGAGGCCCGAGCATGACATCCGAAAGTCAACAAGCGGTGAGGTGACAATCACCAACCTTACCTACGAAAAGGTCAACAACGAGGATCAGGTACGGAACACAAGTGCAAGTCAGAAAATGTAAACATTGTAGTCTAATACATTTTGAACATTTGTAACTTCATAGTAAATAATCCATATGATTCCCCTCCGCCAACCAGGTTCTCGGCCTTATTATGTTGGCCAATCAGAATCGCTCCACAGCCCAGACGGCCCAGAATGACCGCTCTTCTCGATCCCACTCGGTCTTCCAACTGGACATCGAGGGCGTGAACGTTGGAAGGGATGTCAAATGCAAGTGTGAGTATAATCCCACTCATTATGCCTGTATTAGAAACGTGTGTATGTGCTCTTTTTATAATCTGGTTTAACTGTATGTTTATTTTTGTTAAAACTGCATTTTTGTGCGTGTGTGTTCAGCCACTCTGTGCCTGGTGGACTTGGCTGGCAGCGAGCGAATGCTCAAAAGTCAATCTCAGGGCGAGCGTTTCAAAGAAATGACAGCCATCAACGGCTCCCTGTCCAACCTGGGCATCGTCATCACCGCGCTGGCCAACAAGGTGTGTAAGCAGGAGCCTGGCCGAAAAACGACAACAATGCAATGAGTTCAGAGAGCCTGACGCTTCTGAGCCTGTGAAGATTTAAGCTGCGTTCACACTACTAGCATCAGAAACAAGCTGCAAGTCAATTTTAATGGAAGCCAGTGACGTGAAGCTAACAGATTCCCGACTCCTGTCGCTGCATGACACACGACAAACCACAGTTGAGCTGTCCTCAGCTTTCAACCGCGACTCTGCCATTTCACACTTTTGTCGCTCATAGTGTGAACGCATTAGACATATGGTTATTTATTGATATTTACACCATGCAAAAGACTCAAATTCTGATTTTGTGTCTGTTCCAGGAGAGCTACGTTCCCTACAGGAACTCCAAACTCACCTACCTCCTCCAGGGCTGCCTGGGAGGAAACAGCAAAACGTGAGTTCTTCATCAACAGCTTCATGACGTCAGTGTCTACAGATGCTGCGCAACGTCGTGTCACTTGAGCTCAGTCATCTGTCCACATTAAAGGCCCAGACCAACTTTACATTTTAAATTCTTACTGAGGGTGACACTGAGTTATTTTATTCTAATAAGTCATTTTTTTGTCGTATTTCTGTTTTTCTCGTCCCAGCCTGATGTTTGTGAACATCGCCCCAGAGCCAGACAGCTTTGGGGAGACCCTGAACTCTCTGAGGTTTGCCAGCAAGGTCAGTGACATCGTTTGTTTCTTAATATGAATGCTGGTATAAGAGGACGTGAGTGCAATGATCACATAAAGTTGCGTTTGAATTATTAGCCGGGAAAGTACAAGAGAAAGCTCTTAGAGGTAAAAACAGTAGCTCCAGGAAGACTTTGACAAATGACCCATCTCCTTGACTCATAACTTTGTTTTCCGCCTTTTTTAAAGAAACGTAGTTTTAGTTTTATCAAAATGACTCCTGGAATGTTTTTCACACTCTGATTATCTTAACGTTAACAGTTTGTGTAATTTGAAATTTGTGTTCTCTCTCTTTACAGGTGAACGACTGTGTCATTGGCACCGCGAGTGCCAATAAAAAATAGATGTTGCTCAACGAGGGTTGGGCCACGATTCATGATAATGAATCATCGTTCAAGGGAACTAGTGCTGAGCGATATGGACATCTAATATCCTCATGTTTCATTTCAGATCTCAATACTGATATCTCAATATCACATTTTCGGATATTTTCATTAAAGTTTTTTTGTTGACTCCTGTGTGATTTAAATACTTAGGCAGCTCAAAAGTACTCCGTTATTTATAATTCTATGAAGAATTTTAGTGCAAAATAAAATAAAATCGCCCTTTTTTGAGAAATTAGTTAAAATGTGCTTGTTATCAATTTAGATGGTGTTATTGTAAGTCATATCTCAATGATATGATTTCATCACAAAAATACGTGATGAGATCACTTCTGACTGTAAAGCTGTGGGGAAAATCTCATTTGAAACCTCCTCAGTTTGCTCTAAAAATTCTAAGTAAAAAGAGAAATAACTCAGGACTTTTCACCTGTCAGATATTAAATTCACACAGGAGCATACAAAAATACACATTTATGAAATTATCATTAATTACCAAAAACATGCTATATGGTTATTAAGATATGAACTTGACCTTATATGGATCAGAGCTTTTGGCCACATTGTCCGACCCTGTGCTCGACTGTTGTTCTTAAGATTTGTAGAAATCTTCTATATATTTTACTATTTTCTGCAGGTTCCCTCACTGAGAATAATAAAAGGTCTCATCTCTGTGGTCACACCATTAAATGTTCAGTGTAGTTGTTTCCCAGTGACTTTTGACTCCTGGTACAGCGATGCCAGTCGGTAAGAACCAAAAACTAAAAACCTTTCTGCTTGATTGATTATTGATCCGTAAACTTTTAAAGGCCTTTAAACGTTTTTATGCTTCTGTGGAAATCAAATGGATGTGAACATACGCATGCTACGAGTCAGCTTCATATCTCTTTATGGGACTTGGCTGATGTGGAAATTCTTTCTCTTAGACATTTACCTTCATTACACATCATTTTTATTAAGTGTGTATATATTTATGGTGTGTTTTCTATAACTTGCACAATAAATGCAAACAAAATGATGCTGTCATTTTTGTTGTTCTTAACCTTTCATCAGTAAATGGGCTGCTTATGATTTCACATACGGTTCCTGCAGAGCCTTAAAAAGTCTCAAAAACCATTGAATTTATTAATCTAAGGCCTTAATTGTTATTGGCTGAACTTCTCCCCCTCTCTCTAAGGGAGACTCCAGCCCCCCTCCTGAGAAAACCCATTTCGGCTGCTTGTACCCGCAACCTGGTTCTTTGTGTTAAAGTGTTAAAGGACGGAAGCTCGTTGCTTAACCAGCATGGCAGGCTCACTATTCAATGTCTGGTTCAGTCTCAGGTTGTGCACATGAGAAGATGAAGCACTTTGCTCATCAGCATCATAATCATTTAATATTCTTTACAGTATTTAATGTGTTTTTAGTGTTTAAAGATGACATGAAAGCAAATTAAGGGAATTAAATGATGCATATTTTCTATTATTCACTCTCAAAATCAGAAACATTCTCTAAATCGCAGAGTAAACTCAAATCAAGGGACAGCATCTTTCAGTCATTATGCAACAAACAGCTGGAATAAACTTCCTGAAGATGTGAGACTTTCACCCACTCTGACCACTTTTACAACTAGACTGAACACTTTAATGTTCACCTCAGCTTTCTGCTAAATCTTTGCACTTTTAACGTCCGCACTGTTTTTATTATTCTCTATGTTTTTATTCTCTTTGTCTTTCTGTAATGCATTTGAATTCACGACACGTTGAGCTGTGAAGCACTTTGAGTCAAAGTGCGATACAAATAAAGTTGCCTTGCCTAAATTAAATCGTATTTAGGTTTGATGCTCTTAACTTCGTGCTGCTTAACATGTTCACAACTTAATTTTGACACATTTCAGGATTCACTATTTAACCCCCGAACACACACACACACACACACACACACACACACGTGTTTTCAGTTATTCTGGCTGATTGATGATGGATTATGGTTTAATAGTTTGCCATTTTATTATTTTTTATCCAAATGAAACCTGACCTTTATACTTTCAGGGCTGAAATTGTGCAGAAGTCATGTTATTAGTATTTCCATAGTAACTGCATAATTATCATTACTTAGAGATACTAAGTGATTATTTGGAGAAAGTTTCAGGATACTTGTATTTATATTATTATTTTGATCACATTGGCAGGAATGAGCTTCCATACATGGAGATGAATATAAAAAAACACATGTATTAAATAACTGCTCACTGTTTCTTAATGAGTCTCCAGTGTTGTACAAACACTGGTATTAATATAATAAACACTGACGCGGCGTTTAAACGTGTTTGTCCCGTTGTTTGTTTTATTTATTTTGTGTCGGCCGAAGTCTGGCTCGTCTGTCTGGCTCCGCTTAAAGGCGACGCGTCTCTGTCTGCCGCTGCAGAGGAGATCAACGGGAACAACATTGGATGAAAATGGTCCCCAAACTTCAGGGCCTGGATGAACCGGCAGGACCCGCCGCCGTGCGCTCGGACAGACACCGTACTCCCGAAGGCTGCGGTGTCAACTAAGAGGGTGAGTGTCGCCCCTGCAGCGGCTCGTGTGTGTTTGTATTTCTTTATTCTGTAGCTAGCCGTCTGCAGCTAGCTCCCAGGCTAACGTCACATCTGTAACAGCATGAAGGTTCCTGCAACAGTTCCTGTGTCTGGAAGCAGAGAGAGCACCAACACGGTCACATCAGCGCCGGCTTCCACGCTCATGGCACAGACACTTTGCTTTCGTGCATTATCGACTGAAAGTGTGTTTTTTTTATGATACAGCTGTTGATTTTTTTCATGCACTTAAAAAAAATAACACAGCAACAAAGTGTGTGTGTGGAGGGGGGAGGGGGGGGGGGGGCATGCATGTGATGTGGGCATGCTCTGATCATCACTTAATTCAATTATGTTTATTTTTGTTTTGTTTTATGTAAAGTACAAAATGACACTGTTGAGCTGACTGACATTTGTCAAAGTGCAATCAGTTCAAATCTGCCATGATGAGTGCCCATGCTGATGTAACACACGGTGCATGGCGTACAATGCGTATTAAATGCATATAATGAAGCTACAAAATAGACCTAACGTGCAGCCTGTGCTTGCAGCAGACTGACTGCACAAAGACACACTGTGACTGAGATCCAAAAGAGAGACTTCAATCAGACACTTGAGGTCTTGTGCCTGGAGTGCGACTCATTGCAGTGGATTCTGGGTAAATTAATAGTATTTCATAGGTGACAATATGGCCAATCAAGTCAACTGTTTCCTTAATTGGCCACTTGATAGTCACACATGCAAATCACAGACATTACTTGATACATTGTCAGATCTCGTTTAGAGTATTTTGGGATTTTTTTTAAGAATACCTTGATTTCATCAAATTTATTGTGTGAATTGACTTGTAAAATTCTTTTATATCACCTTTTTTTTTATTCCCCGCGCTCTTTTATAGTTTTGAATTGTCTTAAATTACCTAATGTCCAGGATTTATGCTCTTAACTTCATACTGCCTAAGATGTTGACTACTGGGATTTTATAAGGTCACAAAACTTATGAAAGCTGGGTCATGACCAAAAGAACGAGGTTGCGGGTACAACGGCCGAAATGGAGGGGGGCTGGATTCTCCCTTAGAGAGAGCGTGAGAAGTTCAGCATCCGTGAGGAACTCGGAGTAGAGCCATTGTGTTGAAAGGAGCCAGTTGAGGTGGTTCAGGATCATCTGGTAAGGATGAACCCTGGGCGCCTCCCTAGGGAGGTGTTCCAGGCACGTCCAGCTGGGAGGAGGCCTCGGGGAAGACCCAGGACCAGGTGGAGAGATTATATCTCCACACTGGCCTGGGAATGCCTCAGAATCCCCCAGTTAGAGCTGGTTAATGTGGCCCCGGGAAAGGGAAGTTTGGGGTCCCCTGCTAAAGCTGCTGCCCCCGAGACCCGACCCCGGATAAGAGGCTGAAGATGAGATGAGATAAAGACTTAATAGAGCTCAGCGGTGTGTTTCAGTGAAGGCAAAATGCCTTTCACATTCTGCATCAGGATTTTGATTATTAAATGTCTCAACCATCAGAGGTCGACTTAAGGCGAGCTGCGAGATTGTGACACTTTGGTCTATGCTCCCGTAAAAGCCTCAGGTCCGTCTGATATCAACCTTTTTTGCAATAAAAGCATGTTTTATTTGTGGTGTCACAGAGAAGCACCTCACTACCCACAGGTCTAGTAGTTGGTTGACTTTGTTCCAGGCTTCATTTAAACTCTTTATATAAGAATTTTCTGAATCACAATAAAGAAAACTAATGGGGGAACTCACTTCTGGAACTGGAGCCGTTTGAAAAGTGGTCGGTCACTGTTGAGCTCTATTTGTGTCTACTCAACAGGTGCAACGAGCTAGATGTCAATCAATCCCAGTCTTCCTGGGAGGAGGTCTAATCAGACATTAACTGAAAACACCTGCGTGCTTGTTCAAAGGCTTTAATTATGCTGCTGTACCCTGTGTTTTCAAACTTTAATATAATAAATGAAACTTCAGTTTCATATATTAATTAGTTGAGAATGGCAGTCAAGTGACATTTAAACATATGATTTTTCCATTCCCTAAACAGATACGTTGAAACCAGGAACATCTAAAAATGTAATTTAACTGCGAACAAATGAGCCATGAAAGTGTTTCTACCACCCAGATGCAGTCCCTGCCCATGGAAGTGGGAAGCAGCAGCTCAGCTCCTGGCGACACATCTGGTCCGGATGTGCAGGTGTGCTTCCCCAGCGCTCAGACCTCGGTGCTGGACAGCCTGAACCGGCAGAGAGAAGACGGCAGGCTCTGTGACCTGTCCATCCACGTCCAGGGACAAGTGTTCAAAGCCCACCGCTGCGTCCTGGCCGCCTCCTCGCCCTACTTCCATGACCAGGTGTGTGGACTGTTGTTCTTCTGTAATTTTCCAGTCAGTATGTATGAACAAATAAATGTCATCCATTTCTGATCTGAACCGTAGAGAAAATGGGCCTCAAACTCAGATTCAGAGTTTCTGTTCATGTTCATTCAACTTATATTTGACCAGACTGAGCATAGAAGATACTGGGACACAATTATGGGTCTGGCGCTGGGTTCAAAGGGAGGTAGTTGGCTTGATTAGTCTTTAAATACAACACACTTCAGTCGACAATCGCCATTATAAGGACAATAAGATCTTAGTTGTCCGTCTCGTCAACAGAGGACTTCACATCCTGAAATGTATGGTCATCAGTGCTTTATTGTGTGTTTTGGACGTGCCAGAGAGAAAATCTGTTGGAAAATGGATTTAAAACTCCCAAACGACTGAGCATGGTAGGATATTCATGTGGGGTCATTCAGATTAATCAGATATAAGCACAAATTTAGAAGTGAGAATAAAGACCTGCAGTGAATCGGATTCAGAACTGGAAACGCAGACTTGTAATCAGAATCGACATCAGCGCTGGTATCAGTAAAATCTTATCAATTCCTACACAGACACCTGAATTATGTGTCTGTAGTTCCAGTTTTTTATGCTTTATTAATTCTGTTCCAAGTGTTAGTCATCTGCCAAATACCAGTGTGACTGAGACATGGTGGGAGGCTGTATCTGACCTCGGTTACCTGTCTGAGGGGCTGGCAGACATTTGCCGGCTGTTGAGAGCATAAATGAACAAGGATGTGGGTGGTGAACAGTGTTTTCCACAGTGATAAGTGTTTCTGAGAAATAATAGACAGTGGCATGGAGAGAGTGTGAGAGGCAGGGATTGATAACTTGATGAATTCACCTTCAGGTACTACTGAAGAACATGTCTACAGTGTCCATCCCGGCGGTAATGGACCCGCTGGCGTTTGAGAGCGTGCTGAGCTGCGCTTACACCGGCCAGCTCCGGATGCTGCGCGAGGACATCGTCAACTACCTCACGGTGGGCAGCGTCCTGCAGATGTGGCACATCGTGGACAAATGCACGGAGCTGCTTAAGGAGGGCCGGGCCGCAGCAGGAGGAGGGAGCAGTGGAGGAGGCGGCGTGCAGGATGGAAGCGGTGTCGGAGGAGGTGGAGGGTCAGCTAACCTCGGGTGCAGCAGCAGCAATAGAGGTGCAGGCGGTGCTGATGAAGCTGGTAGCAATGGGGGTGTCGGCGGTGGTCAAGCCCAGGTCGTGGGGTCCAACGAGCCCGAGCGTGCCTCCCAGCCTCCCAGCCGCCCGTCAGTGAGTGAGAGCCAGTCTCCCAGCAGCACCAACTACTTCAGCCCCAGGGACGGCAGCGGCTTTGGAGGAATCGGTGCAGCCGCAGCTGGGGCTTCAGTGGACGGTGGCGGGGCAAGCAGCACCCCCAGCTACTGCACCCCGTCGGGAGGAGAGGAAGCCTTCCTTATCGAGGAAGAGGAGGAGGAAGTAGAGGAAGAAGAGGAGGAGGTGTTATTCCACCAAAGGAAGAGAGGAAGAGGAGGAGGCAGTGGGAGGAGGAAGAAAATGAGCTCAGTGTCAGAGCAGGAAGTCGGGGTCAGCGACAGCTTTGGCGTGTCGTCCTATCAGGTGAGGGTCTGTCAGTGTGAGCAGACGACAATAATGCATCTTTAAAACCATCTGCAAACCTTTTTATTTACATGAAGCTGTTTTTAAAATCAACTTTGTTTCTACATTTGTGTCAATCAATAATTCATTTTCTGTCCAACATCATAAAGTGACTTCTAAAGAGGAAAGTTGTTGTAAACTCAGGTCATTTTTTATTTTTGTTTCCAATTGGCAAAATAAAAAAGCTCCAGATTATAAATATAAAAGGAGACTGTATTATTCAGACAGTGGTCATTTAATATTTTGATCTCACAAATGTTACAAAATATGGATAGAAATATGAATGCAAATAATGCACATAATATAATATAAACACAAGGAAGTTTTCACTGACAACAAAGACTGGATGTCCCTCATTAACTGTGTCAATTGAAAGGATGGCGAGGACTCAGCGTTGCCGCTGCAGAAGCGTCCCACCTACAGCCAGCCCAGCATCATGCCGCGTAAACAGTGGGTGGTGGTGAAAACCGAACGCATGGAGGACGACGACCTCATCGTCGTGTCAGGGGAGGAAGGAGGAGAAGACGAGGAGGATGAGGACGAGAGGGAGATGGAGCTGGCCAGAGTGAGAGAGAGAAGCAACTTCAACATCTCCAACGTCAGGAGCCTTTCAGCTGATCTGGGAGGCCGAGCTGAGAACGACATGGACTCCCAGGTGAGCTGAAACCTCCTTTCATGTGATTATAGCATCTTTTCAATTATTCTGATAGCAGAGGTTTTTGTTTATTAAAAAATGAGACAGAGTGATGTGTATTGGTAAACTGAGTTTCATGTAGCGTATGAGACTTGCATTGCACATCATCTGTCCAGCATGCAGAAGTGTGTGTTAATTCACTCGAGAGTATTTCTAAGTCATGAGTTTGAAATTTTGTAGTGATGCATTTTCATCACAGATCTAAACCCCCTTCTCTCTGTCCCTCTCCAGGTGGACTACTGCCAGTCTTCAGAAGACTACCTCAAGTTTGAAGGCAGTTTAATGGACCACACTTTAGCTCAGCACCTTCATGACAGTGCAGCAAGTCAGAGCCAGAGTGCTAACCGTGCTGTTTCAGCGCTGCTGGGCCAGGTTCAGTCTTCAGCCTCAGCCCGGGCCCAGCTCTTCCCTCTGGACATGCAGGGGAACCAGATCATGCTCTACAGTCAGGCCTCCGGACTCTCTCTGGATGCTGCTGCCCCTCCTCTGGGGATGGCAGGTAGTATGCTCGGAGGAGCTTCTTTCAAAGGTCCCAGTCTGGAGCACGGGGCGGTCCACCTGTCGGTGCAGGGCGGTTTGGGAGCTGATGGCATGGACAGTGGGGGAATTGGAGGTGGGAGTGGTGGCAGTAACAGTGCCGGGGGTTCAGGGAAAGTGTTTATGTGCCACTGTGGTAAGACCTTCACCCACAAGAGCATGAGGGACCGCCACATTAACATGCACCTGGACCTGAGGCCCTTCCACTGCCCCGTCTGTGCCAAGAAGTTCAAGATGAAGCATCACCTCACAGAGCACATGAAGACGCACACAGGCCTCAAGCCGTACGACTGCCTCGGCTGCGGCAAGAAGTTCATGTGGCGCGACAGCTTCATGAGGCACCGCTCGCACTGCGAGAGGCGCAGCGGGCTAGGAGAGAGCAACGAAGGCGGGAGCAGCGGCGAGGGAGGGAGAAGAGGAGGAGGTGGAGGAGAGGATGGGCCAGATTTGATGTCCTCCCATCACCTTCTCCTGTCTGCAGGTGAGGGAGGACATGGCGTTATTTTGGGAGGAGGAGGAAGAGGAGCAGTGTCTGTTTCTTCTGCACATCTTTCCGGCACTGTTCTGTCGCCGCAGCACACCGGCGTCTCAGCCACAGAAAGTAGCAGCAGTAACAGCAATGTGAGTAACAGCAGCAATGCTGCTCTGAGCAACAACATGACCGCCGCAGGGGCGCTTCTAGGGGTCGTCTCGCAGGGTCCCGGTCAGGGATCAGGGCTGTTTGCTGGTCTAGGGCTGGGTCGAAGTGTGTGTGATGAAGATGTGTGTGAAGTCAGTGCCAATGATAGTAGCGTGACTTAAAGCAGACGTTTGTTCTGTCCAGCAGGTGCCTGTTTCTGAACAAAACAGCCGTGTTTCTCATTCCTGCTGCTGTTTTTATGATAAAGTAAACTTGGAAAAAGCTCTTCTGAAACACTTTTAACTGCCAACACTTAGCATTTCAAGCAGGAAGTGCGTTCTTTTTCAAGAGTGAGAACAAAGACGAAGCTGCCGTTGGACACACAAGCCGAAGAACCTGTTCATAGAAAAATGGGACTTTGAGATTCCAGTCGACTGTTGTGCCGTGAAGTCCCTGAAACAGACTCGTGGTCGTGCCGATCTCAAATTATCCGTAATTCTTTTGGAAACTTGCCTCCGAAAAGTGGACTCATTAAAAACGGACCCTTTGTCTCAGTGAGTAAGAGTTTATTTTTTTGTGGGAGAATGCTTTGCGTGTCGACAGAGGAACCAAAATGGAAGAGACAGTGCTTCACTAACTGTTTCTTACTGTGGCAACATTATAGTATCAATGGAGTTTTAAAAAAAAAGGCTGTTTTAAATCGGTGTGATTTTCTGCAGTATTGTATTGTAACGTATCACGATCACATGAGTAAAAAACAACACAAATCTGCAAGAGATTTATTATTCCCACTGCAGATTTGTGTGTTTTATTTGTCCTCACAGCAGCAGTGCTCCATCTTCTCCTCAGTGTCCCATGTAACAAACTAACTGTCAGCACTGCCATGTTGTTTGAGTTGATACTGCGGAGCTGCTTGGCTTAAAGCAAGCTGGACTACAGTAAAGGCACAATAACTTCTCCTCATCACAACAGATATTTCCCAGACTGGCCACGTATGGTCCGACCTGCACAGCCGCAGAGCTCGAGCCTCATGTTGTTGAAGTAGCAAAAGCTAAAATCTCTTCTCCATCGTGGTCCAGCCCCACACAAACACACACACTACCTGAAACTCATAAGCTCCCAACTTCCTTTCCTCTGGAGCTTTAAAAGGCAGAGGCGGGTCATCTACTCCGCAGTAGAAATCCCCCCCGATGCTTTCGGTTTTGCTGCTGTTACCTGCTTTCACTTTCTTGTTGTTCACAGAGTTCTCGTGCTTTGAGAAGTATATTATTACTGTAAATATATAGAAATATATGTCGTTTACTCATCAGACCTAACTTGTAATACTGATACGTCCGCTGCCGTCTGGTCTGTTCTGGAAGGAGTAAATCAGTTGTAGAGAAAGTATTTAAAAGTTTTCTGCACTGCCCCATTTCTGTTAACATCTTTGATGATTCAGTGAAGAGCATTAAACTGGCAGATGGTGGTCTTATCTAAGCTATACAGTGTATAGTGTGCTTACTTCCTTTGAATGGTTGGCAAAGTAAAAGTTATGGACCCATAAAATCATTTCTCAGTACCCGTGCACACAAAGAAGTCAAGTGTTTGTTTTATTCTTTTTACATTACAGCACTTGGTTGCGAAGAGTGATACACATTTAATTTTCTTTTCTGTGTGCTATGATTTGTCTTTAGATATTTGTATTTTCCACCGGTGCACAGTAGAGTCATCCAGGTCCGGACCTCCCGAAATGTTCTTTATGGATATTAAAGGTAAGCAGTGTTTGTATTTATCAGCAGGGGTTCTGGATTCACACCGGTTCCTGTTCTGGTCCTGGTGTGAATGTGTGAATAGTCCAGGTGCTTTAGTTTGAAACATGACTTAAAGATTTGTTTGGCTCAAACAAAACCAAAGTTCACAGAGAAGTCCAGTTCAATGAATGAAGATTTGGGGTCGAGAGAAGTTCTGCAATGTTTTGATTTCACCTTTTTAGGTCCACCTGAAGGGAACTTTCCTTGATCTCAGTGGGATGTCACTCGTGACTCGTTTGGTTTAGTGAACTCGCTCAAACGCAGGTGGATTAGTTTAACCTCACAGAAAAGTAACCTCATAGTTTCTCCTCTGTGCACACATTGTTTCTGGGCCCTGCTGTGGTTATTATATTAGATCTGTGCTGTTTTTATACTGGGACCGTACTGAACATGAAGCGATACAACTACTGATAAAACACACCGACACATGCACACAATAGATCTTTATTCTTTACCATTAAAACGCCGTCGTCAGTGGTTCTCATCCTTCCTTCCTTAAAGGACCGCTTTCCTTTTCTTCATTTCAAAAAGTGACCAGTCCAGGTCCAAGTGACATTGTATGGATATTTAATTTCATATTTAATGCATAACAACAGAACAACTGTTAAACTGTATGTGTAACACAAATTGTGAATGAAATACTGCAGTTTGTGTGACTGAGTAGGTTCTTTTCTGTCAATGTTGCATCAGAGATGAGTTTACTTTTTTAATACATTTCATATTATTTTTAACAACCATACGTACTTAATAGGCCTCTTTTTATGCGTGGCCTTTGTTCTATGAGCTCTGGTTGTCTTAACTACATATTTATAATGCAGCGTGCAGGTTTTTTAAGTTGATAATAAAATGATAAGAATCTAAACTTTACAACATAATTTCATTTAGTTTTCTTTACAGAAATGAATGCAATGCTGAAAATAGGCCAAGTGTGTATTATTTTATTTGGTTTAAAGTTGTGACCTCTGTTGCCGGCCTGTGAAGCTTTGGTGACCCCTGTTTGGGGTCTGGAAGTGGAGTAGGTCACGTTTGTACAGGTGCCAACATTGCTGCCACATATGTTCAGGTGCCTTACCAACACGTTGAGTTACTCTTTCAGTAATATTATTATTTCCATTTGTTATCTAATCTAATCTTACAATGTAAACAAAACGTGTAGTCGTCACATGGTTTATATATACACATTGTTGGGTGTGCATAGGGTTCATTAGTTCACCTTAATCATATTCAGCAGTCTAACCATCGTTATCTATTAGTGCACATATGTTAAACTGGAGGTGAACGTACACTCCATCACCCTCAACTGGTGAAACTAAAACCACGTAAATATATTCAAACGTGCATTTATAGAAAGGTACCGACTCGTTAGAAGAGAGGAAACACCTTCACCTTGTTTGTTATTTTAAATTGTCAAATCAGCTCATGGAGACGCTCAGAACTTTTTTAACAGTCAGCGAGCTGCAGTTTCTCCACAAGGGGGAGCTCTTCACGCGTTGTCAGACCAGGAAACGAAAATGCAATATTGCATATGTAAAGGAATACCTCACCACCCCAAATATATTATTTTCATATCCATTACTAACCCGTTGTGCTCAAAACACACAAGGCAGCGGAATAATTACATGTTTCTGTGACCAGCAGGCGTGTTCATGTGTTTCACGCGGAAAGAAATTGTCAATGTGTCACAGGATTCACTGGACTCTGCTTCTGATTGGCTGCAGGTATTAACTGGCCACACTTTTCCACGGACTGCAGCTCGCCGACATAGCATGGCAGCTCGCCGCCGGCAACATTTCGCTGCTACTTGGTGTGAATTAGGCGTCACACAAGTCACGCAGTATGATCCAAATGTCATTCATCCAGTCGTATGTTCAGTACTTCCCAAAAAACGTACCATTTAAAACACTTTTGCATAAACAGTCTCACATTTGCACAGGCTGTCGTGTTGATATGAATAAGGTGAAGTATTTCAATATTTTTGATAATATCAGTTTTTAACGATGTGGTGTGCGTCTCATTCAGATGTAACATTAACGTAAAATTTAATTTCAAAAGAACAAGCTGTAATTTAAACGTATGGAAGAACATGGTTGCATATAGGAGAGAGGTGCGTCATTGTTTGGGATAAATCACTTTCAGAAAGGTGTGCCCCTTGTGGCCTCAGCTGGTACTGTGATGAACAGATTAAGCTAATGTAAACCTGCAGCAATGTGACAACCAGGATGTGTGATAGTGAAGACATGTAGCTGTTTTATTGTCAAACACACTTTAACCACATCATACTTCAGTGTAGCTACAGCAGCGGACAGAAACATGACTCGTGAACTCTTGAACATCTCACATGCCTTCAGAGATGTTTTACGTTTCCAGTTACAGAGAGATGAAGGATCTGAATGTTTGACCTTCTGTGAAGGTTTAGATATTTTTATATGCAGGTTTGGAGCACTGACTGAATGACAGGACTGATTTTGTTTCTGTGCAGTGATCTGTGACCTCCAGTGTTTCCTCTCTGACTGCTTCAGTCGTGTTTGTGGCCAAGTTGGGTTCCACATTTATCCCTGTTCGTTGACTCCTCTGCTGAACAGTCGGGGAGGAAACACTGGATGAGCGTAAAAGCAGAGCGTGTGAGAGACGTGCTTCTGTTAAGTGTTGCAGTGTGCCGACATGCAAGTGGGTCACTTTCACTGTGAGTGAATGTAGGTGAAGAAGATGAGCACATTTATTTTGTATGTTTCTATTCCTGAACAAACACAAAGAGACGGAGGTGTTTGGTGTTCACAGAAGGCTCCGTCAGAAATATGAGAACTTCTGAGCAAAGGAAGACGACTTTTTCACCTCCTGTCATCCCTGATGTTAGATTCTGTAATGTTCAAGCAACTTTTTCGGCACAAGGTGGATTTAAGTGGAAGACGAGACGTTTATATCTCTGTTAACTTTGTGATGATCGATCCTTTAAATAATCAATGAAACCTCAACAACGTTTTATGGAAAGTGCAAATGGAGGGATGAGAACCACAGGGTGCAGGTGACATTTTGGCCAATGACGAGTCATCAAATGAAAGTCTTTGATAAAGTCTTTCTACTGTCAAAAGGAAACATTCAATTCAGAGTTATTACTCAAAAACCAGAGGATCTAACACTGAACACACTCATAAGGCATAAGTGCACTTAGAAAAGAGAGAAAGCATATTTTTAAGTAATTATCTGAACTGAATTTGATAAAGTCAGGACAGAGTCTGATCATTCTTTATTTAGGCTCAAATATCACTTACACTTCTCGGGTTCTCAGCCCTCAAAATAGAAAAACTATAAATACATAAAAGGCTGTAATTATTAAGAAAATTTTTGCATCGCCTCCACATCTTTAAATTTGGCATCCTCATCTTTTGAAATGTACCGAATCAGAAAGAGAATAATTAAATTATGACCGAAAAAGCAACAAAATAGACCCAAAACCATCACACTTCGCTTTGGTGTCCTCTTAATTAATGAATTAATATGATGGATGTGTAATTTCAGCTTCATCTGCAGCTGCACCAGCACATTAAACAGCTTCTGACGAACAACAGACAATTTAAACACGCTAAACCCCGACCACATGGTTTCTCTTTGTCCCTTTTTATCTGAACGAGTGATAGAGGAGCTGAATGTTCATGTGTCGAGGGAAAGTAAAGATGGAAGGATCCGCGTAGAGAGCGGAAAGTTGCTGCTGCAAAGACGGAGGCATTTTAATTATTTTTGTACATTTCACAAACTCCACTTCTTACATGTCTTGTGACTGACCAGTGGATTGTTGAACAGAAAAGGACAAAGACAGCTGTCAAAAGACATTTTATGTAAATCCTGAGTGGTACTAATAATGTAATGAACTGCAGTACATCACTATTCACCTCTGCCCTGTATCAAAATAATGGGTTAATAAATGATTTGGTGCAAATCATGGACTTTGTCTGTCTTTAATGTATGTTAAAGTCTCAAAAAAATATATATGTAAATAATCTTGGACTGTATTTTAATGCTCTGCACAGGTGAAAGTGCATCTGCGGGGTCTAACTGCCTCTGTTGTGTAGTGGGGAAGTCATGATTCTCCAAAACATAGCCAGTGTGAGATGTGACCGCCATGTTTTTGGGAATGTACCACACTGTGAACATATGGTCACACTGAATTTGTATATTGTATATTATTTGTATAAATGGAGGAAACACTGATCCTGATTTTGACTTTTGATTAAAAGCTAATTTTTTATTCAAAATTGAAATACTCAGAGAAAACTGCAGCAACACTAACACTAAAGATATACAGCAATATACTGTTAAACTATAGCAGGGGTGCCCAATCCTGGTCCTGGAGAGCCACTATCCTGCATGTTTTAGGTTTCTCTCTGCTCCAACACACCTGAATCTAATGATTTGCTCGTTATCAAGCAGCTGAAGCTCGTCACAGGTTTGAAAGTTGTTAGACTCAAGTGTGTTAGATCAGGGAGAAACCTAAAACATGCATGACAGTGGCCCTCCAGGACCAGGATTGGGCACCCCTGTACTATACTTTTGCCTCTTACCGTCTCATTTCCCTCTATATCATAATGTACCATATTATGGCAAAATCAAAATCTTGAGGGGTGTCAAACAGATCCAGTAAAGAGCCGCTGTGGCTGCAGGTTTTCATTCCAACCCAGCAAAAACACACCTGGTCCAACAAATCAACTGAGTGAAGGCAGTTCAGGTGATTGAGTAAGTCGAGTCAGGTGTGTTCCTGCTTGGTCACAGGATTTTGTAACGCCTGAAATCAGCCAAGAGGAGGTGCAGAAGTCTAGTTTTCTCTCAGAACACTTGAATTACAATATGATGAAAGACTCTAATGGATCTTTTTTTTATGAAACATCACCAAAAATAGACTGTCCACCCCAGCTTTAAGATGTTACATTGACTGTTGCACTGTATATATATATATATTAATATATCTTATCTGGTGTACAGTGTTTAGACCTGTTAACCCCACTGCTACTCACAACACTGTCACTCATACGTACATGTTATTATGCATCTATGTATGTAAAGTTAATATTTTAATGTTTGTACCCCTTGATCAGTAAAGGTGTGTCTTATCTTAATCATTCATTGTACGCTGATTTTGCAATACACCGAAGAAGCTACTGCTATGGATGCAACAATCCAACATTTCCTCTCCCGATACCACGACTCAGGGTCACTGCTGTTAGATTAGAGCAGGGGCGGGCAATTCCTGAGTCTATCACTAATCAAACTGTGACGAGCATCAGCTGCTTGATAACGAGCAAATCATTAGAGTCAGGTGTGTTGGAGCAGAGAGAAACCTAGAACATGCATGACAGTGGCTCTCCAGGACCTGAATTATACAGAGGCTGCATATGTATATATAGAAAAGTATTGTTTTTATTTATCAAAATTGAAAAAGAAATTATTCACAGTTGATGGTGGATCACTCCTCTGCAAAAATGAGGCCGGGTAGATCGTAGCTACAGTGACTACATTGCAGGTCGACATTTCAGTGACTTTGAAAAGACTTTTTTCACTCCAAAAGATTGTTTCAACCTGTGTGGACAAATGTAGTAAAACGGGGAATTAGGGGGGGAAAAAAAGAGAAATGCAGGGATTAAAAAGTTGAGAACACCCCCGTCGTCCCCTCACCAAGAGACTCCTGACAGTAACAGAGCTCTACCACACAGCCACAGGACAGGCGACTAGTTAGATAAGCATTACACACTGGTCACACACAAAACAAATCTCATGAATCAAACCCTGCATGTCTTAAATGCAACACTGTGTTTAACAAAAAAGGAAAAACTTTATTCTACAGCAGGGATGTAGAAATGCCAACTTTAATGAAAAATGGAGGGAGACAAATGCATGAGTTAGGATAAAATGTCCCTCAGGTCATTAGACTCATGTTTAGGATCCTTAACTGGGACGAGATTTATCAAAAATAAAATTCTAGTTAAAATGCCTAAACTGCGAGGAGAGGACCAGGGCCCATATTCCCAAAACATGTGATCTTCAGACTACTGCGAAGACTAAAAAGCACTTAAAGTGTGTTCTTATAACCTCTCCACAAAGCTGGAGATCAACTTTTACTAAATATTTGTCTGTTTTGGGTCCGTCAGTGAATTCTTGATAGAAATACTGTAGGACGTTCGTCTCCACATCCAAATAAAGATTTATAAAGTCAAATGAAGGCTGAACGTCACTGATTTAACACAATTCAAAGAGTAACATGAGCTACTGACTAGTCAGGTAGATGTGCAGCTAATTATCAGCCTCTTACAAGTCAGGCAGCTCGTTATCAGTTAGCAGGTGTCCATGTAAGCCTCTTAATTATCAGACTACAATAACCACGCGGATGGTGAGAAGTGTAAACCAAAACCAAGCAAGAACAGCTTTTACTTCTTGCCCAACTTGTGCATGGAAATTTTATTAAAGGAAATTTCAAAGTCAGGAAAACTGAAAAAGCCAGTGTTGACATGATTATGAGGTGGATTTAGGAGCTGCACTTTCTGAAACACTCTTAGACCAAAACATGTAGGAGTCCTAAAATGAGTCCCTCCTGAATCAGCAGGTTAGGAGCTACTTTTAGCCGGAAGGTGTTTTGGGACTATGGACCCAATAAATATAGGTATCAGGACTGGGCAGGGGCCCGGTGAGACTCCACTCTGTTTGAGAAGCATTAGGGGGAGACACTTCTATCCCAACTTCCCTTCTTCTGTTTTGTCAGAATCATAAGGAAAGTTTTTTTTTGTGTGATCGCTACTTAAAAGTTTTAATGTCAACAAATCCCATGTGAAGGCCAAAACTCACAATGTGTTAGTCCGTCTCTCACTACTACCTCACTTCCTTACTTATTCCCTAAAACAGCTTGATACTGTAGTTTAAGGAGTAAGCAGTGCATTTGTTGGGGACTCTGGATTAATACACAGACGACGCTCTAGTGAGTATTTTCAGCAGCTGCAGGACGGTGTAAGTGGGACTGGCTTAAAACTACATTACATTATAATGAAGTTATATTATAATGAGTATCTGTTAACAGTGTTTCTCATATTTGGACAACAATGGACCTCTATGGCACAGAGGGACTAGATCTATCAAGCTTTGGAAACAGAGTTAAGTAATATTTAATCAATAGTTTTGTCTTTTCATAGGATTTGTTGACCATAAAGAAAATATAGAGTATCGCGGGTCAAACACTTGTGCACTAGCCTTGTCAGTGTTTTAACAAATAGCTATCTGGAGACTATTCAGCTATCCTACAGCAGACATACGTCTGAATAAAATCTTACTTTATTTGACATGAAAATAGAAATATGTCTGGAGAGGGAAACCTAAAAAGAAAAATGTAAAAATGACCACTGTTGCAGTCCACGTGTCGCTAACAGTAGAGCATTCAGCATCACACAGCTCAGTGATTCAAAGCACATCATAAATAGCAAATAAAACAAAGTCATCTCAAAATTTCTTTTATACAGACCATTACCTCCCCGCTCTCCTTTATGAAAGAAATCTGATTAAAATATAAAAATGTAAACAAACTGGCGGGTGAGCTGACCAAGCTCTCGCCAGTCGAGTGTCTGTGAAAACAAAACTTCCCCGTCTGGGCCACGTGTCCGGCTGCACAGTTCATGCTTTCAGGCACTGGTTTCTTACCTGAACCACACTAAAGAAAGTTCAAGTTGAGGAACAATCATCCTTAGAGAAGTATCTTTATGCTTTGCGTTCAGAGCGGCACAAAACTATTATCAATGTTATTACCAACTCAAGCGTTGTGCTGCATTCACACCAAAGTAGGTGGTAACTGTGGGTAGTGTGTTTAGGCTGCGGCTAAAAGTGGAAACAGAATCATCTTTTGGAGAAAGGCAACCCAACGCTAGCTGCGGTGGCCGATCATGTAACCAACTAACAACCAGACTAGTTAAAGTGACTCCTGCAACACAGCAGAACCATGCGCTAATCCACGCAGCGCCTGATTTGGTGTGAACGCAGCCTGAAGGTAAGGAAACACAGTGACAGAAGTTCGGCTGCACCCAACAGATTCTGATGAGTCTGCCTGACGACAGCCGAGGTCGACATGAGCCAGTGTTTTTCTGCTTAGAGGTAAAGACAGCTGTATTCTCTGGTGCAAAGAAGAGGACGCCTTGATTTTCCCCAAAAGAAAAATAAAAGTTTAAACAGCCTTTTTCTAGATGTCATTATTTTACAAATATTATATTTGTCTTTTACAGAAACACGTCTTCTTTTGGTAATATGTAACCAAATGACATGAAGTACTAAATTCATAGTTTTCCATGCCTTCCACAGCTACAAACGGCTTTTATGTGTCTTGAAAAAACTTGATAGTGATGGTTCAGATCATATTTATAATAAAAATTTCACAATTTTTAGAACTTTGGGGGGAAAATAAGGCTGAAAAACTGAGCTTTTTCCTCTTCTTATGAGCCAGCAGACAAGACGGTCCGTAGAAATGCATCCTGGTGAGATGTGGAAGAATCTTGGCTGTACTGTGAGAGGTCAAAGTTCATTCTGAGTCTGACAGGACGATGATCTCATCTGGGTCACACTGTGTGGCCACGTTGACCTGGAAACACAAACATGCACAGTTAGTACAAAGTCAGGATTATTTAATTGTATCAAGAAAATCTGAATTTATCACCATATCATTTGAATATCAAACACTGGATAAAAAAAATCTCTCAAAAAGAAAAATCTGTTTTAACATTCATCAAACATATCTATGAAACATACTATTAAAATTTAAATTTGAGGCAATCTGGGGCACATTTTCTGTCTGATGGCCAAAATACATGGGGTGTATGTGTAGCAACATGGCTATCGCAGCATGCCCATTGCATCCAATTGAAGCTGCTACGTGGACCTCAACTCTTTTGTTTGTTTTCATGCGTCTGTGGGCCCTCCAACTCTTACAAACTACATTGAACTGTAAAAACAAGTACACAAGTATGATTAAGATTGTTGAACCAGAGGGCAATGTGAAGCAGCACTTCCAAACCTGCATAACCAGCTCCATTATCACTTTGCAAAACTCAATATGCAAACAGTGAAGCCGGCAGCAGCTACACACTACTGACAGGAGTCTGTGTAGCAAAACAACACCCGCCTACGTATGTTGCACGTCTGTTCCCCATCTATTTTGTCTGTTATTCTCTTGTTTGAACTTTTTATTTTTGGAAGTATATTCTGAGCTGTCCTGGATGGGAAAGTACTTTGTTTGCTGTAAACTGTGCTGAACAAAATCTACCTTGTCTACAATTTGGGGGTTGAGGGGAACATCAAATCCAATGAACATATTCTTATGTAGTTGATGAGAAACACCTGTTTAACATACTGTATGAACAACCCGAGATGTCAGATTTTAATGATGTGAACGCCTGAGATGAGACTGGGGTCTAGGTTTCAAACACGAGCATAGATCTTCTCTCAATTCTCATCTCTCTACGTAGCCCCACCTTGTTCTTCTTGGGAGGCGGCGTCGACTGCGAGCTGCTGACTATTTCCTGGGTCGGAGTGTCTGCTCGGGTGGACTCTGCCCGCCGCGGAGAACTGCAGCTGAAAACGCCCATATCCAGAGGGATGTCTACCTCACTGAGGAGGGAACAATGGAGCGATGTAGAGTGGGACGGAGGGAGAGAGAATTGGGGAGAGAATATAAAATCAATGTAAAAAGAATATATAAAGAACGATCAAACAACTTTCAGTCACCTTTTTCCTCGAGTATTTCTATCTTTTCAAAAATTTAGGACTTACTTTTATCACTGAAACACTTTCTGAAACGCTCTGAGACCAAAATCTTAGGAGCCCTAAAATTAGAACTGACCATGCAAATTTTAAGAGTTAATCCTAAATCAGCAAGTTAGCAGCTAGTTTTAGCCTGAAGATGTTTGAACCTCAGATCAATTCAAACTATGTCCTGAGTAAATACTGTTTTTACGACATTTAGCAGCAACACATCCAAATTTCCTCCGTTTCGCGATATCAAACATTTTGCTGCTATAATATATTCGTTACATTGTAACAGTCCTTGAAAGAATCTGTGATTCATCCACTCCCGTTTACAGATTTGTATGTTTTATCAAACCTATGAAACTAAAACATTTTCAAACCTAGCCAACGATAAATACATGTAAAGTGTTTTAAAATAGATTTATAAATAAGTAAGTTTATTTACTTACATTACTAATATTAACCAATACACTAATAAATGTACGTCACATATTTTCCATGTCCTGAGCCATCAACAACAAAGCCTTACAGTACCTGTCATTGATGACTGTGTGCTTTGTATTTTGGGGGGTCCCTGATGCAATATCCTCCCTCTTCCTCTTCCTGCTCCTCGTGGTTCTCGGGCTGGGCGGCGGTGACGTGCCGTTGGTAGTTTGTGTGACGCAATTTTCTACGATGATTGTTGGTGACAGGGGCAGAGACACTCCATTGGCTGCTGCAGAGTCCTGAGTGACTGAAACGTGATCGGAGGAATCCATAGGCTCCTCTAATTCTGCAACTTTACCGTTAGATAACAGCGGCTGGTCCTCCGTCTCCACTGGCTCTGATTGACTGGGGCTCTGCTTAGGGGAGGGGAGGTCAGACATCGGAGAGATTAGGGACGTGCTTTCATTGGAAAGAGGACCACTTGTGACTGGCTCTTCATCCTCATCTTTCACGCTCCCTTCTTCCCCTGCAGAAACGCTTCCTGACAACTGATCCGTCTGATCCTCCTTGTTGGTATCGTCACGTACTGGTTCCGCCTCGTTACCGTTGTCTTCCTCGTTCTCATCATCTGGAAATGATGCAATGGAAATTAATGCAATGCAATGGATTCAATCTGAGAGAGAATTACTTATTTAAACCAAAATATGTTTTTAGAAATATGTTGACATTGTTTACCAGAGGCCAGAAAACCAACACTGAATTAACTGTGAACAGAATGATTAATAGCGGCTCGGACACCTGCTGACTTGTACAGGACACCCAGCCCATGTTGCATGAATTACCGTTGACATTCTCGTGGAACTGGTCTGCCTGCCTTGGCTGCTCTCTGCTCAGAATGGCCAATTACCCAGCCAGGTGATATAGAGACATGTGTCACATAGAGCTTAGGAGCTTAAAATGGATATTGCTTGTGCATGCTGGCATCGCCCATTTTAATTTAACTGTTTTAACTGTTTGATAGTGCTAATTCAATTCAATTCAATTCAATTTTATTTATAGTGCCAAATCATAACAAAAGTTATCTCAGGACACTTTACAAACTAGGTAAAGACCACACTTTAACTTATTTATGATTTACATAGACCCAACAATTCCCCCGTAGAGTTTATTAATTATTAATCACTCAAAAATTTGTATTGTCGGTTAACAGTTAATTATTAGCATTCCTAATCTCCTCTCTAACCTGCTCCATCCTGCTGAGTGCTGGCCTGGATCTCTTCCTCAATGTCTGGGTCTGATGATTCATCGTCGTCGTCTTCGTCATCATCATCATCCTCTTCTTCTTCTTCTTCTTCTTCTTCTTCTTCCTCTTCCTCCTCCCCTGCCACTCCATTCACCTCTTCATTTGCTTCTCCATTTTCTGATTTGTGGGCCTGAAAACAAGACATGTGATCGTCAGACTGGAATAAAGAGGAAGGCCGTGTGATTATTCAAACAAGAAAGAAAAGGGAAGTGGAAGAGGCAGGATCTGACGTTGGTCCCGTAAGTTAAGATCAAGTTATCGAGTTTAATCCCATTTACTACAAGTCGTTGTTACATTACCCAGAATTCAAGGCAGACTTTCTGTGAGGTAGGTCATCCGCCATCAGGCAAATATAATGTTGCAGTTAATTTTTGTATAATTTATACATTAAAGAAACCAGCAATATAACTAATATAATAACTAATAGTGTACAGCAATTGATACAGACATAATGGTTATTTTATTATATTATTTTCTCAGTATTCAATTCAATAATTGGATGACAATATAATACATACTGTGAATGTATAATAATGTGAAATATTATTTAATAAAGTTAATTGTGTAGTAAAGCACTTTTCTTATACATTTAAAGACACTTATCTGTGCAAAAACCACAAAAGCCTATAATTACCAGCCACGATATCAGAAATTGTTCATTTTTCCCCCCATTCTGCCACTACAGTGCATTCATGTGTCAATAGGGAGATCTATCATCTAAGACTTTACCAAGACAAAAAAGCATGTGAATCACTGAAAGCAGAAGATGCCTGTGATGATTTCCCTCCTTCCCCAGATGCTCACATACCCCTTTCTCCTTGCTGTCTTTCTCCAGTCGTTTGGTCCTCTCCTGCTCCTCCGTGTCCTCTTGTTTGACAGCGTACTTGGAGATGACATCTTCCAGACGGGACAGAGCCACTTCTCTGTTTGACCGAAGCTTCCGCAGCAGCGAGGGGTCTGAGAGAGCCGGGTCTTTGGCTTCAGAGGGTGGTAGAGAAAAGAGAGGAGAGAAAAGTGGTGGTTACATTTCTTATCAAAGTCATTTCTGTTTTTAGAAACTCTTTGTTGTGATTCTCTGTTATATGGTCTTCTGCTGTACTGTCAGAAATAATTTCCATTTTAATGCATTTTATTTATGTTTTAGTATTTACTGACAGACCAAAGTAAGTGTCAACTATGAACACTTCTGAACACTTTTAGACACATTTATTTTCATACTTGCATACTGCATGGGACACACTGATGAATGTGAAACTGCCCTTAAAAAGCTTAGTTCCTATTTGTCCAAACAAGAAAATAAAGGCTTCCTTTTTGGTTATTAACTATGTATTTGTGTTGATAACCTTCCATTGTCATTCTCAACAGCAGACAGAAGAATTCATATCTCAGCCTGAAGCCTTACCAGGCTTGTAGGGGTCAGTGAGGCGAGAGCCGAAGTTGTATACCAGGTCCTGGTGACGTCTCTCCTGGATGCGGTTAGCGATATCTCTGAAAGCCTCCTGGGCCATCTGGTTCAGATGTTTTCGGCTGAGGTTCAGGTTGTGGCGTTCATTGGCGCGCAGAACCTGCTGAAGGATGTCAGGGTAATCGGGAGGGTTCCTCAGCGCCTCAGCACTGTTGATGAAACGCTCGATCTGACCAGAGGAAGGGGAGTAAAGTAAGGAATCAGGACCGTATCAAATCACCCACATATAAAGACCGTCATACCAAATGAAGCATAACATGACCACAGTATATATCAGACATCTGCTAATTCACTCACTATTGATCCAAATACTGAAGGTCCTGGTTCAAAACTATCAAAATTAAACATTTCTTGATAGTACTAATTGATATAAAATCATTTTTAGATTCTGTAATTATCAGTTTTATGTTGTGCTCTAGAGGTTTCTGAAAAGATTTATAGTGATACAATTCTGCTGATGTTAATAATCCTGTTCATGTAAGATCAAGGTTAGCTCAAGATCCAACATGGTAGATGGTACAGACAGCCTGGTGTCATTTTTGCCACCAAAATGAAAAGACAAAGCCCAAGAACAACAAGAGACCATTGTCTGGGGTTCATATGTGAAACTGGCGTTGAGCCGCTTAAACCAACAACAACCAGCTCACCTTCCTGTTGATCTCAGGATAACGAGTGCCACTGTAGCGAATCCTCTGCTCAATGACTCGGCCAGTTAGTGTGTTGCAGCTCTTTAGTTCACACAGCTTTTCATAAATCTTCATCATCTGAAAGGGAAGAAAAACACATGCAAATAGCTGTCACACAACCTGGTGTGATGGCTCTTTTTAAAGCTTTCAGAGGTGTTTGTAACCATCCTGACCTTGCGTTTGAGCTTATGTTCCTGGATGTACAAAGAGTCCTCAGCTCCCATCTCCTCTAAACTCAGGTCGGCCTGCTGCAGGCGGTAGATCTCATCGTTGTACACTTTCAGAAGGTTCTCCAGGTACGCTATCTGAGAGAAAATGAGAAAAGATATACAGGGTCAGGCGTGATTGCATACACACCTTCTGGTCATACTTATAGGCACGTAAAGCTGGTTGTTTGTGTTTGCTGACTAAAGTTGTTTGTCTCGGATGAAAGGAAACCGAATAAGTCGTGATTGGTTGACAGCTTCTAGTCAAGTAACAATTACAGATAATTTATTTAAATTGCCGATCCTGCTGTAGATTTAGATCATGTAAATTTAATTTCAATCACTTTTTAAATAAGAATTGAAATTGTGACAGCCCTAATAAATAATAGAATTAACAGCTGAATTGTTTAAAAGGTTGTTATCAGCTAAAAACAATACTAATTACACCTGGTAGTGTTCGACACTAACCTGTTTCCTGGATGCCCTCTTTGCCTTTTTCTCGGCTTCCTGCCCCTCCTCATTAGTGCCCTCCTGCAGCCCTGAGGTGGAAGGTTGTTTATCCTCTTCTGTCGATTTCAAAACTTCCTTCTCCTCTTTAGACTTATGTCTGCTTTTGTGCATAACTGAAGTAAATGGGTCAGAACTTGATGTTGAGGTAGAAGGCCCAGGTTCAACCTTGGTGAGGGTCAGCCTCTTCTTGGCTGAATGCTGCTTGAGTGCAGTGCACAGTTCACTGATGTAGACAAAGGTTTTGGAGCTGCTGGCCTGAGCGTGAGTCAAACATCGTCCCAAAGTGTTCCTGAACTCCACGGATGACAGATAGTCGGGGGAGGCCTTGCCATGCTTGGTTTGGAGGAAGGTCAAGACCTCGGGGCAATCCTGGGTGTGAGCTGAGCAGTGCTCCACAAACTAGGAGTAAAGAGAAAAGAGACATGGAGGAGAAGGTGACAAGAGGGACATGGAGAGACAAAAAATAGTATGAAACATTGTGATTCTGGTTTTTCCAGTTCACACCACATTTAAGGACTGCAACCGAGGATTATTTTCATTAATTAATTAATCTGACGGTTATTTTCATTAATTAACCTGACGATTATTTTTTTTCGATTAATGGTTTGGTAGAAATGCCCATCACAGTTTCTCAGTGAAAAGGCGGCGATCCCTCTGAGAGGCTGAAAACATTATTAAAAACTTATTTTCACAATGAATAGATTATCAAAATAGATAGTAATTATTTTCTGCTGGTCGTTGCAGCTTCAATCACTTTACGACTCTGTCGTATTATGACTATCATGGGGTCAAGTACTGTGTTCAAAGATCAGTGCAATGAAAAGCGAAAGGTATCTTGTTTCATTTTAATCACTTATTTCCATTGAGCTGCTGTGATAAGCTGTGTCGGATCAAAAAAAAGTTGATCTTATCTTTTCAACGTACTGAAATAGGCTTCAGGACTTCCTCAAAGGGAGCTTTTACTTAAAGCATTGTATTACATACGATATCAACATAGTCATCGGGGTGAGAAATGATCACAGCTACCATCCAAAGGCTGATATATGTTGGACTAGACATGTGCATTTGTCTAGAGTTTTACTGCTCTTATTTAAGCAACCATCATTTTTTCATATTTTGAAATCATCTTTTTGTGGAACAGCACAACAACACTGATAGAAATGACCAGACACATTGGATAACACTCATTATGAGCTCACCTCAGTGAACAACTTCTGATTCTCTGCCTGCAGAACGTGCGTTTGCTTCTTCGCTGAGGCAAAAGGAGACTCTGTTATGTGAGTAGGTCCCGGCGACTGAGCTCTGGCATATTTGGCTTTACGCTGAGAGGACAAAGTGGAGGCAGAGCAGGAGGGTTGAGAACTCCCCTCTTCATCATCGTCGTCATCATCAAGGATTATGATCTTATCCGTCATCCAGGCAGGAACCACCGCCATCCAAAATGTTGTGGATTTCTGCTTTCAGAAAATACAAACAGGGAGAATGTTGATCAGGGAAACTGAAAGTACAAGATGTTAAAGAAACAGTACGAAGTTAAAGGGCAAACAATACATTTTGCAATGCTCCGAATCTGAATGGGTATTATTTCCAAACATAGTACGAGGAAGTTAAAGAGAAAGCAAAGGACTACAATGTTCAAGAAAATATATAAGAAAAAAAAACGTTCTGGTGGAGCACGAGGGTTGAGGGTGGGTTTAGTAACAGTTGTGATGACTGATGTATATTTTGTTTAATATTAAACTAAATGTTATACCGTATAGTAGTGATAGACCGATACATCGGTCAGATATATGCATTTTTTAGGTGCATCGTACTGGCTGATGCAGGCTGCCGATTTTCCCCGGCACTATGTAGAGACAGGCGTCCACAGGCAGCTCCGTGTTGCTGGAGACGCCTTTTTAAGTTCAATAAATGTTCCTTTTATTTAAACTGAGACTTGTAACATTTGTTATCATCATTGTGAAATTTTTATGATGTAAATTGACAGAGCAAAAGTATTATCAGCTCAAGAAAATCGGCAGTCTGTATCGGTCATCGGCTAAGGCTGCAAAAACAATCGGAATCGGTCGATCCCTAAAATATATGTACTTAAAGTACAAAAAGTAAAAAATTAGTACCACTGGTATAACTATATGTCATCATATTATTATTACCGCTATAGACCTTTTCAACGGAATTCCATTGCTAGGCAACAGCCTTGGTCCTTGTTAGCTTCCTGTCAGTTGATGCAGTTCGCATTCACTGCAACAGGAAATAAACTAGCTTACATTTAGACTGTTTACATCTTTGAGGAGGTCTTTTACAAACACTGCTGCTGATAGTTTTGTACTTTTACTTGACACACATTTTGAATGCAGCAGTCTTCCTACAGCGTGATATTATTTATGTTACTTAAGTAAAGAGCACTTCTTCCCCAGCTGGGTTTAAGAAATGAAACCAACAGCCGGGCAACAATAAGTGGAACTGAACAACACAGTAACATCACAAACATGTTGATAAATGAGACGAAAGCTATCGTTAGGAAATAAAGATGTGCACGGTGACACGATCACACACATACATACCTCTTGTTTATGAGCTCTTTGACGAAACAACAGGATGTTTCTCCGCGATGGACCATTAAAAATGTTTAGTTAGCGTACGTTAGCATTAGCTAGCTAGTTAGCACTGAGACCAAAAAAGTGAAGGAAGTAAGAAAACAACGAGCCAGAAGAAAACGCCGCATTTTGTCTTTTTTAGGACATTATTTACTAAACAAAACGAACCCGCGGTGCTACTTAATCTCACACATTTGAAAACAACACCTGTTTACCAAAACAACGCTCGTAAACTTCGCTATCCTGTCGCACATCGAAAGCTCTTTGTCGAAAGTGAACCCGCTAAAGTCATATCAGCTCCAACGCGTCTTCTGATTGGTCGACGGTTGGTGTACGGGCAGTAATGTGGTTCGCCATTGGCTGAGCAGCTGCTTCGTGTTATTTTACTTTTATGGCGGTATACGGTCTATGGGTGCAACCATATGTTATATTGGCGACTACCGCCACCAATTGTATGAAGGACTGAACAAATAAAATAAATGCACAAAACCAGAAACATTTTTAACCTTTAGAAGGATTTTATTGAGAAACAAATACAAACATTTATTTGTCAATATCACTCCTGAATCAAAACAGGAAGTGACCCCCAGTGTATTTATGACCACTCTTGCAGGGCTTGAGCCACATCATATTTATTAGTCATAGTTGTTTATGTTTTTTGTTTATGTTGTCTCGTGTCTTCATGTATACTTGTTGGAGCTTGTGTTGCAAGACAAATTTCCATGCAACTGGACAACAAATCTTCTTATCTTATCTTACAGTGCCTAAAGAAAGTCATAATACCCCTTTGAAAGAGTCACTTTTTTGGTTTTGCAGCCTGAAATGATAATACGTAAAAAATAAATATTTTCCAGCGTGATTTACACATTTTGCCCTAAAACATTCAAGTGATTTTTTCTAAATTTATGAAAATAATTTAAAAATAATTAAAAACTAGAATAGCAGGGTTGGACAAATTATGAGTCCCTTTATAATAACCATTATAAACATTCTCAGGTATAACCAAAAACCTTCCAGATTACACACCAAGTTAATTGCCTCCACCTGACATCAGTTGTGGTGCCTTTGATTTTACTTCAGAATAAAATCATCTGTTCCTTGATGATTCCCCTCCTAGTAGTGCACAGTAACACAAATAATTCACCATGGTTGGAAAGATGCTTTCAAAAGAACTCCGGGATAAAGTTGTGGTGGTCCCCTTTTTTAAACAGAGGAACCACCATCCCAGTCTGCCACTCCCTTGGCACTGTCCCAGACTTCCACGCAATGTTGAAGAGACGTGTCAACCAACACAGCCCCTCCAAACCCAAAGCTTTCAGCATTTCTGGACGAATCTCATCAACCCCTGGGGCTTTGCCACTGTGGAGTTGTTTGACTACCTCAGTGACTTCCGTCAGGGATATTGACAAGGATTCCCCATCAGCCTCCAGCTCTGCCTCTACAAAAGGGGGCGTGTTAGTCCGATTACGGAGTTCCTCAAAGTGCTCCTTCCACCGCCCGACTACCTCATCAGCTGGGGTCACCAGAGTCCCGTCCTTACTGTAAACAGCTTGGACGGTTCCCCGTTTCCCCCTCCTGAGATGTCGAATGGTTTTCCAGAAGCACCTGGAAGTTGAAGATCTCTCGGACAGGGGCCTCCTACAGACGTTCCCAGTTCACCCGCACTACTCGTTTGGGTTTACCTGGTCTGTCCAGAATCTTCCCCCATCCTCTGACCCAACTCATCACCAGATGGTGTTCAGTTGACAGCTCTGCCCCTCTCTTCACTCGAGTTTCTAAAACATACGGCCTCAGATCAGATGATACGATCACAAAACCGATCATCGACCTTTGGCCTAGGGTGCTCTGGTACTACGTACACTCATGAGCATCCTTATGTTCGAACATGGTGTTAGTTATAGACAATCCGTGACTAGCACAGAAGTCTAATACCTAGCGACCACTCCAGGTGTCTCCATCATTGCCCATCTGGGCGTTGAAGTCTCCCAGCAGAACTATGGAGTCCCCTACTGGAGCCCCATGCAGGACTCCATTCAGGGTCTCCAAGAAGGCCAAATACTCTGAACTGCTGTTCGGTGCATATGCACAAACAACAGTCAGAGTTTTCCCCCCTACCACCCGCAGGCGTAAGGAGGCGACCCTCTCGTCCACCGGGGTGAACTCCAACACCACTGCGCTCATCCGGGGTTTGTGAGTATCCCCACACCCGCACGGCGCCTCACACCCTGGGCAACTCCAGAGAAGTATAGGATCCAACCCCTATCCAGGAGTACGGTTCCAGAACCGAGACTGTGTGTGGAGGTAAGCCCCAACAGATCAAACTGGTAGCGCTCCACCTCCCGCACAAGCTTCGGCTCCTTCCTCAGCAGAGAGGAGACGCTCCACGTCCCCAGAGCTTCTGCTGCCCGTGTCTGGTCCGTCGAGGCCCCTCATCTTCACTGCCACCCGTGCAGCAACGCACCCGACCCAAGTGGTTCCTCCTGCGAGTGGTGGGCCCACAGGATGGAGAGGAGGGAGGCGCCTGAGACCACTTTGCCATGGGAGACCCTACCAGGAGCACTAGGCTCCAGACAACACAGCCCTCAGGTTCACAGGAACACACAAACCTCTCCACCATGATAAGGTGAAGGTTACCGGAGAGGGAGAAATAACATGAATATGGAATTTCAAACATTATTTTTTCCTCCATGTTTCATGATTAAGCCCATTTGCCTCCTATGGAAAACTTTCTTATTAGAGAAAACAGACGTACGAGACAATGCTAATTAGTTTCACAAAGAAATATCTCAAACTAACAAAACCATCATTACAATCCCAAATCATTTTGTCGTTCTGGCTCTCTAATTTAACATCTACCGGTTGGAGACACATTTATCAAGTCGCTGTGACAGTAGTTAATATCCACATAATTACAGCTACAGTCACAGATGTGCAGATGAAATCACAAAGAGACAGACATTTGGAACACAGGGTACTTTATTGAAAAGCAAAACACCAATTAATGAAATAGAAAGGTAACCTTAGTGATTTTAAGAGTCACTGTTCAATTTAAATGTTTACAAAACTAAAGAGAAATCGTCCCTTGACCCTAAACAATAGCAGAAAATACTTCTATCAGTGTGCAGAGAAGCTGAAAACATCCAACAATCCTTTAAATCTCAATAAAATATGTTTCAAAATAGATATTAAAAAAAAAACAGCAACATATTTGTGATAAAGAAAAAAACCCAAAACATGAATCATTATTTACTCCTGCCTGGAATCAAAACACGCTCTTTAATTTTTTGTCTGTTTTAAAGCAAAATACCAACAAATTATTTACACAACTGGAAGAAAATGCTTATATTTTATGTATGTGTGCATAGGGACGGGTGACATTGATACAACCTATTATTGTTTGTTTAATTTCATGTTGTGGTGTAAATAATTCACCACCACGGTGCAAAAGTCCGTCCATTTCCTCTTCTTCTCTCAACTAATGTGTTATCTCAAGGTTTATATCATCGTATCACCGGACCCTAGGAGTGTGTGAGTGTGTGTGTGTGTGTGTACATGAACATTTGTGTTGTCACAATATTGATTTAACCAGAAAACCCCACAGCAGAAGAATTAAACTGTAACTATGGTGAGTTTATTATAGATGAACACAAACACCTTTATTATGTTTGTGTGAAGAGCGCTGTGATGCTTTCATAGTTTTACATTTAGTTTTTTTTACAAAATAATAATCCTCATTTCATTTACCAACATTCAAACAAATATTTCTTCAGAGTCACTTTTTTTTTATTTGAAACTTAATGATCTGATGATTTGTAAAATATCTAAAGACTCATTTTCCACATTTATTTTCTCTGTTTTCCAATAAATGAGCATCTACAACCAGATTCCCAGCCCTGATTCACCAGTTTATGATGTGATGATGAATAACGATGGTTTCCCAGTTTACAGGAGAACGTGGAACGACTCCTCGATCCAGTGCAAAATGTATCCATAAACCTGAAGAGACAGAAAAGAAAAGAACATCACATGAAATAGAAAACATAATAATAAATGTGAGTTTTTAATATCACACCTTTTCTGACCTGCTGATGTTTCTGAAAGCATCTGTGTGCTTCTCTTAATAATCTCACTTCAAAGTCAAATATTTTCTGTGCAGCTCAAAGGTTTTACAGAAGTTTTACAGTGGATAAAGAAACAATCGCAGCTGTGAATAGTTGAAGCAACTCACTGTGTGCAGGGTGGTGAGTTTATGACTGTGGATTCAGTTTCTGCTCCAGTTCAGAGCTGTTTTCAGATGGAGGGCATTTGTCTGAACGACAAAGTAAAGACAAGTCATTTAAGTTCTCAAAACTGTCAAATATCTTCTAACACCTTCTTCTCAGTGGGCAACAAATTAAATACTGAATGAAACAAATTAGAAAATCTCACATTTTTTCCTTTTGTAAACCATGAATCCAACGGCAGCGGCGAGGGCGAGAGCGAGAACGGCCATGGCAACGATGAAGATGGTGGTCACGTCAATGGGCTTCTCTGTTGAGCAGAAAACAACAAAAAGGTGACAACATGAACAGATGAAGCCGGTTAGAAGAGAAGAACATCATAACTTTAAGTCGTCTCCCTCCTTGTCTGTACATAATTACTGTTTGAATGTCTGTAACTTGGTAACTTTGTTGTCTTTGTTTTGAATGTTGGCTTTGGCACAATGACAGCGTCAGCATACTTGGACAATAAATGTGGATTCTTCTGACTGATTAACTAATGTTTAAATACATTTATCCAGGTACTTAATGAATCCATCTTCTCGTCTTCTAAAACTGAAGAGTCAGGGCACAAAATGAACCCTCTCGATTATCTAAAGGTAAAATGTGAAAGTGGTGGATTTGCTTCATTCATCAGACAAAAAACAAACAATGGTGATCTATTGGTGTCTGGTGAAATGTGAACCTTCATCAGTCATTTGGCAGGTGATTTAACAATTTAAAAATGTAAACACATTCACACAGGTGGTGAAAAAAGGTTATTTCAAAACTATAAAACTAACTAAAATTGTGTTTAATTGTATTTTTCATTATTGACATATTTTCTTTTTCATTGAATCAGAGCGAAGTGAACGATAGACAGGCAGCACAAAAACACTGCAGTGGACGATCATTCCCTCAAAGGAAACTTTGACTTTACATTAAAGGTGACGATGAGAAGACTTCCTGAAACCCTCGCCAGGGTCCAGTGGGGGACATTGTTTTAAACACTTAAGACTTAAAATAAAACTTAAAATAACTAATAACAGAACGTTCCATCCAACACGTTACAGTAAACTTAATGTGTGTTTCCCACCTTCATCACTTCTGACAGAAGACTTACTTTCATTGGTCCTGATCACATCTTTGTCCAGTCGGGTGACGATGTGATTGTTCACCCCAGAGAGCTGAAACACACAGTCGTACCTCCTCCAGTCTTCAGGTGCGACTGATGAAAGTTTCAGGTCAGCAGTCATCTGGAAGGATCCATCGTGGTTGGGGAGGATCTCTCCGAGGTCCACGTCCTCATGAAGCTCCTGTCCATCTTTCCTCCAGAACATCATGGCTCTGTCAGGGTAGAAACCTGTAGCGTGGCAGCTGACTGGAGAGGAGGGAGACTTCTGGAGGAGAGACACTGAGGGAGGGACTGCAGACAGAGAGAGAGAGAGACAGTTTACAGTTTTATAGATTAATATTAGCATCCACATTTGATGTAATGGATTTTAAATACACTATTATATCTATGAAATGTAAATAATTCTCACTGAAGTGAAGCAGAGAAAAGGAGGTGGGAGATATTAAAAAGGAGGGAGGACAGTGAGTGTGAGAAAGACAGAAAAGAGACAGAAAGGAAGAGAAAATGGAGGGAAAGAGCAGAGATGAATATGTGGGAGAGCGTGACAGAGGAAATAAAAAACAGAGGGATGTAGAGAGATGAATACAGGTGAGAACATGAGAGAAAGAGAAAAGTGTGGACACTGAGACACAGTGGCTCTGTATGTTGGTTCATATTTATTGTAATGTTGCTGTTGGTTAGAAACACATGGAGGTAAATTAACATTGTTGTGTCCATTAAACTCCACCAGGTCATGTGATTCTACCTGTTCTCTGCAGAGAGCTGCTCCCATAGGCCACATACTTCTTCAGCCACTCAGGACACTCCTGGGTGAGGTAGTGTTTTTTCTGTGCTATGAAAGCTTTGTCATTATCCAACTTGTGTTTGGTGATGACAGCCTGTGGTGTTGGAGCGATCCATGTCCCTGTCTTCAGGTCAAACACTATGAAGTCTTCTCCATCATAACCATCTTGATCAAATCCATTGACCTCATCAGTCTCATCATCCCACTCACAGCCGTACATCTTCTGGAACTTGTGGACACCTGAGAGAGAGAGAGAGAAAGAGAGAGAGAGAGGGAGAGAGAGAGAAAGAAAGAGAGAGAGAGAGAGAGAGAGAGAGAGAGAGAGAGAGAGAGAGAGAGAAATCACAGTTGATATCACATGTTAACCACAGAGACATAAACAGAGGATCTGCAGCTCCTGCTGTCATTGGCTCGATGAAAGACACTTACAGCCAATCATCATCTGTACGGTGTGGACGTCTCAGATGGAAACAAAGAGACAGAGACTGCTGGGAAACAGAGAGACGTCCCAACACACTTCATCCCCTCTTTCTTTAAACCTCCACAGAGCTGATCCTGGACTGAACATGACACCCACTGAGACCCTGCAGCCAGTGGTCCAGTCCAACAACAGAGTCTTCCTGTGAGAGACTACAGAATTAACTGTCCTGAGGCTGCTCTAGAAGCTTCCACTGAAGGAGACTTTCAGTCCACGATTCGTCTCCAGACTCCACCTGCTCAGCCAGGACAGTGTGTCCTGTTCAGCACTGTGTTACTACAACTGGTCACATTAAGGCAGAGACCATCAGGACCATTATGGAGACTGGGAGGAAGTCTGTGCGTGCATCAATCAATACGACCAACAGCTGTTTCCCCTGCAGATGTTGGCCTGATGGGCCAACACACTGCGGTCAGTACAGTAGAGTTCATCTGATACAATCTGAACTTCTGCTCTATATTTAGTGCTGGAACTTATTATTCTTTAGTTTCTTATTATTATTATTATTAATATTTAGTTATTAATTAATGAACTCTTTACTCTATCTAAAATTATATTAAACAAAGAAAAGCAGGACATTCTCATATTTACATGGTATTTTTGTATAATAAAAGATTTAAATGATTATTAAATAATCAAAATTGTTGTCAATTAATTTCCTGTCGATCATCTAATCTATTAAGTGACTAACTGTTTCAGCACTTTATATATTTATTATGGCTTAGACACACTGGGGTCAAGTAAAGTTAAAATAATCCAATCTGTAGTTTTACAAATTTAGGTTTTAAACTAATTTTTCTTGTCTTTACTGTTTATTTAATGATTATTTATTGATTCATCAATTTATTGTTTACACTGTAAAATATTAACAAATAAAGAAAAATGTCCATCACAAGTTGTGAGAGGCTAAAGTGAAATCTTCAAACAGCTTCTTCTGTCCGACCAACACTGAACTGTATTTAATATAAAATGATATAAAACAGAAAATCCTCATGTTTGAGAATCTGGAAGCAGAAACTGTTTGATATTTCTGCTGAATAAAAGACTCATAATTATTTGATTATCAACATTCGGTCAATTCATCTTCTGTCGATGGATTAAGTGACTAATGGTTTCAGCACTATATCCAGTCTGTTTGTTATGGGATGGCCACACTGGGGTCAGTGGAGCGCTGCTGTAAAACATTTGAAACGTGTGATCTGAAGGAGACATTCAGCGTGTCGTCCTGTCAGCAGCTTTATTAAAACACACTGCTCCTCCTCTCAGATGGGGACCCAGCAGAAGCAGCCTGTGTCCCGTTCACAGTCCTGCTCCGTAGTTTGAGAAACCAGGCAGTAATGTTCCTCTATCACCTGTGTGTTGTGAAACTGCAGTAGAGTTGTTATGGAGCAACTCACTGAGGGCAGTTCAGTAGAGTGACTCTGATCTAATCTAGTGCAGATAAAGTGTTAATAACCTCTGCTGGTTATTATGGGATGGACACGAACACTGTGTCAGCGGAGCAGCATCCAGTCGTCTCAGTCTCACTGATGTTCCTGTTGACTTTACTGTGTTTCAGACAAGAAACACTTTCACCTGTGTGTGTGTGTGTGTGTGTGTGTGTGTGTGTGTGTGTGTGTGTGTGTGTGTGTGTGTGAACATGTGTTTACTAAAATACAGGATGAAAATATAAACAACATTTCATCAGTAGAACGTGAAACATAAACAAACCTCCAGTTTGGTTGAAGCGCTGCTTTACAATTTCAATGTTGTTTTTGAAGTCCTGCTGTTCACCCACAGACACCTCAGTCTGCCACTGCCAGTACTGAGGATCATCTGCTGTGACTTTGCTCATCCAGTCCTGTTTGGATTCTGCTCTCCTGGTGTTACTGTCGTAGTGATCTATCTGAACGTCATCAACCAAACCAACAGACACAAACTCTGGGAAGTTTGGGACTCCAGAAGACGCAGTGTAGAAATACTTCAGAGAGTGAGTCGCTGTGAGAAAAACAAGAAATAACTTCAGTTTTTATTTCACAGTTTTATAAATCACTGCACACAGAATCAAAAACACACACATCCTAATAACATCTGTTGTGTGATCAATAATACCGAAAAATGTAACCTTTAATATTTCTGATGCATTTGTTGCTGATGCAGAGAGCAGATGAGGCAGGTTGTTTACATTCCTCCGACTGCAAACGCGGCACGCGCGAGTGACGTCATCCACACCGTCGTCGCGGCACACGGCACCCAGACGAATTCGTTGCAATATCTGGGGACTTCAACCACATCACTCTGGCTGCAACACTGCCCACTTTCAAGCAGTTTGTGGACTGTCCCACCAGGGAAAACAAGACACTGGACCTGCTGTGTGCTAATGTTAAGGAGGCTTACAGCTCCACTGCCCTTCCTCCTCTTGGAATATCAGACCACAACCTCATCCACCTGCAGCCCCTGTATAAGCCCCAAGTCCAGCGGCTTCCTGTGACCACCAGGACTGTAAGGAGATGGTCACAGGAGACTGATGAAGCTCTACAGGGCTGCTTTGAACTCACAGACTGGGATTTGCTCTGTAATTCACATGGGGAGGACCTTGATGATCTCACGGACTGCATAACAGGATACATCAATTTCTGTGTGGACAGCGTTGTTCCTACAGTGACTGTACGCTGTTTCCTAAATAACAAGCCGTGGGTCACCAGAGACATCAAGGTCCTGCTGAATGAGAAGAAGAGGGCCTTCAGAGAAGGGGACAGAGAGCAGATGAGGCAGGTCCAGAGGGAGCTGAAGGAGAGGATCCAACAGGGCAAAGACAGCTACAGGAGGAAGCTGGAGCACAAACTCCAGCAGAACAACTTAAAGGACGTGTGGAGCGGCATGAGGAGCATCACTGGCTACAAACCATCTGGTAGCCAGACAGTAGGAGGTGGTACTGAACGTGCCAATGAGCTAAATCTGTTCTTCAACAGATTTGATGAAAGGGCTCTGGACCACCCCCCCATGGCTCCTCCACAACCACCCACCTCCAAACCTCCAACCCTGCTGACACCTCCCCCTCAATTCCTTCCTGATTTTGCCCTACCTGTTCCCTCCCCCCCGCCATCACCTCTCTCCACCCCCACCAACACACACAGCAGACAGACCTTCACTGCAGAGCAGGTGAGGAAGGAGCTGTGCAGACTCCGCCCAGGCAAGGCAGCAGGTCCCGACGGTGTCAGCCCGAGGGTCCTCAAAACATGTGCGATCCAGCTGTGTGGAGTCCTGCAGTACATCTATAACCTCAGCCTGAGTCTCGAGAAGGTCCCTGTGCTGTGGAAGACATCCTGCCTGGTACCATTACCAAAGAAGGTGCGTCCCAGCACCTCCGAGGACTACAGACCGGTGGCGCTGACGTCGCACCTGATGAAGTCACTGGAGAGGCTGGTTCTTTCACTTCTTCGGCCCCTGGTCAGTTCATCAGAGGACCCTCTACAGTTTGCCTACCAGCCGAGACTAGGTGTGGAGGACGCTATCATCTTCCTGCTCAACCGTGCCTGCGCCCACCTGGACAGAGTGGGGACCACAGTGAGAATCTTGTTCATGGACTTCTCCAGTGCGTTCAACACCACCCGGCCTGCTCTGCTGGGACGGAAGCTGACAACGGACCCTCCCCTGGTTTCCTGGATTACGGATTACTTGACGGGTTGACCACAGTATGTCAGACTGCAGGACGGAGTGTCTGACACTGTGGTCAGCAGCACTGGAGCTCCACAGGGTACTGTTCTTTCCCCATTTCTGTTCACCCTGTACACCTCAGACTTTCAGCTCCTCTCTGAGTCCTGCCACCTGCAGAAGTTTGCTGACGATTCTGCAATTGTTGGCTGTGTCAGTGAGGGGAAGGAGGAGGAATACAGGGGCATGTGGACTTCTTTGTCGACTGGTGTGCAGCTAATCACCTGATTCTAAACGCCACCAAGACTAAGGAGCTAGTGGTGGATTTCCGCAGGAGTAAATCTGCCCCCACACCCATCTCCATCAACGGCGTGACTGTGGATGTTGTCCAGGATTACAAATATCTTGGAGTATACCTGGACAACAAACTGGACTGGTCCAAGAACACTGAGGCTGTCTACAAGAAGGGCCAGAGTCGTCACTATTTCCTGAGGAGGCTCCGGTCATTCAATGTTTGTAACACCATGCTGAGGATGTTCTATCAGTCAGTGGCAGCCAGTGCCATCTTCTTTGCTGTTGTGTGCTGGGGCAGCAGACTAAGGGCAGCAGACGCAAAGAGGATCAGTAAGATCATCAGGAAGGCTGGCTCCGTCCTGGGGGTCAAACTGGACTCTTTGGTGGCGGTGTCTGAGAGGCGGATGCTGTCTAAACTGCACAGCATCCTGGACAACAACTCTCACCCTCTCCACCAGCTGCTGACCTCCAGCAGAAGCACCTTCAGCCACAGACTCATTCTCCCACGGTGTAATACTGAACGCCGGAGGAAGTCTTTTCTTTCGGCGGCCATCAAACTTTATAATTCATCTCCCCCTGGTCAGGTAAGGAACAGTGGAGACACTGTAACATTTTTAACACTTATAACTTATCGCTCCTTCTCACTTATCTAGTTTGTACTTATTTCATTTCAATCTGCTGCTAAACTGAACAGTGCGTACTGTTGTATATTGTATATACCTGCGCTTAACCACGATGTCTGTTGCACTCTGTCACACTTAGTTCATTGCTTGATTTGTCTGATGTTAGCTTTGTTTTGATTTGATTTATGTTTTTATGCTTATTGTTACTCTGACCCTTTTCCACCTTTGTATTGAAACTGTTGCAAAATAATTTCCCTCGGGATAAATAAAGCTTCTTGAATCTTGAATCTTGTCTTGAATAATGTATTTTAGTTTACACTCCTCATAATCAGATGAGTTTGACCAAAATATAAACTTGCATTTACAATATTCAACACATTAAAACTGTTTATATTGATTATATAAACTCTCTTATGGTCTTTATTTCACACACGGCCTAAATCGTGACCAGTGACGACGTACGTTTCTTCTCTCTGAGCAGAAAAACACATTTGAACATTTCATTTTTCATACTCGAGTCATAATTGATTTCGTGTTTTATGTTGTTGTCGGTTTGTGGATTTTAAATGTTTAAAATAAAATAAAACCAACAAGACAAAAATAATCCGAGCCAGTTCCTCGTGTACCTCACTTTCATATATGTTGATTTATATAAACTGAAGAATTATATTCAAATCAAATCAACCTTCATTGATATGCCGCTTTTCATTCAGAAAAGTATCGCAAAGTGCCTCAAAGAGATGTACAGAAAAAGAGAAACATCAAATAAAATCAGGAGAAGAAAGTTAAAAGAACCCAATCCCCCATCCCCACAGTCGCGCGTTCATACACACATTCACACAAACACACACAGCCACGCTGACACACAGACACACACACCCACATACTTTCACTACAGAGACATGGCCGGGCAACGAGACCTGAGGTACAGAGGAGGCTAGAGGAAGCTACCTTTGGGGGGCCAACCACACTGGGAGAGGTCCCAGTCCAAGGTCACAGGGAGCACCGCCACAGAGACCACCCCAACCCGGGCAGACAGGAGGCTCCGCACCAAGGTGCAGAGCCCTCTGGTCGCCCGGGCCGGAACTGTCCACGGGACAGCACCCTCCGCGGCCAGACCAGAGACAACTCCCAAACTGGGAGGCCCCATGAGGAAACACTGGAGACAAAAAACTGTTGCCTAAAACAGTAAAGAGTTCAAATACGGAGGCCTAAAACACGAGGGACTAAAACATAAAAGCATAAAAGCACAGAGGCTAAAAACATGAACTAGAACATAAAAGCAATCAAATCAAAAAGCGTTAAGTCTGGGCCCATAAGAACAATATTTAATATTGAACTGATATTTCTGATAATGAAATATATTGTGTGTAAAAAGTCTCTGCTGTCTGAATGTGAATATATTCCTGTGTGAAGCTGTCACACCACAAATCTAATTACCTGTTAAAAGATCAAATACTTTACTTATGTGAGTTGATTTTTGAAGTCGATCATGAGATTTATATTTGTGAATTTAAATTTAAAATATATCATTAAATATTAGGCTTCTTTGTCACAGACTACAGTTTATAGTTTGTGTTTTATTTCAGAGAAGATCATTAATGAATAATGTTTCATGTTAACCTGTCAGTAATGTAGTTTACATACTTTAGTTAAAAATATTAAATATTGTTCCAACAAAGCAGGAAGTTGTTTGTCTTCAGCAGGAAAACAACGACACTTGTTGACTTGTTGGTTCAAAATAAAACAGTCAAACCTAAACAGCAGCCTGTAGGTGCTGAGATGAACTATAGTGACATGTTTACAGACTGTGGAAATGTCTTAATTATGTCTAATGCATGAAAACAACTCATAGAAATATTTACATACTCTCACTCATGATTAATAGCAATGCACACAACTGAAAAAAAGCACTAAATAAAGTTTAGGACAAGAATCGCTTTGATTTAACGACTTATGTTAATATTTCATATTTAATGTCGTTGTGTGAGTGTGTGTTGGGCTGTTGTGAGCTGCGGAGTCATGCTGCCATTTTAACATCCACATCGATCGGACAGTATCGGTTCATGCTCCTGATTTTATGAACGAATGTCTCAAATAAAAGACAGGAAAGTTACAGGGAAACACACTTACACGATTTTCACAAACTCACTGTGAGCTGTCCTTCATCAAAGTCGATCACAGGAAGCTTCAACTCCTCATTAAAGTTTATAAAGACGAGTGGATTTTTTTAATTCAACAATTAACCAACTTTAAAAGCAAACAAACACAGAGTTAACCCACCTGCCGTGGCGCCATGTAGGCCCAGGAGCAGAACCAGAACCGTCTCCATGGTGATGTGTCGCACCTGAAGCTCCGGTACTCGGACACCGTCCTTCCAGCTCGAGCACCAGGGCTGAAATGAGGAGGAGAGGAGAAGTGGCGCTGCTTGTCTCAGCCAATAGGAATTCAGAATGAGCTCTGACGTCACCTGTAACTCGGTCAAAGTGACCCACTGAGGTTATGAACCAAAAGTGAAAGTTAACTGCTGTTATTTGAGCCTGTGTCAGAGGATGGGGAGACACGCGGGGCTTTATTCTGCTTCATCAACTGTGTCCGCAGATGAAAGGACACCCCCCCCCCCCCCCTATTTCTGAAATACATAAATTGCCCCACCCCCCCATACAAATACCCTATATTTCTTTTTTTTAATCTTTATTCCACAATTGGAAAGTACAGAGCATCAGTGTTCAAACAATCAGAAACAAACGGATACGGGACGGTATTAAGGAATAAAATATACAAAAATATATAGAAATAAAATAGTTAATAATAAAAAAATATATATACACTACCGTTCAAAAGTTTGGGGTCACCCAGAAAATGTTGTGTTTTCCATGAAAAGTCACACTTATTTACCACCATTAGTTGTAAAATGAATAGAAAATATAGTCAAGACATTGACAAGGTTAGAAATAATGATTTTTATTTGAAATAATTTTTTTTTTCCTTCAAACTTTGCTTTCGCAGCAATTACAGCATTGCAGACCTCGGGCATTCTCGCTGTTCATTTGTTGAGGTAATCAGGAGAAATTTCACCCCATGCTTCTAGAAGCCCCTCCCACAAGCTGGATTGGCTGGATGGGCACTTCTTGCGTACCATACGGTCAAGCTGCTCCCACAACAGCTCAATGGGGTTTAGATCTGGTGACTGCGCTGGCCACTCCATTACAGATAGAATACCAGCTGCCTGCTTCTTCTCTAAATAGTTCTTGCACAACTTGGAGGTGTGCTTTGGGTCATTGTCCTGTTGCAGGATGAAATTGGCTCCAATCAAGCGCTGTCCACAGAGTTTGGCATGGCGTTGCAAAATGGAGTGATAGCCTTCCTAATTCAGAATCCCTTTAACCCTGAACAAATCTCCCACCTTACCAGCACCAAAGCAACCCCAGACCATCACGTCACCCTCACCATGCTTGACAGATGGCGTCAGGCACTCTTCCAGCATCTTTTCAGTTGTTCTGCGTCTCACAAATGTTCTTCTGTGTGATCCAAACACCTCAAACTTCGATTTGTCCGTCCATAACACTTTTTTCCAATCTTCCTCTGTCCAATGTCTGTGTTCTTTTGCCCATATTAATCTTTTTCTTTTATTTGCCAGTCTCAGATATGGCTTTTTCTTTGCCACTCTGCCCTGAAGGCCAGCATCCCGGAGTCGCCTCTTCACTGTAGATGTTGACACTGGCGTTTTGCAGGTACTATTTAATGAAGCTGCCAGTTGAGGACCTGTGAGGCGTCTATTTCTCAAACTAGAGACTCTAATGTACTTTTCTTCTTGCTGAGTTGTGCAGCGGGGCCTCCCACTTCTCTTTCTACTCTGGTTAGAGCCTGTTTGTGCGGTTCTCTGAAGGGAGTAGTACACACCGTTGTAGGAAATCTTCAGTTTCTTGGCAATTTCTCGCATGGAATAGCCTTCATTTCTAAGAACAAGAATAGATTGTCGAGTTTCACATGAAAGTTCTCTTTTTCTGGCCATTTTGAGCGTTTAATCGTCCCCACAAATGTGATGCTCCAGATACTCAACTAGCCCAAAGGAAGGTCAGTTTTATAGCTTCTCTAACCAGCTAAACTGTTTTCAGCTGTGCTAACATAATTGCACAAGGGTTTTCTAATCATCCATTAGCCTTCTGACCCAATGAGCAAACACATTGTACCATTAGAACACTGGAGTGATAGTTGCTGGAAATGGGCCTCTATACACCTATGTAGATATTGCACCAAAAAACAGACATTTGCATCTAGAATAGTCATTTACCACATTAGCAATGTAGTTAAATAGTTAACTACACCCTCTCCTTGGCCCAGCTACGAACTGGCCCCCTCCATTGATCCTTTGACCTTTCACGTGTGTCATTTCATCCCGTAACCTATTATGTATGTATGTATTCATATTTTTGTAGTAAATCCCCCAAACCCCAGTTGTTGTCTGTGATCTTTCATTCTGTTTAGAGATATCACAGTCCTCTATCTGCAGTTTAGGGCTGCAGTATCGAATCTTTTTGCAATCGATTATTTGATTAAAAAACATAATTTTGCATAAAAATGTATCGTAATGCGTGATTCTGCAAAAAAAATATTATGTCTGGGGTCAGATGAGACTAAAATTAAACTTTTTGGGCTGAACTCCAAGAGCTATCTTTGGTGGAAACCAAACGCAGCACACCAACCAAAACACACAGGGGCGACTGTGGCTCAGTGGTGGGGAGGGTTGTCCTCCATTCGAGATAGGCGGTTTGACCCCCAGCTCCCCCGGTCCACATGTCAAAGTGTCCTTGGGCAAGACACTGAACCCCAAATTGCTCCTCGTGCTGCGCATGGGTGTGTGAATGTGGTGTGAATGATTAGATTAGATTAGATTAGATGGTCTGTAGATGTCCACTGCCATCAGTGTGAATGTCTGTGTGAACGGGTGAATGTGACAAACACTGTGAAAGCGCCTTGAGTAGTCAGAAGACTAGAAAGGCGCTTTATAGAATAAGAATGTGAATGTTCTCATTTGTCCAGGTCATCGTTCTCCCCAAAGCAATTTCAGTCAAACATGGAAACAATAATCTCCTTATTTTGGCAAAATACTTCATACAAATTTTTAAGAATATCAAATTTCATTTTAACTGACTGACCTCTTTTATTTTTGACTGATTTTTATTTAAATGTACTTGTTTTTATTATATTTATTATTATAATTATTTCGTTTTGTCTAGTATTTTATTTATTTTTATTTTATTCATCTGTTTTTGTTGTCACTCGCTCGGTTGTTTATATAGTAAATAATTTGTATCATCTTGAATATGTCTTTTTGCTGTAATCACGTGATCCTGGCTGTACACTGCCCTCTGGTGGTCACAGCGCGTTACTACAACACTGCTGTCAAGGTGTAGTTACGCACCATGTCCACCGGAGGGCGGTGTTTCCACGCGGTTTTTATCACAGTGTTATAAACGCTGCCTTTAACCAGGAACTCCACCAAGCGCCAAAGCTGCTTAAGCTGCTAAAGCAAACGCATATTAAGAATTACGGTGAACACATTTGAACTTTGTAAATGATATTTTTATAGGATATTATGGATTTCAGGAATCTAACACTCCGCAGCAAAGGGGAAACGGCTGTGAGGTTTATCAACCAATGTGTGTTTCATTGTGAATACAGCACTCTTATATATATATATATATATGACTGAACATAAGTTAAGTCTTAATAATATAATAAATTCATAAATAAATCCATGAATAAATGATGTAATTATATATGTTTCAATGTATCAATGTATCAATGTATTTATTCAAATATTTATTTATTAATGTATTGTAATGAATTTTGTTGTTTAGGATGTTTAGAGTAGCGTCCAGCTGCCACCACCTTTGTTAACCCGGTCTGGTCCGGTATTTAGAGGTCAGAGAGCACCCACCACAGACAGATATGTATTAAAATAGAAAATCTTTATTTCCAGTTAATTTAGGGACGTTTTGCACTCAGCAGGCCAATGAGGGCAGCTCCAGCAGGTCAGGCAGGTAACTCCACCGTCCGGCGACACCAACACTGCACACGAGAGAGAACACAGCCAGAAAGGGACACCTCACACAAATAACTTCACAGCAACTAAGACCGGTATCACACTACCCACAATGGGAGCTCAAAATCACACGGGCTCCTTAGGGACCACTACAACACACAGGGCCGAAACCCACTCCCAACACTAGGGAGAGATGAGCGCTGAGCCGCCCCTAACGGGCCTCTGGCACACCTGGCACACTGACGTCAGTTAATTAAAAACCTTTCTTCAACTGACGAGACTACAAGTAAGTTTATATGAGAATCATTAAAACAGAGGACTTATCCTGCCCCGGTCTGGTGACAAGACCCCCCCGTGGGGCCGAGGCAATGGGGCGGGGCTGTGCACCGGAGAACAGGCTGCTCAGCTGGCAGGCGTGGAGTCGTTCAGCGTGGTCGGCGTCACTGATGAGGCTGCTGCATGAGAGCACAGGTAAGGCACGACTACTCCCCAGTCCCTCGCTACCTAAAGGAGGTGTCTGGCCTCCCCTCTTGATACAGGGCTGATCAACACGACGAACTCTCCTACTCAGCTGTCTTCACTGCCGGCAGCACTATAAGCTGCGAACAGCACCCACAGTACCACTGGCTCCCAAAAAGCTCAGGCCGACAGCTCTCCCGTCTCTGCCACCCTCGCTCTCTCCCCCGCCTGTTTTCTTCCCAGCTGCTGAACCCGGTCCCTCCTCCCCCTCCCAGGTGAACTGCATCAGCCCTTGATTGCCCCCCTCTCTGGGGAGTTCCTCCGCCCCATTCCACTCCCTCACTACAGTATTTATGCATTTATTATTTTATTCATATTATAATAAACTAATGTACTGTAAATGCATCATAAACTGAATAATGAAAGAAAAGTGTTCACCGAAAGTCTTAATGTGCTATTGTGTTAGCGCTTGGTAGAGTTTATGGTTAAAGCAGCGTTTATAACCCTATATAATACAATCCCGTGTAAAACACTGCCCCCCGGTGGTCACAGTGCGGTACTACATCAGGTGTGCTGTAGTACCGCACTGTGACCACCAGAGGGCAGTGAACAGACAGGATTACGTTGCTCCTTGCCAGTCTATGCTCGCCAACTATCAACAAGTGTGTAAATTGTGTATTTATCAACTGATTTCTGACATTAAATCATTACAGTCATTGTAATATGTTTGGTTCTCAAGTCTCTTTGTCTCTAAACAATAAGAAAATATGGGGTTTCCAGTGGCGTCCGCCTGTTTTCATGGATTTCTGACCAGTAGATCATAAAACTACTTCCTGGGAAATATGGAGGACTAAAAACATTTCAAACGTCTCAATTAAATGTATAATTGTTAAATTAATAAATACACAAATAAATGAATGAATAAGTGCTGAAATAAATTAGTTAACGCATGAATAGATGTATAAAATAATAAAGAAAAGAATAAGCCTGTGAATGTTCTCATTTGTCCAGGTCATCGTTCTCCCCAAAGCAATTTCAGTGAAACATGGTAACAATAATCTCCTTATTTTGGCAAAATACTTTATACACAAATGTCGTTTCTTAAAAACCTATTCCTATTGTTATGTATTTATGAATGAGAAATATGTAAAATGTTGCAAAAACCCAAATTTTTATGAATATTAAAGTACATTTGACCTGACTGACCTCCTGTATTTTTATTTAAATGTACTTGTTTTTTATTATATTTATCATTATTATTTTTTATTATTATCGTTATTATTATTATTATTATTATTATAAGTATTATTATTATTATTTCGTTTTGTCTAGTATTTTATTTATTATTATTTTATTTATCTGTTTCTGTTGTCACTCGCTCGGTTGTTTATATTGTAAATAATAATTTGTATCATCTTGAATATGTCTTTTTGCTGTAATCACGTGATCCTGGCTGTACACTGCCCTCTGGTGGTCACAGCGCGTTACTACAACACTGCTGTCAAGATGTAGTTACGCACCATGTCCACCGGAGGGCGGTGTTTCCACGTGGTTTTTAATCACATAGTGTTATAAACGCTGCCGTTAACCAGGAACTCCACCAAGCGCCAAAGCTGCTAAAGCAAACGCATATTAAGAATTACGGTGAACACATTTGAACTTTGTAAATTATATTTTTATAGGATATTAAGGATTTCAGGAATCTAACACTCCGCAGCAAAGGGGAAACGGCTGTGAGGTTTGTCAACCAATGTGTGTTTCTTTGTGAATACAGTACTCTTATATATATATATATATATATATGACTGAACATAACTTAAGTCTCAATAAATATAATAGATAAATGCATAAATGCATAAATAAACCAATCCATGAATAAATGATTTCATTATATATTTATCAATGTATTTGTTCAAATATTTATTTATTAATGTATTTATGCATTTATTATTTTATTCTCAGGTCTACCTCAGGTCTCGCTGCCCGGCCATGTCTCTGTAGTGACAGCTAGCGTTGGTGTAGGTGCGAGTCTGTGTATCTGTGTGCCTGCATGGCTGTGTGTGTTTATGTGAATGTGTGTATGAACGTATACATTTGTGTGTGTTTCTGTGCTTGACTGTGGGAGGGTTGGGTTCTTTTAACTTTCTTCTCCTGATTTTATTTGATGTTTCTCTTTTTCTGTACATCTCTGTGAGGCACTTTGCGATACTTTCCTGTATGAAAAGCGCCGTATAAATAAAGTTTGATTTGATTTGAATGTATTATTCAAATATTTATTTATTAATGTATTTATGCATTTATTATTTTATTCATATTATAATAAACTAATGTACTGTAAATGCAACATAAACTGAATAATGAAAGAAAAGTGTTCACAGAAAGTCTTAATGTGCTATTGTGTTGGCGCTTGGTAGAGTTTATGGTTAAAGCAGCGTTTATATAATCTATATAATACAATCCCGTGTAAAACAGTGCCCCCCGGTGGTCACAGTGCGGTACTACACCATGTGTGCTGTAGTACCGCACTGTGACCACCAGAGGGCAGTGAACAGACTGGATTACGTTGCTCCTTGCCAGTCTATGCTCGCCAACTATCAACAAGTGTGTAAATTGTGTATTTATCAACTGATTTCTGACATTAAAACATTACAGTGACTGTAATATGTTTGGTTCCCAAGTCTCTTTGTCTCTAAACAATAAGAAAATATGGAGTTTCCTGTGGCGGCCGCCTGTTTTCATGGATTTCTGACCAGTAGATCATAAAACTACTTCCTGGGAAATATGGAGGACTAAAAACATTTCAAACATCTCAATTAAATGTATACATGTGAAGAGAATAAATACCCAAATAAAATCATAAATAAATGCTGATAAATTATGCATTTGTGTAAATGTATAAACTAATAAAGAAAATAATAAGCCTGTGAATGTTCTCATTTGTCCAGATCATCGTTCTCCACAAAGCAATTTCAGTCAAATATGGTAACAATAATCTCATTAATATTATTATATGTATTATTATTATTATTATTATTATTTCGTTTGGTGTAGTATTTTATTCGAGATAGGCGGTTCAATCCCCAGCTCCCCTGGTCCACATGTCGAAGTGTCCTTGGGCAAGACACTGAACACCAAATTGCTCCTCGTGCTGCATGGGTGTGTGAATGGTTAGATTAGATGGTCTGTAGATGTCCACTGCCATCAGTGTGAATGTCTGTGTGAATGTGACAAACACTGTGAAAGCGCATTGAGTAGACAGAAGACTAGAAAGGCGCTTTATAAGTACAAGTCCATTTACCACACCTTCCCTTTTTATGTTCTTTCCTGTGTAATGAGTTTACTGTTTGCTGAAACGAATGGCATATTGACTGAATTCATAACTTGTGGGAATAGTTGACTGCCAGTTTAGTAAAGATGAAAATATTGGAAAAAAGTGAGAAAACGCCAGATTTGTTTAGCATTAAATTGATGCAAAATCATGTAGAAGTGTGTTTTAAGAGAACATTTTTCAGTGATGTTGTCGGCACGTGTTCTGTGTATCTGGATGCATAAACTAAAACTCTTTTGTTTTGCAACATTTCCGTCAGAGCAGACCCTCCAACTATTGGTTCCTAGGGTCAAAGTTATCAGAAAATAAAACACAAATTAGAAATATGTCAGGTTCAGCCCATTTTATCGAACTTTTGAGACATTGGCTCCCGACTATAAGGTTGCATGTGTTTATGTGTGAGTGTTTCCAAGACTGTTTCTGTTTCTCTGGTCATTATCTGCCCTCTGTTCTCACAGACTGGGTTCAACTCCAGGAAGTTTGCAGTCCACTTGTTTCTCACAAATCCACCCTTTGAAGTCACAAATTCACACAGATTCAATAGTGTTTGCTAAATCTCAGTTGCAGGTCATGTTTTTGCAGAATAGTGCCCGAAAAAGAAGCAAGGAAATGATTCACGAAGGTCACGGTCAGACCCAGTCCTGCTGGGGGATTGAGTCGCGGTGTGCGCCATCTACCGGTGGAGCTGCAGGACTTCTCAGTGTGTAGACTTTAAATATTTCAGGTCATGATAACTTTCAGGTTTTGGTAAAGAATTTCCTTTAAGTTTCCAGGCAATGATATCCTTAGATTTAGCTATAACGTGGCTTTAGAGGTCGCTTAACGTTCATTATGGCAGCTTTATTTTGAAACGGTGACCGGAATTTGTGTTTTTTTTCTCTTCGTGGTGAAAGTGAAAGTAAAATGAACCCGGAGACGAAGGGGAAAACCAACGACCTAAACTCTAGTTTGTTCGTGATATAGCAGCAAAACGCACCTGTACCCGACAGCAACCCGAAGATGACTGACTTCTCTACAATCTACAAACTGTCCCTGGTTGCTGTCTTCTGCTTAATTAAATGTAAGCTGGCGTTAATTACTTATATGCTGTGTCTTTTCCTCCTTTGATTAAGTAGTAAACCCAAACTCCTCAGATTTTAGAGTATACATGAATGCACTTTGTATGAAGCCTATTTTAGAGTGATTAATGAAAACAGCTGTCTGCATCATAATTCTCCTTTAGAGGATCAGTGTACAAAACGAGTCTAACATTAACTTTCTCAAGGCTATTGTAATGTGAAACCCGTGCCGAATTTAACAGAATACCCAGTTACGTCATTTAATGTCAAAAGTTATTCCGTATTCATCGTAAACTTTTAATTCTAACATGTATTGTGATGAATTGCCTATTTTCTTGAGGGGGTTTGGTTTGGACCGTTCAGTGCAGCAGCGCACTCTCATGGCCCAAACTATCACACCAGCAGCATGTCTTCTTCTCTCTTCTTCAGTTAATTACCGGTTAATAAATGAAATTAACACAACTAAGAAACATACGCATGACAAAACATAGAGAGAACTAAATGGGAACAGAACTCCCTCGTGGTATCATTTACAATTTTGTCAGAATTCTTGTCAAACACTGACATGAAAGAGCAGGAAACTAAAAATGAAAGCAAGAAACACCTTTTGCTCCCTAAAGACAATAACAGTTTTACTTTTGTTCTGTTTTTTTTTTTTATCTGTCAGGGGGGTTTAATTCCTGCAAGGCTGTACAGTGTGTACAATGTTACACTCAATGCTTTTCATTCCTTGTATATTTTGTATTCCCTATGGCATTTAGTGCTGCAACATGCTGTGTTTAATGTAACTATGGTAGATTCATCTTGTTTTGGTGTTTTGAAGACACACAGTTAGGATTCATGGGTAAATATTAAGGATGTTAGCAGGTTGCCAATGAGGTGTACAAACAGCTATGGACTACAATATCAGAATATAGTGTAATTGTGCTATTATGCTCAATGCTCAATGGTTCATTCCTTGTTGAATTTGTCCAAAGCCTGCAGCGGCAGATGTCCAGTGTTGGAGTGCTGGTTTGTGCAGGAGAAAACAGGTCGAGGCGGAGGTTTAACTGCATCTACGAGCCAGGAAAAGTCCCTACTTCACATCATAACAGATGCACACACCCACAGAGCAGAGATCCAACAGGCTCCACCCGACATCAACCCCGACAGAGTTTACTTCATTACTGGTTAGTTCAAAATGAAACACTGAACAGGATGTGTGGTGTAGGAGTGAGTGCATTCTCTATGTAAGGTATCATTTTGTGTGCATGTGTTGGTCCATACTGTCTGCTGTTCATTATGTGTAGTTAGCAGTTTAGGAACCGCATTACATTAGAGTCAGCAGTCCTATAATACATTTATAAGTGTTATTAAACCTGAGCTCCCCTGCACTCTTTCATCATGTCTCTGAATTAAATGCATTCACAAACTTCTTGGGCTGATCCCAGGATGAGGATACCCTTAAAATAGCTATTGTGTGTGTGTTTCTGTTTCCCCTCTTTTCTCAGACCCAGCTGCCACGCTCTGCCACCGCTCTCTGAACCCTCCCAGGGGCTCGGTCAATAAGCCCCAGTGTGAGATTAACCCCTTCCTGCCGCAGCCCTCCACCCTCAAATGGGTCGCTCCACTCACAGACTCCGCCTTAAGCCCCATATACCTGCAGGCTGATTGGTTTTCAACTGCCCATCAAGGCCTCAACAGAGAGATTGCCATTTCCACTATCATGCGTGCCCCCACGGCAACCAAAGAGCACAATGGTAATGGTTTATTGTGACCAAATGATGACTGTCACTAAGGTTCACCTCTTAGAAATACACACAAATCCATATTTAAGATGTTTAAGTTATACTTTCCTTAAGCACACGTGATAGATTGACTCTCCTCCTCACTGTGTGTCTCCTCAGTCATCCTCAGTGTGACCAGTAAAACTGTCTCAGTGCAATCCAGACTCGGGGAACCTGTGCTGCTGGATTGCGGCTTCTGGGTTGACCCCTCCTCGCCTCTCTCCGGATCAGGTTTTGCCGTAGAATGGCGCTACCAGTTCAGAGGCAACGGACGGCTAGTTCTGGGCTACGACGGCAAGACGGATCGCTTGGCCGATACACAAGAGGAAGGTGCCACGCTGGATTTTAAGGGTTTGCACGAGAAAGGAAATGCATCACTGATCCTGCAGGAGGCTAAAGTGCGTCACTCCGGGATGTACATTTGTACAGTGTATCTGCCGTACCTTGTGGCTCAGGTGGCAGTGGAGCTTGAGATTGTTGGTGAGGGAAAGCATTATGTTGTTTTAACCCTGGAACTCACGTTTGCTCTCTGAAGCATTACATTAAGTCTGTCAAACGACACTGAAACAAAAAAATTCTTCCGGTAGAAATGATGAACTTGCTCCAACTGTCTTTTCTTTGCTCCTCCACTCTTTGCTTCATATTCCCAGAACCTCCGTCCCTCTCCATCCACCCGTCCTCTCTGCCCCTCGCTGTTCCTGGACAGACTTTGACCGTCCAGTGCGAGGCGTCCGGCTTTGCACCCCTCTCCCTGGAACTGAGCTGGGAGTTTAAAGACGCCGAAGGGAAGTCCAGGCCTCTGGGATCAGGCAGCGTAACGGGACACAAGCAGGCCTGGGATGGGACCTTTAGCCAGAGCACCCGGCTGGAGCTTGACACAACTAAGATGGACCTGGGCAGAGGAGGGGAGGTCACCTGCGTGGCTGTCCATCTTGGAGGCACACGACGGGCCAGCGCAACTCTCAATGTCATTGGTAATGTGGAAGAAGTTTATTGTTTAAGACATTCAGTAAGCTCTCGTGGCGACTATGTGTGTGTGAACTTTTCCATAAGGTAAGATAATAAGATAACCCTTTGGAGTTTCTGAGTACGGGTTGTGTGTATTTCTCTGTGGATTTATTGTTTTGATACTTTCACAGAGTTTATATAGCACCTTGACCAGCTTTATAATTAAAAGACCAGGAATTTCACTTTTTACAATGTGGGACCTTTTCAGTCTTAATGTTAAAGGTTAAATAATTTATTTTCTTCAAGCTTGACAACAAAGATGCAAGTCAGATCAATGAAAACTTAAATTCTGTGCTTTGTCTTTTCAGGGTTCAGTACTCCCTCATTTGAGGACTCAATGGCGATGGTCGGTGTGGCGCTTGTGCTCTACGGTCTTATTAAGTTCGTCTCTTGGACCTTCACCGGCTCAGGTAACAAACAATCCAGAAGAAAATGTCTTAAATGCTGATAATGATTACATTTAATCATTGTGTGCACCCATTTAATCATTTTAAACTCCATGAATGATTGATACTATCTCACCATTTGGATATAAGATAAAAAACATACTTAGATACATTTCATAACATGTTTGACAAAAAAGGGTTTCAAATGTAACGGATGAATGCTGAATGCCTCTGGTTACATAAAGATATTTCATTTTCAATCGTCTTTTTGCTGCACACAGGCTCAGATGAGGCTCGCCAACAAGACAAGGTAATGTTACTTTTTACTATACTACTATAATGTATAATTAAGGAGGTCTTTACTTAACCCTGGAGCTGCTCCTGGGTGCTTTGCTGCTTTCCTCTCAATAATAACTCTCCCCCTTTTCCACTTATAGAAAGACAAGTAAAGAAGAATGAAGTCAACTGGTGAAGAAGTGTGATACTGAACCAACAAACCTGTCTGTTCTGATATTGTGAATCAGGTTTCAGGAGCAACTTCAAGCAGACAGTTACTTCTTTTACTTTTCAGGCTGTTTTCAGGCTCTGGCAGACGCAGAGTGAAGCTTGCTTGTGTTAGTTAGTACACGTGTGGACATACTGTTCAGCTGTGATACTTTTTTGAAAAGGGCTTCTGCTCAATCTAAATGTGTTTGTTGTGATTTCTTTCACTTTAAAGCAACATCGCTGTAGGCACGGACACTGGAAAAGGACCATGTTAATGCTTCCATATGATGCATTTCTATGTTTATATATTTGATGAATTATCTTTGATGGACTGGAAATGAGTCCTTCTGTGAGCGTGAACTGAAAAAAATCTTTTTGTAAATGATCCAGGACGGTAAAAAATACACATATTAGAACCGGAAGACTTTGTTTTTGTTGTATATATTTAGGTGTGTGTATAATCCTGTATGGGATGGGTCATGGTGACATGACCAGACACGAAAATAGAAATTCATTCATACATTCATATTCAACAAAACTGCTGAAACCCACAAACTGAATCCTGTTCTTGTAAATACAGAAAATATCATGTATGCATATTCTGACACTAGACTGGGCTAATGCAAAATCAAACTTATATAGTAGTGTGAAGGAACAGTTCAAACAAAACACATAGTTCTAGGGTAAATGATGAATGGTCTTTGTGTTTGTGAATTTAAAAGTTAAATAAAAGTCTGCATTTGAGTGAAATAAACAACATGCTGCCACCAGTTTCCTTTTTATAAATGGACATTAAGCCTGCTGCTGTGCTACAGTGTTGCAAATGAACCTAAATATTTTAAGTAACAGAATCTGAATCAGGTTTATTGCCAGGCAATTTTTATTGCAAGGAATTTGACTTGATTTGACAGTGCCTACATAAATATAACCATGAACACAAGCAAACTAAACATATGGCATTGAATTATATAATTGAAATATAAGTGAGTGTATTTGTATGACCAGTGCAGGTGGTAGTGTGCAAGTTAAAGTGTCCAGTGAAAAGGGGGGGGGGGGGGGGGGGGGTGTTAATATAACACCTGTGATTTGGGTACGTTAATATAACGTATGACAGCTGTGGTGGGTGCATGTCTTGATGTCAGGTCAGCAGGGAGGACTGACAGTGCCTATAGAAAGTCATGATTGCCTTTTGAAATAGTCACTTTTTGTGGTTTACAGCCTGGAGTGATAGTACATGTTTATGTTTCCAGCGTAATTTACATGTTTTGCCTTACAACATTCAAGTGATCTGTCTCTACCGGTTTTGTGCACCTCCTGTGGCGAGATGGACTCCACTCTTCAAGTCCATCCACAGATGTTCTGCAGGATTCAGGTCAGGGCTCTGACTGGGCCACTCTAGGACATCCACCTTTCTGTCCTTTAGCCACTGTGTTGCTTTTGTGGTGGTGTGTTTTTCACATTTTCAAGTGTCTAACAGAGGGACAAGGGTTTTCCTCAAAAATGTGGTGTACTTTGCATCATCCATTTGCTCTTCAATCCTGAACAACTGCTCAGTCCCTGCTGAAGAGAAACAAGCCCACAACACAATGCTGCCACCACCAGGCTTCACTGTAGGGATGGTGTGTTTTGGGTGGTGTGCTGTGTTTGGTTACAGATCGACTAATCTCTGCCATTAAGACTTGTAACTCCTTCAAGGTCACCATGGGCCTCTTGGTAGCTTCCCTGATCAATCTTTTCCTGGCTCGGTCATCCAGTTTGGAGGGGCGGCCCGATCTAGGCGAGGTTTGGGTGGAGCCATATGCCTTCCACTTCTGGACAATACTCTGAACGGTGCTCAGAGGGATACTTGGAGCCTTTGAAATCTTTTTATATCCATCTCCTAACTTGTGCCTATCCACAACTTTATCCCAGAGCTCTTTTGAAAGCATCTTTCCAACCATGGTGAATTATTTGTGTTACCATGCACTACTAGGAGGGAAATCCTCAAGGAACAGCTGATTTTATTCTGAAGTAAAATCAAAGTCACCACAACTGATGTCAGGTGGAGACTTTTTCAAAAGGGTATCATGACTTTCTACAGTATAGGAACTGTATTTAAATGAACTGGAACAGGCAGAAGCAGTCAATCACACTGAACCTGCCCATGATTGAACTTATTGAACTCCTTTCTGATCGCTCTGCCAAAATATTTTGGCACAGAGCGATGAGAAAGAGGGTGCAATGGTTGTTATTCTCTCATTTATCTCTGAATGCCAGGCCATCAAGGCTTTTTGTCCTTCTTGTTTTGCCACATACCTCTGGTGCAGAGGAAAAATACCTTCTGCAGAAAAATAATCAAACATGAGCATCAATGAAACCTCAATGATGTCGAACTGAAAAGTCATAAATAAAGAGTGTACAGTCTACTTCAAATATACAAGAAGCTGCCTCATATAGAGGGAAATAATGTATTTGGTGACTACACCAAAGTGGTTGTGCTTACATAAGACAAACTGCATGTTAAGTCTATAAAAACATGCCGCTTCAGTATTGACCCTGGATATGTGGGTCATGACCTTGATGTGTCATATTAAGTTGAGTGATGGTCGCTCATCTGGAGGTAGAGGTAGATTAATAGTCGGGGAGCCAAAGTCTCAAAAATGTCTCAGACAAATGTGAAAGAAATCGTCTGTGGGTTGGGTAGGCTGTCAATAACCACACTCCAGATACAGAGAACACATGTGCTGACAACATTCACTGACAAAACACATTTCTACATGATTTTCCATCAATTTAATGCAAAAAAAATTAGGCATCTCCTCACTTTTTCTCCAATATTTCATCTTTACTTCATTGGCAATTAACTATTCCCACAAGTTATGACAAAAACACAAATTCCGGTCACCATTTCAAAATCAAGCTGCCATAATGAACGTTTAGCGACCTTTAAAGTCACGTTATAGCTGAATCTGAAAATATCATTGCCTGGAAACTTAAAGGAAAACCCTTTACCAAAACCTGAAAGTTATCAATCAATCAAAGTCATCACAACTGATGTCAGGTGGAGGCCAATTAACTTGGTGTGTAATCTGGAAGGTGATTGGTTATACGGTTATATGTTTATAATGGTTATTCTAGAGGGACTCATTACTTTTCCAACGCTGGTATTCTAGTTTTTCATTTTTTACATATTTTCAGAAATTTAAAAAAATAAATATCTTGACTGTTGTGAGGCAAAATGTGTCAATCACGCTGGAAAAATATGTATTTTTTTATGTATTATCATTTCAGGCTGTAAAACAAAAAAGCGACTTTTTCAAAAGGGTATCATGACTTTCCACAGTATAGGCACTGCTTTTAGATGAACTGGAACAGGCGGAAGCAGTCAATCACACTGAACCTGCCCATGAATGCAACCATTTGAACTCCTCTGAGGGTGCAATGGTTGTTATTCTCTCATTTGTCTCTGCATGACAGGCCATCAAGGCCTTTTTGAGGTTCTACGTCAACAAGAGCCAATACCATCAGTTCTGGAGAAGCCTATCAAAATGGTATAGCGCAGAACTCAGAGACTCAAAGTAAATAGAACAACTCAGGCAGGATGAAGCGTGGATAGGAGCAGTATCATGTGGAATAAGCTGTAGAGCATGGAGGCTAATAGGTTAAGCTTTATCATTACAGGCAAATGTGATGTTCAGGCCTCCCCTACCAAGCTACATCTCTGGTATAGAGAGGTAGGTAGGTAGACGGCTGCAGTGACAGCAGCAGTAATGCCTAAGAGGAGAGTAACATTGAACATTAATGTTTTGTCTAGCTTAGATTTCAACAATGGAAATCCTGTTTGCTATTTTTTCACATTTGTCTGATAAAAATTAAAGGATGCATGCAATAAAATGGCCACAATTCCAGCAGAGCAGACCCTCCAATTATTAATTCTTAGGGTCAAAGTTATCAGAAAAAACACAAAGTATGGCAGACCATGTCAGGTTCAACCCATTTTTGAGACTTTGGCTCCCTGACTATTAATCTGCCTCTACCTCCAGATGAGCGACCATCACTCAACTTAATATGACACATCAAGGTCATGACCCACATATCCAGGGTCAATACTGAAGCGACATGTTTTTATAGACTTAACATGCAGTTTGTCTTATGTAAGCACAACCACTTTGGTGTAGTCACCAAATACATTATTTCCCTCTATATGCTGCAGCTTCTTGTATATTTGAAGTAGACTGTACACTCTTTATTTATGACTTTTCAGTTCGACATCATTGAGGTTTCATTGATGCTCATGTTTGATTATTTTTCTGCAGAAGGTATTTTCCTCTGCACCAGAGGTATGTGGCAAAACAAGAAGGACAAAAAGCCTTGATGGCCTGGCATGAAGAGATAAATGAGAGAATAACAACCATTGCACCTTCTTTCTCATCGCTCAGTGCCAAAATATTTTGGCACAGAGCGATGAGAAAGGAGTTCAATAAGTTGAATTCATGGGCAGGTTCAGTGTGATTGACTGCTTCTGCCTGTTCCAGTTAATCTAAATACAGTGCCTATACTTTAGAAAGTCACGATACCCTTTTGAAAAAGTCACTTTTTTGTATTATACAGCCTGAAATGATAATACATAAAAAAATACCTATTTTTCCAGCCCGATTGACGCATTTTGCCTCACATTCAGATGAGACTAAAATTTACCTTTTTGGGCTGAACTCCAAGAGCTTTCTTTGGTGGAAACCAAACGCAGCACACCACCCAAAACACAGCATCCCTACAGTGAAGCCTGGTGGTGGCATCATGTTGTGGGCTTGTTTCTCTTCAGCAGACACTGGGCAGTTGGTCACGATTTAAGGGAAAATGGATGCTGCCAGTCCACCCAAATTCCTCGGGTTAGACACTTAAAAAGGTGGTGGTTCACCTTCCAGCATGACAATGACCCAAAACACACCTCCTTAAAAACAACACAGTGGCTAAAGGACAGGATGGTGTATGTCCTAGAGTGGGCCAGTCGGAGCCCTTACCTGAATCCTGCAGAACATCTGTGGATGGACTTGAAGAGTGGAGTCCATCTCGCCACACGATTTGACCGAACTCAAACAGTTCTGCAGGAAGAATGTGGAAATATTTCCCAGTCTAGGTGCACGATGCCGGTAGAGACAAATCCAAACAGACTGATGGCTGTAATTAAAGCAAAAGGTGCCTCCACAAAATATTCAATCTGGGGACTTGTTTATTTTCCAACCCTGCTATTCTAGTTTTTCATCTTTTTATTCATTTTCAGAAATGATGAAAAAAAAAGATTTCACTGGAAAGTTGTAAGGCAAAGCAAAATCAGAATAAATCAAGTATGTATTAGTTGTTCTCTAATTTTGATCGCCACTGTATTTATATCTACTTAATACAAATAATAAGACCTGTGTGTTAATCAGGGGGGGGGGGGTCAAGTAATGAAGTACAAATACTTTGTTACCTTACACAAGTAGACATTTTGGGTATCTATGTATCGGTATCTGTCTATACTTTACTGGAGTACGTTCTATTTCAAACGACTTTTTATGACTCATTACATTTTCACGCAATTATCTTTACTTTCTACTCCTTACATTTTAAAAATAGCCTTGTTACTAGGGATGGGTACCAAAACCGGTTCTAAATTTCCCCCGGGGAAAGATTTTGAAATACCAATCGTAGTACCGACAGGCTCTGATATTATTGTTTCTGCTTAACACTCCTCGCATTCCTCCTGAACAGACTCTTTGTTAGAGCCTCAGAGCCTGTCCTCCTGTGCAGGGTCGGGCCGGGGTGTCACTCACTCACTGCCTGTCTGTCACTCTCTCACATGGAGATGGCGGAGAGAACTAAGCGGTCTAAAGTGAGGCTTTATTTCATGTAAGGAGACACAAGCAGCCTCTCAAAACATTTAAAGGTGCACAACATTGAGACGGATAAATGCACCGGGTTTTTTAAACACATTTTTTTAGTGAATTTTGAAGAGGATCTAAGAAGTGCAACAGTTGTACAGTGTGTCAATGCATCTGCCTTAAAGAGAAGAAACAGAAACAAAACCAACGTAAATCCCAATATCCCTCCCGAAGACCCATGTCAGACATGGTCACAGTAACCAAGTAAATAACTGTACAACATATAACATACAGTATGTAGATAAATAAGGTACAATGAAACCAAATAGAGTGAAAGCTATAGCCTATAGCAAAAATAAATAAGGTAATTCAAGAAAGAGAGAGAAAGAAAAAGGGGGGGGGGGGGGTATCTCTCCTTCCAAGCATTATGAAGTGTCCAATAATAATTTGGTGGGATGTTTTCAAAGATCCCTTCTGTGAAGCTGTAGACATTGTTAAATTTCACATATCCAACTATTAGGAGTCGGCAGGGAAACATGTTTCCATTTAAGGAGAATGGCGAGCAGGGTGGTAAAGGCCACGACGCGTTGCAAAGTAATTGACAGATTTTTGGCCAGAGGAAGCTCAAAAAGAGCAGTCAGCGGATTGGGTTCCACATTTGCGTTAAGAGCCTGTTTGAGGGTTTGAAATATATCAGAAAAAATTCAGAAAGCTTCGGGAAAGTCCAGAACATGTGTGCGTGGTCGGCTGGGGACTGCTTACAGCGGCTACAAGCATCACTGTGACTAGGGTATATCTTATCGTATAGCACCTTCCACTGTAATAGGCCGTGCCTGGCACTAATCGAGGAAGAGTGGACCAGTTTTAAAATGTCCCTCCACTTGACCTCAGTAATGTCTACCCCCAAATCTTTCCCCATGCTGTGTGGACCATGTATGGAGCGTGGTCTGGTGGCTGGAGAGATGCCAGGTCATCTCCTGGGCACTGCCGAGGTACTGTTGAGCAAAGCACCGAACACCCAACTGCTCGGGGCGCTGGTCTCTGGCAGCCCCCTCGCTCTAACATCTCTCCTTAATTGCATGTATATAGATCCTGTCTATGCATGTGTGTATTTCGGGCCTGTGTGTGTAACATGTATAATAATAAGAGTGAAAAAATTAAATTTCCCCGTGCGGGATAAATAAAGTAATTCTTCTTCTTTATATAAATGACAGATATCAGTCGTTTGTGTTGTACGCTGAGAGACAGGAATTGGTCCATCTCAGCTTCAGGGGGGCGGTTCTGAAAATGTGGGAATTGCTTTAGGATAAATGTCTCATTTGATAACTGCATTATCTCTAAATGTATTCTTTTTCATTAGACATGATTCCCCTGATGATTTTTGCACTGAAAAAACAGCAAAGCTCTGCGAGACACAGCACTGTGTGGTTCTGTAGAGTTAAGATCCACACAGTATGACATCCGTGTAAATGCATGCCAGCACTTGTTGTCATTACTGTCAACACCTTTCACTTTGCTGTGTGCTGCACGCACAAACTCTCTGGCAGTCTCCACAGCACAAATTGGGCGTCAATGTTTGATGAACGTACAGGTCTTTTTATTTGTATTAATCAGATACAAATATATGAGAAGATATGTTTAATATAGAGGCAATCCATTGTTTTATAATCACATGCTGTAAATTAAACTCTCAGGATAACGACATACTTCAATGATATGGAAGAGGCAGAAGCGGTAAATCACACTGAACTTGCCAATGAATGCAACTTGTCAAACTCCTTTCTAATGTCTCTCTGCCAAAACATTTTGGCACAGAGCAGGAAGAAAGTGTTGGCCATACCATCGAAGCTTCTTGTCCTTCTTGTTTTGCCACATACCTCTGGGGTAATATATACATCAACGTTGAATTCTTAATAGTCAGAATCAAACTACTGCGCGGTTCGCAATCATCAAAGCTGGAAGGAACAAACAAGAAGGAGCACATTGTAGCAAAGTTCAAATTTGTATGTAATTGAGTTTCTTCTGTCGGTATCTCTGTATTCAAATCAAAATGAGGAAGGTTATTTTATTGCTGTTCCTCTGCCACGCTGCATCTGCAGGTAAGATTCATTAACTGTACTATACTATATTATACTTAACTGTTCTAAGAAGATACCCTGTTGGTCTGATGTTGCGTTAAAGCGGAACTAAACACTTTCTTTGGTAGTTTTAGGCCTTATGTTTCCGGACGAGCTCCTTTAGAATAATGAATGAATTCAATTCAATTCAATTCAATTCAATTCAATTCAATTTTATTTATAGTGCCAAATCATAACAGAAGTTATCTCAGGACACTTTACAGACTAGGTAAAGACCACACTCTATGATAAACAAAGACCCAACAATTCCCCCGTAGAGTACGGTGGCGTTGAAAACCTTCCCTATTACAGGCAGGAACGTCAGAGCTGGACGTCAGAGCTGGACTGCAGCTCTTACTCCTACCTGCTGCTGGTGAAACCTGTTATGTCAAAGGAAATAAGAAAAATACGTTAATGAAGATAATGTATTCTGTGGGTAACGGGGGCGGGATGAGATAAGCCTCTGCTTCTGCCGATTTCCCTTTCGGTCGTGTGAATTGTAAACTAATATAATGTGTGATGGTGATTTATCAAACTGACAGGCCCAAAATAAACAAATAAATAAATAGGCATGTTGGTATTAATAACACTTTATTTAGTATGTCAAATCCCATAATGAGACACTTGACCAGTTTGGGGTCCAAACAGTTTAAGTCCATTATAATAAAATAATGAAGTATAATAAAATATAAATTTAAAAATGAGTCCTGCACTGTGACAGTTTTAATATCTTTAAGAGTTGTCACTAAAAAGATCCAATCATTATTTCTAACCATTAAATCTACAGGCATGTTTATACTGTATACTGTATATATTTATATAATTTATAGTTTTGGAAAAGATGCATGTTCTGTGTTTCTTTATAAGTTCAAATTTGAACACAGAGCCCTGTTTGGCTGCTGGACTGTCTTTGTAAACAAAAAAAAGACCTGAAAAGCACTTACAGCATGTTTTATTCTTGTGTTTTAAGTGTTGCTTGTTGGGTTATTTTCATAATGAATTGATTATACAGTCTGTTATTATTATCGATTACATTGATTACAGATTGCACCTTTAGAAAAACAATAATGTATCACAGGATAGACTCATTTGTATATATTAATTCTGTAAAAATGTATGTTTTCTTGTGTCTTGTTGTGTTTTTATTAATTTCATCGTTGTATGTTATGTGGTGGATGTTCATTTTTAGCCTCCTTTATATGTTTCATGGTCTTTAGTCTGTCCTCAGGGAATTGATTGGCTTTGATTAATTATTTGGGGGGGAAAAAGAATATTTCAAATATTGGATTAAACTCTACTAACTCTTTTACAGACACTCACTCTCTGAAGTATTTCTACACTGGGTCTTCTGCAGTCCCAAACTTCCCAGAGTTTGTGATTGTGGGTTTGGTTGATGACGTTCAGATGGTTCACTACGACAGTAACACCAGGAGAGCAGAGCCCCAACAGGACTGGGTGAGCAGAGCCACAGCGTATGATCCTCAGTACTGGCAGAGGGAGACTGCGATCTCTTTGGGTGCCCAGCAGGACTACAAAAAGAACATTGAAGTTATAAAGCAGCGCTTCAACCAAACTGGAGGTTTGTCTATGTTTTACCCTTTAACTAAAAAAAGTATGTTTACAGTTGCAAACAGATGAACTGAACGTACTCTCTCACACACCGACCTCTTCCATTCCTCATTCATCCTTTGAGTTTTGCTCACACCGACTGAATTACTTAACGAATATCCAAAATTGCCTCATCATTCAATCTCAAATTTCAATACCTTAACATTAAGTGGCTCATCAGCATGTGTGAGCCAATAAGCTGGTGATTGAATGTACAAAGTTACACATCATTTAGGCATGCAGGAAAAACACAACGTTAGCGATAGAGAAGGCTCACGTTTGTCTTTGTGTTGCATTTTGAGGAGTTTGACTACAGTGTGTGTGTCTCATTGATGTAGAGGAGCTGAAGATACAAGTAATTGTTTGTTATCAGTGTTGTTGGATCAGTGTGTCTCTGTGGTAAACATGTGATATCAACTGAGATCTCTCTCTCTCTCTCTCTCTCTCTCTCTCTCTCTCTCTCTCTCTCTCTCTCTCTCCCTCTCTCTCTCTCTCTCTCTCCCAGGTGTCCACATTGTCCAGAGGATGGTTGGCTGTGAGTGGGATGATGAGACTGATGAGACCACTGGTTTTGATCAGTATGGTTATGATGGAGAAGACTTCTTAGTATTTGACCTGAAGACAGAGTCATGGATCGCTTCAAAACAACAGGCTTCAATCACCAGAGAGAAGTGGGAACATGACAACGCGTTTATGGCTAAGATCAAACACTACCTCTACCAGAAATGTCCTTGGTGGCTGAAGAGGTATGTGGCGTATGGGAGCAGCTCTCTGCAGAGAACAGGTAAAATCACGTGACCTGATGGAGTTTCTCATTTTCTCTCTATCTGCCTCCTTACCCTCAAAATAAATGTGCATGGATCACACACTCACAGCTCTGTTACACACTTGGTCTATTGCACTAATTTTGACTTTCATTGTAAACACCTATATTTATTGACACTTGAATGAAAATGAATATTTTGGTGATTTATTTTATTGGTTACTGACTTGACAAACATAAACGTAGCTGTTTGATTTTTACCTCACAATTATAAGTAGTAGAGATAGACAATAAAGGTAAGGTGATGTGCTGCTTATAGTAATTCAAATGTATGAAGTCACCACATTGATCATACATGACCTGCAAATGTGCATGCGCTGTGCTGCTATGTATAATCCAACCCATGTTAGCCAAACAACTGTAAACAATATTTATTTGTCTGCTGTTTAAGAGCAGACAGCTTTAGATCCTCATTTAAATACTTCCAGTGGATCCTGGAACCGAGACAGAAATATTAGTGTCTCTCTTTCTTCATTTCTCTCTTTTTCTGCAGTCCTTCCCTCAGTGTCTCTCCTCCAGAAGTCTCCCTCCTCTTCAGTCAGCTGCCACGCAACAGGTTTCTACCCTGACAGAGCCATGATGTTCTGGAGGAAAGATGGACAGAAGCTTCTTATGGACGTGGATCTCGGAGAGATCCTCCCCAACCACGATGGATCCTTCCAGATGACTGCTGACCTGAAACTTTCATCAGTCGCACCTGAAGACTGGAGGAGGTACGACTGTGTGTTTCAGCTCTCTGGGGTGAACGAACACATCGTCACCAGACTGGACAAAGATGTGACCAGGACCAATGAAAGTAAGTCTTCTGTCAGGTGGAGATGGCAATGTCATTTGTTCTGTGGTTAATCTTTTTTTATTTTGTTGAATAGAGATTTAATTTTTGAGTGCTTTTATGGTTCAAGCCGATGAAGTAGGAGAAGAACTACATTTATTGTAATAAATTAAATAATCACCTTATTAATTATTAATTAGGCTGATTTTTCCTCGTTTAAACAGTGGATGTGTACTGAACCCGATGGTAGTCTAGTCAGTTTCTCTTATCAATTATTTTACCTTAAGACTCTTTGCAAAACAGAATGAAAGATCACAGACAACAACTGGGGTTTGGGGGATTTACTACAAAAATATGAATACATACATACATAATAGGTTACGGGATGAAATGACACACATGAAAGGTCAAAGGATCAATGGAAGGGGTTCGTTTGTAGCTGGGCCAAGGAGAGGGTCAAGGCACCGACAGGCCAGGGAGAGAGAGAGAGCCAGTCCTGATAAAGCATTAAGGATTTCTGCTCAGACTGGAATTAGGGGTCTCGTCATGAATAGTGAGTCCCCTTTCTTTGATGACGGCAATATTTCCTACAATGGACAGCCCTGAAAAAATCATTTCAAAGAATACTGTTGGGCCCTTATGCAAGAACCACTCGTATTAACAGATTTTTACCAGTTTAAGTGAATGTGTTTCACCAATTTTCTCGTATTCAGAATTCTCTCTTGGGTAAGAATTATTATTTCTACAGATTTCAGTATTGAAACAATGAAAGAGAGAACCTTTTAAAGTAATAGCCAAAGTCCTTGTGCTTCATCTGTTCAAGTTGTGACCGTTTTTATTGTTTCCTGCTCAACAGAGAAGCCCATTGACGCGACCATCACCATCCTGATCGCTGCAGTGGTCGCTCTCGCTGTCGCCCTCGCCACTGTCGTGGGATTCATGGCTTACAAAAACAAGAAAGGTGAGAGAATAAAGGATTTTCTAATCTGACTTTTCCAGTTCTACTTTGATTTTTGTCTCTGAGTTAATGCTTATACAGAGACAAGCTTCAGATCCTCGCACACCAAAGTCCGAAGCAACCAGCAGTGAGTAGATGATTATAAGACAGGACCATCGTGATGTAAGAGAGAGCTGATAAAGTGAGAAAGTGAAAAAGTAGAAGGGATTTAACCAGTTATTAAGCAGGATGGGATCAGTATCCTCACATTTGTAACTTTGACAACTGGAACAATTTGTCAGATTTGACAAATGCGATCAAACCTGTAAGTAAAACTTATTTTTATTGTATTTTACATTTTGTGCTGAAGTTGATACATGTTTAACTCTTAATTGACTCAAATGTGAAGCAAACAGTAGAATAGGATGTGACTCAGAGCCACAGCGCCCTCTGCTGTTTTAGCCACGAACCATCCATCTGCAGATCATTCAGGAGCTCTCTGGAGAACTTCAGAGTCTGTGTTAATGTTGAGGAGCTGCCTAAATACATCAAAGTTGTTAGTTGTCGCTTCCAAACTCATCACAGTCTGACGCAGCAACCAGTGATCATAATGTCTGTGTCAAGATGACGAAAGCTAAATGACGCTAGAGAGGAGTGATAAGTAAATAAAGACCTAAACAGAACTGTAAAAGCTATTTCTAACAATGTTAGTGAGCAGGAGTGGGCGTCAGATTAATGCAGTTTTTCCACCGCATGTTATGTTTCATTTGGAAAACTTATGGATAGAAACTGGTCCTTTTCAGTGCTAACTCAGTCGAGGTTCCAGTCAATACTAAGGTGGAAGCAAATGTGTGTTGCGAGACTCAACTTATGTATATGTGTGGCTTTATTTGTGCAGTTGAAGACTGACAGGAAATGAGAGAGAGAGCGAGGGGATGACATGCAGTGAGCACATTCAGCCTCTGTACAAGGGGCACCCCAAAAACATCTGTTTTTAAAGGTGCTAAGTTTCTGCTGGTGAATACTACTAGTACTACTACTACTACTTATAATGATAATAAGTTTATTTATATACCACCTGTCAAGAACACAGGCAAAATACACTTTTTCCTGATTTAACTGCTTCATAATAAACTCATGTGAAGAAATCATAGGGAAATTATGTGTTTTTCTGCTGTTTTACAGCCACTCCTCAGTCTGACCGGCGTCTGAATTTCAATAGGGTTTGTGTAGTAATATTATGATATGAATTCAGATACATTATGATATGAAATATAACTTCAGGAACTTTTTATGAAACTTCAAATATGAGATTGTTGTTTACCAGTGGTCCCCGGTGGTGCCACTGCGGGGTACGTGAGCTCTGTGCAAAGCACCATTAAAAAACACCAACACATCGCAGACGATATGATAATAACATCCAAAACACATGATTCATTCTCAGTGGTTTCTGTGACTTGAGAAATACTTTCAAAATGACGATCTTTAAAAATACAAAAACTGCCAAATTACACAGAGCTACCATAGAGTCGGACCAAAAAGCCACGCCACTGAATACACCTTTAAGCAGGTAGCCCTGTTGTAAAGCAAATCCAAACCCCCACTGTGCTGGGCTGATGGGCCCATGTTTATCTGATGATCAGAAGATATTTGCAATTGTTGCATCTGAAATCACATGTCTTTTCTTTTTCTTTCAGCTAAAAATCCTGAAAAAAGTAAGTAAAAGTTGTGATTGTATTTAGAACATTATACTTTGAGTACATACTAGTTTACACTTCTTATTTAGTTCCTGATTTAAAATAAAAATAATAATAATAGGCCTAATAATTTGACCAGTAACCTTTATTTTCAATTTCCATTACAAATACATGGAAGAATAAATAGAGATAACCAGCAAAACATGTGGTGTGCAGCATATGAGCAAATACAAAAACTAATAATAATAACAACATTATGATGATGCGTCTGAAATAACTTATGTCTGAGTAGAAAAGGTGACGATGATGAGTGCTCATGATTTTGATTTTGACTGATGAAAATGATGTTTGTGCTTTACTTGATTATTGTTCACATTATATTCTATCGTGTTATCCTCAGAGCCGGAGGCGTCTTTAAGTAGCTGTTCTACTGAAAGTGTCAACAGTTACACACAATTGATCAAAGGTAACTAACCCGTCTGTCTGTCTGAAACACCACCTGCAGTTATGCATATTCTGAGAAACTATAAACATTTATTTCTCTATCCCAGTGGTTTCAACACCTTTTCATTTATTATATGTTATTGAGATAACATGACCTTTTGCACTGTTTATTTATGAATGCTTATTTATCTGTGCAGAGAGAGAATGACAGGGGAAGAGGAGGGTGAGCGCCACTGCACAAGAAAGTGTAAACTTTATCTACAAAGTTTACACATAATCCAAATAATCACAAAAGGGCCGCGTCACCACCAGAACGGATTCAAACGGAAGAGTTTAAAGCTTTTGGGTGTGATGCTTTTCTTAATCAATGGTATGCACTTGCTTTTTGTTTCATTATTATCTTTTAAACAGTTTGGAAACATGATTATATTTTAACTTTAGAGTTAAAGGGATGTTTGAAGGGATGTTTGAAAGGATGTTTGAAGGGATGTGGGATGTTTTCAGCGTCACACTGATAGAAATGTTCATATAAATATCTCCTGTTCGTATTTTGGGAACACACAAACATAATAAAGATGTTTGTGTTCATCTATAATAAACTCACCATAGTTACAGTTTAATTCTTCTGCTGTGGGGTTTTCTGGTTAAATCGATATTGAGACAACACAAATGTTCCTATACACACACACACACACACACACACACACACACACACTCACACACACACACACACACACACTCCTAGAGTCCGGTGATACGAGGATATAAACCTTGAGATAACACATTTGTTGAGAGAAGGAGAGGAAATGGACGGAGTTTTGCACCGTGGTGGTGAATTATTTACACCACAACATGAAATTAAGCAAACAATGATAGGTTGTATCAATGTCAGCCGTCCCTATGCACACATACATAAAATATAAGCATTTTCTTCCAGTTGTCTAAATAATTTGTTGGTATTTTGCTTTAAAACAGACGAAAAATCAAAGAACATGTTTTGATTCTAACCAGGCAGAAGCTTTTTTATTGGGTGAAGGGACTTTTTCTCTCTTAGTTTTATAAACAGAAAGAAGTTGAACATCAATTCTAAAGAAAATCACTTCTTGTGTTTGCTAAGATGAATATTAAATGCAGTTTTCCTTCTGTTTCAGTCATTTTGTACGTTTGTTTTGCTTTTCAATAAAGTTCCCAATATTCCAAATGTCTTTTTGTTCTTCCACGTGTTTACACATCTGTGACTGTAATTATATGAGAGAGTATTTCTGACCTTTGTCCTGTAAACTTTGTGATCTTATAGTTTATTAGGTTTATTACTATAGTTAATCACCCTGCTGACTTCTCTGTGAAGGTAAAGTCAGTGATCCACTCAGGTAATGAGCAGCAGCGAGCAGGAAGAGCCTTTGTCTACCAGTTTCTTTTAATCTTTAATGAACGTTAAAAATAATAATAATAATAATACAAACTAAACAAAGTGATTGAGCTGTAAAAAGGAAAGCAAAACAACAAGCAAATGGGATCCTAGGAGATAAATACATGACTCACATAACAAAATTCATGTTCAAAAGGGACAGGAAGGAATCAAACACTTTTATGGTCCAACCCCCCTCTTATTTATTTTTTATAAATATTTACAATTATTATTAAAGTTTAAGCCACACAGGAGACTCATTGTTTTATGTAATAATCATGAAGAATAATGTCTCAGTTGAACCAAAGATCTGAGTTTTCTTATTAAACCTAAAATGTTACTTTAGTAAAAGTCTGTCATCAGGAAAATGAACTTAAAGTATTAAAAGTAAAAGTATTCAATGCAGAAAAATCCTCTCATTTGAGAACTGATTATTTTTCAACCTAAAAATGACTAATTGGTTAATTGGCTGATGGTTTCAGTTTTACCTGTCGGCCTTTTTATTGTGTTGCAGTTTAATTTATAACAAACCATATTTTATCAACTCTATTTGTTTCATGTAAACAAATCCTCATTTGTAAAATAACTAATAACTTTAAAGCTGTCAGATAAATGTAGCGGAGTAAAAAGTACAAAGAGTCATGAAAAGAAAAGACTCAAGTTCTTTTAAATGTGTTACAGTACTTAAGTAAATGTATTCAGTTACATTCCTCCACTGCCTAAAGTCTATAACTTTATAAAGTGCTTGGAAACAATAAGTGAGGGTGGAAACAGAGGATAAACATGACCAAAGCAAGAGCAACATGAAACACAGCATCAGGTGTTCAAACATCAACAGAGGTGTTACATTTCTCTTGTTGGAGCAGTTTTCAGCGTCCACAGCTCCAAATCCGTTCAGGAGCATTTCACCTGTCGGACAGAGCTGACCTGATCTCATGTTGGTGTTTAAGGGGAGACGCCCTGAGTTAAATCATCATTTGGTCATTTTCCTTCTTTAACATGTCTTCTTTCAGACTGCAGCGATGAAAACATCCAAAAAAATACACATTTAGGTTTTTTATTTGACTTCACTTTGTCTGTTTGTGTCTGCAGATTTCTCTTCAGTTCACCAGATAATTCCTCATTTGCATATTCAAACATGGTGTTACAGAAAACTTGTAATGTAAAAGATAATTGTGTTAATGTCAGTAATGAACTGGGGAAGTTTCATGGTGATATCTGTGAGTGAAATATTTGACCCTGTTCACCTGCAGCGTCTCCTGTGAAGAAGCTCTCTGACTCTTTCTGCTTTAATTTGATTTATTTGCTTCTTGTTTTCAATTCAAAGTTAAACTGAGGTGAAACTCGGAGTAGCTGCTCCTTTGTGTTGAAAGGAGCCAGTTGAGGTGGTTCAGGATCATCTGGTAAGGATGAACCCTGGGCGCCTCCCTAGGGAGGTGTTCCAGGCACGTCCAGCTGGGAGGAGGCCTCGGGGAAGACCCAGGACCAGGTGGAGAGATTAGATCTCCACACTGGCCTGGGAACGCCTCAGGATCCCCCAGTTAGAGCTGGTTAATGTGGCCCGGGGAAGGGAAGTTTGGGGTCCCCTGCTAAAGCTGCTGCCCCCACGACACGACCCCGGATAAGAGGCTGAAGATGAGATGAGATGAATATTGTTTCATGGAAACTCTCTTGTGTTTTCTGATGTTGTGTGTGCTGATAGTAGACCTGATGTGTGCCAGGACCAGTGTGTAGACCTGTACTGAAACTAAACACCTGAACACAAAACACCTTATTGGATCTGGACTTCAAAAAGGAAACAAGATGCCCCACTCCATCTCACTTAACAACCAGATGGTTTGATCGCACACAGGTGTTTATAATAAGAGATCATTGAAAGTGCACTGCTGCACATCAACTGCAGGTTTGAACCACTGGGGGGAGCACCTCACCACATATCCTCACTAGAAGGTCGATGGACGCACACTTGGATTTGTGGTTTGTTGTCGATATTTTGATCAGGGCTGTTTTCAATCAGCCACACAGAACAAGAGAACAATAAGACACAACTGCACCCCCACAACCTGCAGAGTATCTGACCTGTAGCTGGGCCAGTCTCCAGAAATGGTGGAATCTGGTCGATGCAGATCTGCTGAAACCAACTCAAACTTCCTTTATTGGAAACAACTAACTTCTAAACTTGATTAATCCATAAAAAGTAGAGATTAATCTTTTTATTATTATTATTATTGTACACTCTGTGGTTTATTTATACAGGAATGTCACTGGTGTTAGGAGGAGTTTACATTATGGAGGGGAAAACATGATTTTACAACAGCGCTTATCACTGTTTACATAACTGTTATATTAGTAAATCATAATTTTAAGGGTCTGGGCATGTAATGTCTCCTCAGCCCCAGTTCTTCTCCCCATCTTCCCTTTTTGTATGGGACTACTTTCTGCATGATTAACTGATATGGATGAATATCAAAATTATAAAGCTCTAACCAAGTTTGTGTAAACTCACTGATGATGTTGTTACAATGCAAGTTATGCTGGTAAACAAACAAGAGCACAATAAACACAACACAAGTTGAGCCAACAACATGATTTGTTCCACCATTTCGATCATTTCTCTTTAGATGCAAATGTAAAATGTGAAGAATGTGTCTGTAAATACATTTGTTCAATTTTGAATAATATAGTTCACTGGTTCTCAAACTGTGGAGCTCAAGGAAACATTAGTGACAAAGTTAATACAACACTAAGAAAACACTTAAACCTTTAAGATCCGTGAAATGTATTTTTAAATGATATATATAATGTTTTGTTTCAGTGTCAGCCTGTTATGTGCTCACATTTAGAGTTAGGAGCTGAACTGTGATGGCAGGATAGTGAGCAGAGGTAAAACTCTGACATGTCAGATCTGATGCTTCCCCTTCACACAGTGTGTGTGTGGCTGAAGAAAGTCAACAATAAATAATCTTCTGATGAAGCATCAACCTTCCTGTCCGTAGCTGCACAGTGTTGGCCTACACTGCTGTATTTGAACATTGGTCTTTGTGGTGGTTCTTGAGGGACCCTGATAATTTCTGAGGTGCTACGTCATGTACAAAGTTTGAGAACCAATGATATAGGGTATTTTTTTATTTCACTGATGCTAAACAAGAAAAGTGAACGCACACTATTGTACTCAAACTTATTTTCACTTACCCCAGAATAATAAGTGCCTTATCTATATATTTATTTTGATATATAAATATATTTTTATTATTTACTATTTTATTTCTATATATTTTTGTATATTTTATTCCTTAACACCGTCCCGTATCCGTTTGATTCTGATTGTTTGAACACTGATGCTCTGTACTTTCCAATTGTGGAATAAAGAATAAAAAAAAGATATATAGGGTATTTTTATGGGGGGGCAATTTATGTTTTTCAGAAATAGGGGGGCGGGGGGTCCTTTCATCTGCGAACACAGTTGATGAAGCAGAATAAAGCCCCGCGTGTCTCCCCACCCTCTGACACAGGCTCAAATAACAGCAGTTAACTTTCACTTTTGGTTCATAACCTCAGTGGGTCACTTTGACCGAGTTACAGGTGACGTCAGAGCTCATTCTGAATTCCCATTGGCTGAGACAAGAGAGTGATGCAGCGCCACTTCTCCTCTCCTCCTCATTTCAGCCCTGGTGCTCGAGCTCGAAGGACGGTGTCCGAGTATCGGAGCTTCAGATGCGACACATCACCATGGAGACGGTTCTGGTTCTGCTCCTGGGCCTACATGGCGCCACGGCAGGTGGGTTAACTCTGTGTTTGTTTGCTTTTAAAGTTGGTTAATTGTTAAATTAAAAAAATCCACTCGTCTTTATAAACTTTAATGAGGAGTTGAAGCTTCTTGTGATCGACTTTGATGAAGGACAGCTCACAGTGAGTTTGTGAAAATCGTGTAAGTGTGTTTCCCTGTAACTTTCCTGTCTTTTATTTGAGACATTCATTCATAAAATCAGGAGCATGAACCGATACTGTCCGATCGATGTGGATGTTAAAATGGCAGCATGACTCCGCAGCTCACAACAGCCCAACACACACTCACACAACGACATTAAATATGAAATATTAAAATAAGTCGTTAAATCAAAGCGATTCTTGTCCTAAACTTTATTTAGTGCTTTTTTTCAGTTGTGTGCATTGCTATTATTCATGAGTGAGAGTATGTAAATATTTCTATGAGTTGTTTTCATGCATTAGACATAATTAAGACATTTCCACAGTCTGTAAACATGTCACTATAGTTCATCTCAGCACCTACAGGCTGCTGTTTAGGTTTGACTGTTTTATTTTGAACCAACAAGTCAACAAGTGTCGTTGTTTTCCTGCTGAAGACAAACAACTTCCTGCTTTGTTGGAACAATATTTAATATTTTTAACTAAAGTATGTAAACACCATTACTGACAGGTTAACATGAAACATTATTCATTAATGATCTTCTCTGAAATAAAACACAAACTATAAACTGTAGTCTGTGACAAAGAAGCCTAATATTTTATGATTTATTTAAATTTTAAACTCACAAATATAAATCTCATGATCGACTTCAAAAATCAACTCAAATCAGTAAAGTATTTGATCTTTTAACAGGTAATTAGATCTGTGGTGTGACAGCTTCACAGGAATATATTCACATTCAGACAGCAGAGACTTTTTACACACAATATATTTGATTATCAGAAATATCAGTTAAATATTAAATATAATGCTTCACTTTAAATCAACATATATGAAAGTGAGGTACACGAGGAACTGGCTCGGATTATTTTTGTCTTGTTGGTTTTATTTTCTTTTAAACAAAACAACTTTTTTGACGTCAGACATTTAAAATCCACAAACCGACAACAACATAAAACATGAAATCAATTATGACTCGAGTATGAAAAATGAAATGTTCAAATGTGTTTTTCTGCTCAGAGAGAAGAAACGTACGTCGTCACTGGTCACGATTTAGGCCGTGTGTGAAATAAAGACCATAAGAGAGTTTATATAATCAATATAAACAGTTTTAATGTGTTGAATATTGTAAATACAAGTTTATATTTTGGTCAAACTCATCTGATTATGAGGAGTGTAAACTAAAATACATTATTCAAGACAAATGCATCAGAAATATTAAAGGTTACATTTTTCAGTATTATTGATCACACAACAGATGTTATTAGGATGTGTGTGTTTTTGATTCTGTGTGCAGTGATTTATAAAACTGTGAAATAAAAACTGAAGTTATTTCCTGTTTTTCTCACAGCGACTCACTCTCTGATGTATTTCCACACTGCGTCTTCTGGAGTCCCAAACTTCCCAGAGTTTGTGTCTGTTGGTTTGGTTGATGACGTTCAGATAAGTCACTACGACAGTAACACCAGGAGAGTAGAACCCAAACAGGCTTGGATGAGCAAAGTCACAGCAGATGATCCTCAGTACTTGCAGAGGAACACTGAGAGGTCTGTGGGTGCCCAGCAGGTCTACAAAGCCAACATTGAAATTTTAAGGCAGCGCTTCAACCAAACTGGAGGTTTGTTTAAGTTTCACTTTCTACTGATGAAATGTTGTTTATATTTTCATCCTGTATTTTAGTAAACATATGTTCACACACACACACACACACACACACACACACACACACACACACACACTCTCACACACACACACACACACACACACACACACAGGTGAAAGTGTTTCTTGTCTCAAACACATTAAAGTCAACAGAAACATCAGTGAGACTGAGACGACTGGATGCTGCTCCGCTGACACAGTGTTCGTGTCCATCCCATAATAACCAGCAGAGGTTATTAACACTTTATCTGCACTAGATTAGATCAGAGTCACTCTACTGAACTGCCCTCAGTGAGTTGCTCCATAACAACTCTACTGCAGTTTCACAACACACAGCTGATAGAGGAACATTACTGCCTGGTTTCTCAAGCTACGGAGCAGGACTGTGAACGGGACACAGGCTGCTTCTGCTGGGTCCCCATCCGAGAGGAGGAGCAGTGTGTTTGAATAAAGCTGCTGACAGGACGACACGCTGAATGTCTCCTTCAGATCACACGTTTCAAATGTTTAACAGCAGCGCTCCACTGACCCCAGTGTGGCCATCCCATAACAAACAGACTGGATATAGTGCTGAAACCATTAGTCACTTAATCCATCGACAGAACATGAATTGACCAAATGTTGATAATCAAATAATTATGAGTCTTTTATTCAGCAGAAATATCAAACAGTTTCTCCTTCCAGATTCTCAAACATGAGGATTTTCTGTTTTATATCATTTTATATTAAATACAGTTCAGTGTTGGTCGGACAGAAGAAGCTGTTTGAAGATTTCACTTTAGCCTCTCACAACTTGTGATGGACATTTTTCTTTATTTGTTGATATTTTACAGTGTAAACAATAAATTGATGAATCAATAAATAATCATTAAATAAACAGTAAAGACAAGAAAAATTAGTTTAAAACCTAAATATGTACTAATATGTAGTTATGTAATATTTACTTGACCCATGTGTGTCTAAGCCATAATAAATATATAAAGTGCTGAAACAATTAGTCACTTAATAGATTAGATCATCGACAGGAAATTAATTGACAACAATTGTATTTTATTTTATTTATTATTTAATAATCATTTAAATATTTTATTAAACAAAAGTACCATGTAAATATGAGAATTTCCTGCTTTTCTTTGTTTAATATAATTTTAAATAAAGTAAACGGGTCATTGATTAATAAATATATATTAATAATGAAAAGAATAATAAGTTCCAGCACTAAATATAGAGCAGAAGTTCAGATTGTATCAGATGAACTCTACTGATGATGATTGGCTGTAAGTGTCTTTCATCGAGCCAATGAAAGCAGGAGCTGCAGATCCTCTGTTTATGTGTCTGTGGATCAGTGTGTCTCTGTGGTGAACATGTGATATCAACTGTGATCTCTCTCTCTCTCTCTCTCTCTCTCTCTCTCTCTCTCTCTCTCTCTCTCTCTCTCTCTCTCTCTCTCTCTCTCTCTCTCTCTCTCTCAGGTGTCCACATGGTCCAGTTGATGTACGGCTGTGAGTGGGATGATGAGACTGATAAGGTCAATGGTTTTGATCAGTATGGTTATGATGGAGAAGATTTCATAGCGTTTGACCTGAAGACAGGGACATGGATCGCTCCAACACCACAGGCTGTCATCACCAAACACAAGTGGGATAATGACAAAGCTTGGATAGCACAGGACAAACACTACCTCACCCAGGAGTGTCTTGAGTGGCTGAAGAAGCATGTGGCCTATGGGAGCAGCTCTCTGCAGAGAACAGGTAGAATCACATGACCTGATGGAGTTTAATGGACACAACAATGTTAATTTACCTCCATGTGTTTCTAACCAACAGCAACATTACAATAAATATGAACCAACATACAGAGACTCTGTGTCTCAGTGTCCACACTTTTCTCTTTCTCTCATGTTCTCACCTGTATTCATCTCTCTACATCCCTCTGCTTTTTATTTCCTCTGTCACGCTCTCCCACACATTCATCTCTGCTCTTTCCCTCCATTTTCTCTTCCTTTCTGTCTGTCTCTCTTTTCTGTCTTTCTCACACTCACTGTCCTCCCTCCTTTTTAATATCTCCCACCTCCTTTTCTCTGCTTCACTTCAGTGAGAATTATTTACATTTCATAGATATCATAGTGTATTTAAAATCCATTACATCAAATGTGGATGCTAATATTAATCTATAAAACTATAAACTGTCTCTCTCTCTCTCTGTCTGCAGTCTCTCCCTCAGTGTCTCTCCTCCAGAAGTCTCCCTCCTCTCCAGTCAGCTGCCACGCTACAGGTTTCTACCCTGACAGAGCCATGATGTTCTGGAGGAAAGATGGAGAGGAGCTTCATGAGGACGTGGACCTCGGAGAGATCCTCCCCAACCACGATGGATCCTTCCAGATGACTGCTGACCTGAAACTTTCATCAGTCGCACCTGAAGACTGGAGGAGGTACGACTGTGTGTTTCAGCTCTCTGGGCTGAAGGACGACATCGTCACCCGACTGGACAAAGATGTGACCAGGACCAATGAAAGTAAGTCTTCTGTCAGAAGTGATGAACAATAATGTCAATAATGTCAATAATGAAAAATACAATTTTAGTTAGTTTTATAGTTTTGAAATAACCTTTTTTCACCACCTGTGTGAATGTGTTTATTTTTTTAAATTGTTAAATCACCTGCCAAATGACTGATGAAGGTTCACATTTCACCAGACACCAATAGATCACCATTGTTTGTTTTTTGTCTGATGAATGAAGCAAATCCACCACTTTCACATTTTACCTTTAGATAATCGAGGGGTTCATTTTGTGCCCTGACTGTTCAGTTTTAGAAGACGAGAAGATGGATTCATTAAGTACCTGGATAAATGTATTTAAATATTAGTTCATCAGTCAGAAGAATCCACATTTGTTGTCCAAGTATGCTGACGCTGTCATTGTGCCAAAGCCAACATTCAAAACAAAGACCACAAAGTTACCAAGTTACAGACATTCAAACAGTAATTATGTACAGACAAGGAGGGAGACGACTTAAAGTTATGATGTTCTTCTCTTCTAACCGGCTTCATCTGTTCATGTTGTCACCTTTTTGTTGTTTTCTGCTCAACAGAGAAGCCCAATGTCGTGACCATCATCATCATCGTTGCCGTGGTTCTCGCTCTCGCTCTCGCCGCTGCCGTTGGATTCATAGTTTACAAAAGGAAAAAATGTGAGATTTTCTAATTTGTTTCATTCAGTATTTGATTTGTTGCTCACTGAGAAGAAGGTGTTAGAAGATATTTGACAGTTTTGAGAACTTAAATGACCTGTCTTTACTTTGCCGTTCAGCCTGTCGTTCAGCCAAATGCCCTCCATCTGAAAACAGCTCTGAACTGGAGCAGAAACTGAATCCACAGCCTCAGCCATAAACTCACCACCCTGCACACAGTGAGTTGCTTCAACTATTCACAGCTGCGATTGTTTCTTTGTCCACTGTAAAACTTCTGTAAAACCTTTGAGCTGCACAGGAAATATTTGACTTTGAAGTGAGATTATTAAGAGAAGCACACAGATGCTTTCAGAAACATCAGCAGGTCAGAAAAGGTGTGATATTAAAAACTCACATTTATTAAAATAGTGTCAAACCAATTTAAATAAACAAAGGAAGCATTTTAGGTAAATACTTTTACAAACTAAATGTTACTTTAATAATACTGTATGTGTCCAAACATTTATGTTAAATTATTATGTTTTCTATTTGATGTGATGTTCTTTTCTTTTCTGTCTCTTCAGGTTTATGGATACATTTTGCACTGGATCGAGGAGTCGTTCCACGTTCTCCTGTAAACTGGGAAACCATCAGTTATTCATCATCACGTCATAAACTGGTGAATCAGGGCTGGGAATCTGGTTCTAGATGCTCATTTATTGGAAAACAGAGAAAATAAATGTGGAAAATGAGTCGTCAGATATTTTAGAAATCATCAGATCATTAAGTTTCAAATTTTAAAAAAAGTGAGTCTGAAGTAATATTTGTTTGAATGTTGGTAAATAAAATGAGGATTATTATTTTGGGAGAGAAGTAAAAATCAAAATTCAAAACTATGAAAGCATCACAGCGCTCTTCACACAAACATAATAAAGATGTTTGTGTTCATCTATAATAAACTCACCATAGTTACAGTTTAATTCTTCTGCTGTGGGGTTTTCTGGTTAAATCAATATTGTGACAACACAAATGTTCATGTACACACACACACACACACACACACACACACACACACTCCTAGGGTCCGGTGATACGATGATATAAACCTTGAGATAACACATTAGTTGAGAGAAGTAGAGGAAATGGACGGAGTTTTGCAACGTGGTGGTGAATTATTTACACCACAACATGAAATTAAACAAACAATGATAGGTTGTATTAATGTCAGCCATCCCTATGCACACATACATAAAATATACGCATTTTCTTCCAGTTGTGTAAATAATTTGTTGGTATTTTGCTTTAAAACAAACGAAAAATTAAAGAATGTGTTTTGATTCGAGGCAGGAGTAAATAATGATTTATGTTTTGGTTTTTTTTCTTAATTAATCACAAATATGTTGCTGTTTTTGTTTAATATCTATTTTGAAACATATTTTATTGAGATTTAAAGGATTGTTGGATGTTTTCAGCTTCTCTGCACACTGATAGAAGTATTTTCTGCTATTGTTTAGGGTCAAGGGACGATTTCTCTTCATTTTCGTAAACATTTAAATTGAACAGTGACTCTTAAAATCACTAAGGTTACCTTTCTATTTCAGTAATTGGTGTTTTGCTTTTCAATAAAGTACCCTGTGTTCCAAATGTCTGTCTCTTTGTGATTTCATCTGCACATCTGTGACTGTAGCTGTAATTATGTGGATATTAACTACTGTCACAGCAACTTAATGAATGTGTCTCCGACCGGTAGATGTTAAGTTAAAGAGCCAGAACGACAAAATGATTTGGGAAAACCTCTCAGGGATTTGAGTTTTCACATGAAAAGATGATTGTAATGATGGTTTTGTCAGTTTGAGAGATTTCTTTGTGAAACTAATTAGCATTGTCTCTTATGTCTGTTTTCTCTAATAAGAGAGTTTTTCCAAAGGAGGCAAATGGGCTTAATCATGAAACATGGAGGAAAAAATAATGTTTGAAATTACATATTCATGTTATTTCTCACTCTCACTGTGTGTGTTTTATTTTATTATTTGTGTGAGACTTGTTAGATCCACTCCTTTCTTCAGGCTGCATATGCACTGCTTTGGTTTTCCCCTGTAAAAACCTGTTGCACTGAAATCTACCTGGCAACTGATGACATTACAACAACCAGGAAATTCTCCTGTTCCCACAAATCAACTGTATTTTTCTGACTAGATGTAATGTGCTGCAGGTTCCCCCTACAGTATAAAGTAACCTAAATATATAACATGTATCATTAACTTACAGTAGCTGTGATAACATCTGGTTGAAAAGTATCCTCTGGTTTTTCAAATTATTAAAAAAAAAATCCTATTTTAACTGCTGGGATTCTCAGAGCTTCACGTTAATTTAAGTGCAATAAAACAAACATAACCTTGCTGATATATAAAGATTAAGTTGGTTTTTTTTCATTAACATTATTCATTCATCAATATAACAGTATCACCATAAACCCTCATGAGCAAAACCTATGTGCTTGAGTTCTGCATAGAAACAGATGACATCACAGCTCTACGGACAAAAATGTTATAGTTTCTGATACTTATAAATCCTATTTAAGAATATACAAAGTAACTATTATGTAAATCATAAATAAGTCCTAGAGTGTGGTCCTTACCTAGTCTGTAAAGTGTCCTGAGTTAACTTTTGTTATGATTTGGCACTTTAAATAAAATTGAATTGATGTAACACTGTTTCTTAGGTGTTAATATGTATTTATTTGTAAGATGCTGTAACACCAGTTATTAGGAATAAATCTCACCCAACAGGTTTAGTTGCGAGATCTCAAAAAGGCATTTCACCAGATGTCCTTGTGATAATAAAAACTGTAAATCAGATGTTGCATCTAAAATGTTTCTCCCACAGCTCAATATTTTTTTTCACTACTACAAAGATTTACCTCATGTTGAAAATGTGACGACTCATATTAAACAACTTTGTGGTTGACAGTAAACAAGGACGGAGACATGAAGAACTGGAAGGTAATTTATAATTTACACATCACCCACATGTCAAAATAGTTTTACTAGAGGCTGAAAATGCCTTGTCTTGTCTAAAAAATAATGATTCTTCCCATTTTCAGTGAAATACTGCGTCATTTAAATTTGTATATGACACTTTACATCATTACAGGGCAGAGCAGTGAGTTGAACAGGTCTTTATTTGTAAGATGAGAGTCTCAGGATGTCTGGTTCACGCAAAAAAACACCACTGAACCATCTAAGTATCAACATACACAGTACCCATATTACATAATACAAAGAGCAATAACAAACAGTCTAAACAATTGAATGATAATTTGATCCTGCAAAGATTAACTTCATATGTAGGGAAACAAATGATTCTACGTAGCATTTCATTGATCCAAAATCAGAAATGGACACACACTTCCTTACACAATGTGCTGTGACACAAAGTGGGATCATACAGCAAATATTTCCAAGATATTTGTGAGAAATGCGACATAAATATCTTCAAATAGTTTCATCATTAAATGTTATTCAGACTGCGGTGGTTGAACTTGATTTCAAACTCAAAACATTCCCTTCCTGTAGCGGTGGATCAACTCTGACACGTCTTCCTTACACACCTTTATCCAGCCATCCTCCTGCATGTGGTACACTGGATAAACACACACACACACACACACACACACACACACACACACACACACACACACACACACACACACACACAAGAAAAACACAGATGAGCACAAATATACACACACATATTACCACAAATCAACACATAGAAACAAAAATGCCAATTTATTTCGTTTACAGACGGCAGCTTTATACATTTTATTACAGGAAATATTTCAGTCTTTGCTCCTGTTATGCTTTATTTTGATAGGCTTCAGTTTAAACCTGACAGGAAACGAGGGGAGGGCGAACGCTCCCTGTCTGGACAACCAGGTCAGGTTAGTTTTTATTTTTAGTTTGTTTTGTGCAGATGACATCTGCAGCAGAGATGTAGTGTTTGTCGTTTGTCATCGTGAGAGAGCCCTTACGTGTGTTCCTGTTGACTATGACACTTGTAATAGGACGGACTCTAGCTAAAACCATACTGCTAGTGTGGCCAAAAACAATGTCTCAAATAAAGACACAAAATATACTGAAATGCAAACACTTTTTAAAGGAGCATACTCACTGTTGACCGCCCCTCCAGAGTAGGCGTCTCTGTGTGTAGCGTGAGCGATGCCCCGACGGCCCAGTTCATACGCCTCCTCCACCGTCATGTCTTCTCGGTAACCGCTGTCCACCACGCCATAGGCGTAACTGTTGCCACAGCCGGTAGAGAACATACGGCCAGACAGACGCGTCCCATTATCATCCACGTAGTACAGACCAGGGCCCTGGAGAGCACACAGGAAAACTCACTTTATATACAGGCCATGCCTCTCTGTAGTGTACGCTTACATACCTGACTGTCAGAGAAAATATACCTAAATGGGAAGATTTTTTGTAGTGGGTTTACATATGAGGTACTTATAGTGAGTGTATGATCTACAGTAGATGAGAAGAAAAGCTGTGGTCAGGCGCAGCAGCTAAACAGACTTTAGCCCCAAAAAACCCATTCAGAAAATAAAGATCTGTCTGTTTTTACCAATTTATTTTGCCGACAAAAGGTTGTGTGAATATAAATAATAATAGTTTATAAATAGAAAAGTCAATAGAAATATGGACAATGCGCCATCATTGCTTTTTTAAAAAAAAGATTATCTTTTTAACAGTTTTTCAAGCCTTTTTATTACAGAGGACGGACATGAAATGGGGTGAGAGAGGGGGGGAGACATGCAGCTAAGGGCCGCAGGTCGGAGTCAAACCCACAACCTTCAGAGTCTTTACATGGAGCGACTGCTCTAACCACTGAGTCACCGGCGGCCCTTACCATCAACGCTTTTTAGACAGAAACAGAAAACATCCAAATGAAGCATCCCACCCACGCCTGCACTGTACTGGCTTGTACAGCAGGCAACAGCGTGGTAATGATATCAGTAAGACTCACGTACGCATACCCACAAGCACAACCACTGCTTACCTCTTTGTCCCATCCGCAGATCATGCTTCCCACCGAGAGGCCCATGCCTCTGTAACCCAGCATCATGTTACACAGCAGCTTGGAGGCAGCAGCCACAGAGATCCTGTGGTTGTTCCTCAGCCTGTACAGCCTGAATGAGACAATTAAACAAGGTAGCAGTCAAATAATAAACAAATCAATTAGTCATGCAGATGGTCCAGGTTGGTCTAAACCTGTGGCCTTCCAACACTTGGTTATTGAAAAATACTCATGACCCTTCTCGCCCAGTGTGCATGTTGTATTGTGGTATTTTTCACATTTTACCATCTCTATCTTCCACATATTGTTGCTATAGTAAAATCATTTGACATTTTTTATTTTCAATACCTATTTTCCTTGCTTCTATTTACATATTCAAGTTCATATTTACTGCAGTAGAATGTATATACTGTATGTATTTATATTCTAATTCTATTTTATTTATTATTTCTATTCAGTGTCATCATTTCTCTTTATACAGCATTTATAAAGGACAGCAAATGTAAGAACTCATTTTCCTCCTGGAGAACAATAATGTATGTTTCCATTTAAAGAGGGACTGTAAACCAGAAGTATTGTTATTATAATCGAGTGTATTGTTAAGTTATATAATACCAACTATAACATGCACGTCCTCACATGAGCTCCACACAGGGAGGCTCAGTTGGCCTCTGGGGGGTTCAAACCCCGGACCTAAAGCCCAGGACCTTCTCACTGTCACCATCCAAACCACTGAACCTCTTTGCTTCAGTCAAACAGGACAAACTCACTCACAGAGCTTTCTCATGTTTATTTCCTTTCTAATATTCAAAACACTGCACAACAGACCTGCATTCTTTGGCCAGGAGTCTCTCCCAGTACTGGCAGTCTGCAGCGCTGCCTGACATGGTGCCCAGCAGGTAGGGGTTGATCTCTATGACCTTGTTGACATCATTGGATGCTGCAGAGCGTGACACATTTTGGAAAAAAATGAACATTTAGTGACCAAGATTACAGGTTAAAGCATGAAGTAGCCCACTGTAGCAGCCCCTCACTTACACCATTTAGTTCATGGTGCCTAATTTTTACATTTCAAAGCTCCACGCTTCTTCCTGATGTGTGTGCCTTGGGGTGATGATGTCTTTTTGATGATGTACAGTGTGCTGGCTGGGCAATATGACCGACTGGGTCATCATGTCACTCTCTAATCTTCTTCCTTTCTTTACACAAATGAAAAGGCTGATAGACTATGAGAAATGACATGCTTTTCACACTTTGCAGTTCTATCTTTTCTAACATTCTTCCAGGTCTGGAAGAGAAAATATAATTGTTTCATACTTTTTGCAGACATGCGCATTTACCTAAGTAACGACCAGCTGAGGCTCTGGAGTCCACAGCCACGATGACTCCGTGTCTGAACTTGAAGGCCAGGGTGGTCGTACCGTGGTTCAGGTCTATACACACACCTCCGTCACGGTTGCAGGATTTGAGAAACCCTGAAGGCTATAATGGAATAAAAGAAGACGCATGGTGCGTAATGGTGCGTGTGTTAAGAGAACATTCATTCATTCATCTTCAACCGCTTATCCCGGGGTCGGGGTGGCGGGGGTGCTGGAGCCGATCCCAGCTGACATCGGGCGTAAGGCGGGGTACACCCTAGACAGGACGCCAGTCTATCACAGGGCACATAGAGACGTACAGAGACAGACAACCATTCACACCTACGGGCAATTTTAGACTCATCAATTAACCTAACACATGCATGTCTTTGGACTGTGGGAGGAAACCGGAGTACCCGGAGAAAACCCAGAACATAAGAGTAGAATATCCAGGACTAATAATCTAATATTCTTTGAAAGCAAGTCGTGATAGTTAAGATAGATGCATGATATGACATTTCATAAGAAACACACACTGAAAACCACAGACGCGTGAAATAACTTGAACCACGCCGCGCGTCTGACGCGTCACGCTCGTACTGTAGCAGCGGATACGATTTTGTATTAATTTCTTATCAAAACTCGATGAAATGATACTCACGTCTACACCCAGAGGAACTGCAAATTCTTGAGTTTTAGTGCCAAAACTGTAGTGGTTGATCCGGTCGACGAGATGCGTCTGTCCTGCTGGAAGAATCTGCCCTCGGAGTTCAGTATAAGGCTTAAAACCAGTTACTTGGAAAAGAGCCATTATGTATCAAAGTGTACAAACTATGCTATGGTTATATTATTTAGTTTAGGTGTCAAGTTTTCCAAAATGACGAAGGCGACTGACAAAGCGTACAAGGATAGTTTCCTTGTACGTGACGATGAATTCGAAAGTGAAAGGGTTTAAAAACTATTTAATTGTTTTAGCCCTGTCCTCGAAAATAACATGACACATTGGTCAGCAACATTAAATAAATGTGCATCTATTCATAAATATATTTGGGCAATCCTGGCTCTTTTTTTGTTAATCCAAAAGTTGATTAAAAGAAACAACTTTGTAATATTCGTCTTTTTTAAAAATCACATAAACCAACAGGAGAGCACCACATTGGTCTCGTCATCGGTCTCTAAGCAGAAAAGAGGAGCTCAGGTTTGGGACAGCCCGTCAGCCATCATTATTGATGCGTGCTTTTGTAATTATTAAAATACACAATCTAATGCAGTTTGAAGTGCTCATGATGTAATACGACACATACATTAATATTCAGCAGCTTATAAGCCCCTTTTTTATTGGGTCTGGTATCATAAGGGCTGCTTTTTAATAAATAATTACAAAACAAGACAAGAAATTAGGCATGCAGGGCTCAAACTGAATTTTATTCAATGTTTTTTCATTGTTATTCCATATAACGTGTCAGAATATTCAGATTAGTTAGCGTAGCAGCAGTCTCTCTGCTAACTGTAGTGCTGCAGTAACTCCTGCAGTATTTCTGGACACATCACAGTGAAGCATAGCTGCAGAGTAGAAACCATGGTGATGATGTTAATGAATGAGACTACTTATATTTCATATCTGGTAAATAACAAGTTAACAAAATTACAGACTAAATGTCGATGCTATGTGGTGATGTTTGTGATTTCAGGCTGTATCCATCTGCTGCACTGTCTCCTGTACAACCTCCAGTTTTAAGGGGACTACTTTCTCTGTCAGGACCGGTGTCGTGCCTGGATGGTATTTGTATTTCAATTTCCTACGAGAGAAACAGGGAGAAAGAAAGAGAGAGATTTGAATTAAATGTGGAGTTAATCTTTGAAACTGAATCAGAAAACCATGGAACTATAAATTCACTTGTGTCTCTGAAGTTTGATCAATCATTAAAATTGGTTGTTTTACAGAATAAATCCTACTTGGATGATTTTAATGAAGTTGAGGGTATGCATGTGTGGCATAGCTAATGGGGTGATCAGTGTTCAACAGTGGGATTTAACACTTGCGTTTTGGTTTTAAAGTTGTTCCAGAATTAAAAATCTAAAGCTCAAATGTCTTCTCTTAAGAAACTGTCCAGGGAGCAACTCTTGAATAAAGTGACACTAGCCCACCTGTTGTCTTTGTACTCTGACTCCTGGTAGGGCCTGATGTAGTCCACCCCCTGCCTGGTGATGACACAGATGTCGATGTTGTTGCCTGAGCCGAGGTCATTCATGATGCCTGCGTGGATGGCGACACGCACCAGCTCCTTCGCCTTGTCCAGCTGCAGGAGTTATGAGAAATGATGGACATAATGGAGCGAGGGACAAACGGATATGCAGAACAGAGATTTTTTCAATTGTTTTCATAATCTAGATTGAGGCTTATCAGCCTACAGCACCGTCACACTGCAGTTATTCACTTAAAGATGTCCCATGTGTGTCATTATTTTCTGATCATGTCTCAGTGATCAAAACAATTATTGTAATGATACACGACAGCAGCTGTTCAAGTGGCGTACCTCCAGATTGGGTTTGAACCCGTCCTCTAGAATCGCCAGAGCAGCCAGATCACCAGATCCTACATGGGAACAATGTGAATGAAACACATTGGATGACGTTAGAGGGTGAATAAAGTGCAAAACTGTAGCTAATAAAAATGTATAATGTTATTCATAATGGTAAAAGAATGATTAAGTCACAACATTTCTGAACATAGAACATGTTTCAATATGATCTGACATTGATGGTTGACCTAAATCAAACGATTTCAAACGCTCTGTATCTGGTTTGTTTAAAATCTATTTTATATATTTATACAGAAAATGACACATTTGAAACATATAGCACAAGACCAGGTGACAATGGCCAGCATGACTGAACAAAGAAACCAAGAAAAACACGTCTTATACTACTGCTGCTTATACTACTTATAGTGTAATGTCACATACCCATTGCAAGGTAAGGCACCTGATTTACACTCCCATATGGTCCCACTGTGTACAGGTGGTTCCCAGTGCAATCTACTCCTCCCAGTATAAGACTGGCACCAATTTGGCCGTGATACCTGAGGAGCACAGAGATCAAAAAAGGGGACGTCAGATTTTTTTTAATGAACTGCGACTTTAACTCATTCACACATTTCTATATACAGGCAACACAAACCGGTACAACATGTCCTGGAGTATGTTGACGGCCATGATGACACGAGGGTTCCTCCCGCTGTTCAGAGAGAAGATGGTGAGGTTGGAGGAGAGAAGCTCAGTGGTCTTCTCTGTGTCTGCTGCTGTACCTGCTCCACAGCAACTATGGAAAGAAAGAGAGAAAGGGATTAGAGAGGTTTTGAAAGAAAAGATGAGGGAAAAGAAAAAGGGAGTTGGAGAGTCAGAAAGAGAGGAAGAGGAAAATGTAGAGGGACGACTTCTATCTCAAGCCATTATTTTGCTTCAACAATCACAGACGTCCATCATACAAAAGTCGACTGATTTCTTCTCCCACAGTGGCCTCAAAAGCCCAGAATGCAATGCAACCACAACTTGCATCTTGGGCAATGTTTATAATTATGTGGTTCTACTTGACACTTAATACAAGATCACTGTATGGCATTTTGGGATGTGTAGACAAATCACAAGTAAAGGAGGCAGTTTATGTTAAAATACCAGTTAACCAAAAAAGGAAATGACACTTAATTGCAAAACAAAGGTACTTTAAAGGTAGATGTATCCGCTCTTGGTTTCAGTGTACCGTGTATAAGACCTACTATATATTTGGAGCAATGTAATGTATCTTGGCGCACATCTTATCAGCCACCACTTCACTGGAGGTAGCTCTTGTGTCTGCTCCCAGCACCACCCCGTCCTGCACACACAGATGAATTGAGATTCTAAGCAAGTTTATAACGCAAATTATTACAAATACCCTTTGTGTGCCTTTGGTTAAGGCATTATAATCTCAGTGGGTCCAGTGGAGCTGATAGATAACTGTGAAAGAACTGGTGTGAAAATGCGCAGAGTGGACACAATGTTTTTGAAGCTATTTTGAAGAAGTTAAACTACAGAGAAGTTGCCCTATAAGGAGACATTTGGCCAACTAAAGGTTCTTAGGAAAAGTAGCTCAAACTATGTAAAAACAAACATCTAACACAAAAAAGTCAAATGCCAAAAAATGCCCATTTGTTCACAGTTCATAAATGAAACAAATAAAAGACTGTCAGCTTTGGTTTTGTACATAATGTCCATCAATCAGACACTTCCAGAAACTAGCGTGCAGGTGGGGAAACTCTATCAAGCAGGTTTTTTTGTTAGCCAGGTAACTTCTAAAATAGCATGCAACATAACTCTGAACACTTATTAATAAATATTCAGGCAGCTTATCCATTATGATGCTGTCGTTGTGTGAGCACGCTCGCCCTTCACATGCACTACACAAAGGTGAAAGGTCAAGTGTGTGGTGGCTTCATGCCTTTATAGAGGTCAGGTTTGGAGAAAGATGGGCTGGTCAGTGGGGTTCAGTTACAGTAGAGATGCAATGATAAAATAATAATAATAATGATAATGATAATAATAATAACTCCTTCCTTTTAAGGGCACTAACTTGTTTGTAGTTTTAGTATTAAACTACACAAAAAAAGATAACAAACTAATTTAACTTCTTGAACTACGATGCAAATATGAATGTAGTTAAACTGGAGAGGACATACATTGCATTTATATTTTTAAAGTTAATATGCACTATGAAATGTGTGAGGAGAGACTGATGTACTGATGGGAGCTAACAAACACATCTGGTAGGCAAAACAATATAAAGATACAATGTTAATGAACTAAAAAATAAAAAAGTGACTGTTTTGGTCCATTAATATTTTCATCACTGCAGTTTACACAGCTTTGTACTCGCCTTGAACACCACTCCTGCTATGGTGGTGCCTGTTTTCAGAGGTTTAGGTGTTTGTCCTCCATCAAAAAGTCCCTCTAATGCAGCATTCCTGAGAGAGGGATGGAGAGAAAGAGGGAGAGATTGTAGCAGGGGGGGCAACTGAAATGTTAGAGATATTATTACTGTAAACACATCAATGTATTGTTTCACTAAATAAACTGATTAAACAAGCAGGAAAAAGTTACTTTCGCTTTTGATCCCGTTGAAAGCTCAGCGGTGCCGACAGTTTGATTCTTTTTTTTTTTTTACTGACACAGTCTGCTGCTCGGAAGACATAAAAAGAAGCTCATACCTCGCTGCGTTGTCGAAATTAAAGCCAGCTGCAGGAGTTTCGAAGACATTTGATAGCGCCATACTGGATACTGGACTGCGGCTTCTGCGCGCGTCTCAATGCGCCTGAGGTCGCTGTTCTGAGCGTCACCTTACCTTCTTCTCTTTCGATTTTGGAGTGAAAATGGAGAAACGCAGCATGGACTCTCAAGTCCAAGGAGTCAGCACGGGGGTGAGTACTCTGGACCGGTTCACCCGTATCTTTATGAAGCAGCACCAAAGCCCTGTACGCGTAAAATGATCGATAGGCTGATTCGGCGGATAAACAGGTGATGTTATACCTGAATAGTAACCACACACAAAGGGAAGTGACAATGACTGGACATGCTATATTATCTGTGAATTGTTTTAATTTTATGTTTAACTCTAAACTAGTTGAATCATCACATTTATACAAAGAAACGACTGGCTATAGTTTCATTTTCAGCAAATATCCTCTTAAAACTCCAAATCCCAGGGTTCCTAGCACTGTGGAGTCTGTTGAATGGACACAGAGCCATGAGAAATGAAACATGTTTGACTCTGTTTATCTTCTGTCATATTTTGCCAAATATAAAATAACTAGTTACCAACACACTCCTCTCTCCTCCTCAGACCACCATCCTGGCTGCCACTTTTGATGGAGGGGTCGTGATTGGTTCAGATTCCAGGGCTTCAATTGGAGGGTGAGGATGCTGTGACATTACACTGAAGTTGCCTTTCACACAGAATAGAGACTGCTTACTTAATAACATTCATGATGAAGATTCAGGTCCATAAGCTCAAATGGATACAACTTGAGTTTTCCCCTGATGTAGATAAACTTAATGATGTCTTTTTAAGGTGAGGTATTACTACTTTTACAAATTAACATATGTCGATTCTTCTTCCAGAGCTGATGAAGCTAGAATTCAGTGTTGGGAACAAGTTCATTCAAAACTGCACATTCAGAAAGGTCAATGGCCTTTTCAGCACTAACATACATCAAATAAGCTATCGAGACAGTTTTTTCGTGTATCAACTATTAACAGAGAAATCCAGGAGAGTCGCTAACAGCCGGAAGTGTCTAACAGTGATTAGCTCGGGGAAGTACGGTGAAGGCATTAAAACAGCTTTTTTTAACCACTAATGCTGCTGAAAATAACAACAAAACCCTGCAGCAGCATGAGAAGAGTCCCTACACAGAAAACAAAGCACCAACAACGTAATTAGTGAGCCCAGAGTTTATTAAAAGCGTGATTTAAAGACTTACCTACTGGCCCCTGTACCAGCTCCTCTCATAGTAAAGTCCATTCAAGTGGATTTCCAAATGCAATCCAACATTTTTTGTGTATTAGTGGTTAAAGAAGACGTATTAATGGCTTCAATGTACTGCCCCGAGCTAAGCAGAGTTAGCCACGTCCAGCTGTTAGCGACTCTCTGGGATTTCTCCGTTAATTGTTCATACACGAAATTAACTGTCTCCATGACTTATTTGACGAATGTAAGTGCCGAAAAAGACCATGGGATGATTTTACTTTAATGAAAGGGCTGTGTATTGTTTGGCTGAATAGTCAATCACTACATTATTGATTTTGAAGCATGTGTGAGACCTGATTCCTATGTTATGAGGATTGTATTGGTTTAATAATATCACTTTTAGCCTGAGATTAAAACAACCTTTCATTCTCCCTGCACAAAATGCGTACAGTATGTAGTCTGTCTGAGAGGTTTCTGCATTGTGGCTTTGCTCATCCTCTCTTTGTCTCTCTCTTCAGTGAATTCGTATCATCGAAGACCATCAACAAGGTGATTCAGGTTCATGACCAGATCTTCTGCTGCATGGCTGGCTCCCTCGCAGATGCTCAGGCCGTCATCAAGGCTGCAAAGTTCCACCTGTCCTTCCACAGGTGCCGGACACACACATGGATACATCTGCACATATTATAAATGTGCACACAGAGAAAACATGTTCATTACATTTTCACATCACGTTATAATAAAATTTTACCAATTTTTATTCCAGGCAAAGAAACAACCAACAATATCACACAGTTAAAGGGATAGTTCTGTTTTTTTTTATTTGGATACTAACTTCTAAAAATAAGATATACTTATTTGGTACTCATCGGAAATATACTTAATAAAAGTTATACTGACAAGTATACACAAAAGTCTGAGGAAACTTGGTTTATGCTTGTACCTAAGCACTCAGGTATACTGAGGAAAAGTATATAAATAAACTATACGTTAACTTGTAGTATACGTCAAAGTCTGCTTTCATAAATAAAAAGTGAGCCAGAAGTATATTACTAGTAAACTAAAAGTATACCTTAAGTTTCCCGGTTTAGTCGTAGTAAAACAATGCAACCAGGGATCACAATATTACATAGTAAACAAAGTATTACAGTATATATATATATATATATATATATATATATATATATATATATATATATATATATATATAAGGCATACATCTACACTTAATTTCCTTCTCATTTGCGGAGTGGTATTTGTACACCTTATTTATTTGCAAGGTCTCTATTTGTAGTGACCTGCCTGCAGAAAAAGGTATCTCTGGAAGGTAAAGCAGTTAAAATATTCTAAATATAGTTATAAAAACTTAAACAGACATTGTTTTTTTTAAAGCAGACCTTATTTTTGGTAACTAAAAGTGCTGCCCCCGTCCACAGCAGTACACTGGCCTGTGGTAACACACTGACTGTGGATAATTACCTCATACAACCACACTTAAAGAAAATCACGACTTTCCCTTTAACACATTTGTCACACCGATTCTTCACCTATAAAACATAAACTGAGAATGAAAGACAACACACAATAGGCCCAACATTTCTACTTAAAACATCCCAAACTCACTAAAAGGTCTCTCCCTCTGATCAATCCACAGTGTCCAGATGGAGACTGCTCCTCTGGTGATAGCAGCGGCGTCTGTGCTGAAAGAACTGTGTTACAAAAACAAAGAAGAGCTGCAGGCCGGCTTCATCACAGCAGGCTGGGACAGCAAGAAAGGACCACAGGTAGGTAGTGGTTATGAAGACAGTCAAACCTCAGTCCACCTTGCAGCTCATGGCTTCACCACTGATATCCTCTGTCCTTCTCCAGGTGTACGTCGTGTCTCTAGGTGGGATGCTTGTCGGCCAGAAGGTTACCATCGGTGGCTCAGGCAGCACTTACATCTACGGCTATGTTGACGCCAAATACAAACCCAACATGAGCAGAGAGGAATGCCTACAGTTTGCCACAAATGGTACTGTTGGTTTATTTTACTTGTGTGCCTTAAACCTAAATTAAGTTTATAATTGTTTTGTCAGGAAGTGCATGTCAGGACTTAGTTTTAGGGGGAATCAGGTTATGAATTCATGAAGATGAATATGTACAAGAGTATAGCAGAAAATGTGAAAACTAGTGTTCAGTGAGTTTGTTTGTTTTGTAAAATGAGAGTTTGACATAATTGTAAACAGTTAAAGGTCTTCAACAGCATACAGAGATCGCTCAGTTGTCACCACTTAACCTGTAAATGTTACAAACGTTTTTTTAACTTCCTCTGTTTTCCTGCTCTTTGTTCCTGTCTCCCTCCCTCCTCTGCTCCATCCCTCTGTCTCTGCGCTCACAGCTCTCGCTCTGGCCATGGGCAGAGACAACGTCAGCGGGGGCGTGGCTCACCTGGTGGTGATCACGGAAACTGGGGTGGAGCATGTGGTGGTACCTGGTGACAAGCTGCCCAAGTTCCACAATGAGTGACTGCCTTTGAATAAACAACTACATTTAGATTTATATTTGTTTTGTTTTTTTAAGTAATTCCTTGAAAATCATTGAACTACAATTTGATCACGTATTTGCTCCGTACAGGACTGCGTTATAACAAAATTTACACACACACACACACACACACACACACACACACCCTCACACACACACACACACACACACACACACACACACACACACACACACACACTTGAGGAATTAGTTTCCTGTTAATTAAATGAATGAACAGTGGTGTAAAAACAGTTTCATCTTTCTTATGGTAAGATGCAGACTATATACAAAAGTATACCAAGCTACAACATTCTACTACTCTGAACTCATAAAAATGTTCAATATAAATAAGGTTATCTCTGATTTTTGCCTGTTTCCAGATCAGGTTTTCTGTTTTTTTTTAATGTGTTGACATTTGTGAAATGAAAATAAACATTTTGCAAAAGTTCTTCCTCTCTTTCTTTATGTGAACTGTGTGTTTCAGAATGTCTTCATGGATTTGTGATGTCTTCTGTAAATTACTTGTGCACAAAGTTCCAGTGAATACTTTATATTTCAAGCTTTTCGTGGCAATGCAACGCCTGTGCCCGACACAATTAAACAGCCACTGAACAGAGACGTGCGCACACTTCAGAGTGAGGACGGAGGACAATTTGACTTTCAATTTCGATTTAATTCAGGGGAAAAATGGAGTCCGCCTGATGTGTGATTGTGCTTGGTGATTGTGTGATCTGCTCATCCAAACGCGTCGAAAGCAGTTTGAGAGATTTAAAGAATTCAGACAACAAGAAACTTTTATAACCTCTGCTCGACTCTGAACGTTTAGGTTCACGCGTCAATTCACTTCCCTGGCAGACATACGGTCGTTGTTGTCGCGAGTCTCAGCAGTTCATCGGCATGTTGGAAGAAACGGGGCCAGAGTGGCTGTCGGAGGAAGTGAAAACCGGGGTAAGTAAGATTTTTAATGTTTGAGAGACTTGGTGGTCTCTGTTAATGTGCGCAATGCTGAAACATGACATCCTGTGGCTGTCCTTGGACATGCGGACAGTTACAGGTGGCGCGTAAAATGGATTATAAATATGTTTTGTATCTTTTATCTCTGCAGACAACCATCATTGCCATAGAGTTTAATGGCGGGGTCGTGCTGGGGTCTGATTCGCGAGTGTCTGCAGGGTATGTTAGTTATATGTGCAAAATCCTTCCACCTCCATCTGTCCTGACATGCAGTATCTCCTCCTCTTTTGGATTAGATGCATTTCAACTTTATTGTCATTGCACAGGAGGCAATAAAATGCTTGTAACCAGAAAGAGAAATGTGCATACGAATGGTGATAATAAAGGGTAAATATACCTAAAAGGTATACAGTATGACAAACCCACACTCACATACACACTCCCTCTTCCCTCCCTACAGGGACTCAGTGGTGAACAGGGTGATGAACAAGCTGTCACCATTGCATGACAAGATCTACTGTGCTCTGTCAGGCTCTGCAGCAGATGCTCAGACCATCGCTGAGATGGTTAACTACCAGCTGGATGTTCACAGGTAAATACACACTCAAAGAAGACCGACAGACCCTTTTATAAAATATCACATAATGGCAAAGTATAGTCCAACTCTGTTTTGAGGTGCCTTCCTGATGCTAGCTTCATGGAAACAACAGCTAAGAAAATAAGGACTTTTGCTCATCTTTCATATAATTGCTCAGATAACAGTGTCCCTTAATGTTCTGTTCCTGAAAAATGATGAATACAATAAAGACAATTCCACTGAGTGAAATATTTTGGCTTTAAAAATGTAAACGTTTATCAGGATTCAGCTCCTCACTGCTTAAAACTTTGTCCTTTTCTATTTTTATTCAAGATCCAGTTCCAGTATGTTGTTCTTAATGTCTTCCTCTGTTAGTATGGAAATAGATGAGGACCCCCAGGTTCGCTCAGCTGCCACTCTGGTGAGAAACATCTCGTACAAATACAAGGAGGAGCTGTCAGCACATCTCATCGTGGCCGGCTGGGACAGAAGAGATGGAGGACAGGTTAGTACCACAGTTGGCTGCAGTCTGGAGAGGAGAGAGTCAAACTTTAAACAAGAAAGAATACTGGGAAAAAGTAATGGTATTAATTTCACAATTAATGTTGCTGTAACTTCTGCTGTTGAGTTTGCTTAAGGCTAGACACTTGCTTTTATAGGTGTTCAGACTGCTATTGGGTGCTTTACATTATGCTAATGTGAGCTTCCTTATGTACTCACTCCTTCTGTGACCCAAAGTCGTTTCCCTTGTGTCATCATGGAGGATCTTTCAGTCCCTTGAATGCACCTCAAGGAGCGAGGATGCTTCTGGAGGAGTTAAGAGCGAGGAAACACATACCCGCAAGTCTTTGATCAAGTGGTGTGATGTAGAAATGCTGCATCTCCAAGTGACAGAAACAGCTTTACAGCATGTCATAATAAACTGAAGCTGCTTAAGACTGACGCTATGGAAGCAATTGTTTCTCAACCTGCAGATTTGACTCCTCCGTCCCTGCGTCCTTCTCCTGGGAGGAGCTGAGATGCGAGGAATAGCCCGGGAAGAGATGTGTTAGCATAATAAAAAGCACTTATTGTGACCTGTGTTGCTCTCCTCTGTTCCTGTGCCCTTTGACCCAGGTGTTTGCAACCCTAAATGGTCTCCTGACAAGGCAGCCTTTTGCAATTGGTGGCTCTGGCAGCGCATATGTTTACGGGTTTGTTGATGCAGAATATCGCAAGGGCATGAACAAGGAGGAGTGCCAGCAGTTTGTTGTCAACAGTAAGTTTTTTTTTTCCACAGAAAGCTTTCTTTTTTGGTCAGACAGCACGGTGGAAGGTGAAAGAGAAACCAGACGTTTGCTGCCTCTTGCTTAGAAGAGCTATCTATTCTGTCTCCTTGTCTTATTATAAAATATTTTGTCCTCAGTTGTCTCACAACTGTTCCCTTATTCTTGTAGCTCTCTCTTTGGCAATGAACCGTGATGGCTCCAGTGGCGGCGTGGCCTACATTGTCTCAATTGATGAACACAGCACGGAGGAGAAAGTCATTCTAGGGAACGACTTACCCACCTTCTTTGATCAGTGATAAATATACAGTTTCGTCTTTTATCTCTAGTCTGCGAAGCCACTGTTGCGCAGGATGCAATTAGGTTACATTGCTCACATATACACACACAGACACATACACACACACACACCCTTTTTGGACTCAGCTGTCAACTAATTCAGCTAAAAATAGTGGACAAGAATACTTTAACTAATAATTTGGAATATGAAAATGCATTGCTCTGTGATTCCCAAAGCTATTTCAATTGTAATATCAGAGAGCCTTGTGTTTGTCGGTCATTTAATGGCTGTTGCACTCTCAGATCATCTGATACTGCTGATTAAGTTTGTGGTTAATCACTAAGAGACTTTGACATGTAACAAGGAAGAAGGTTCTCTCACCAGAGGGATAAGGGCAGACATTTTGTTACCTCCATCCCTTGACCGGGCTCAGGACAGCTTCACAGTGTCATTGAAAGCGTCACAGTCTATCAAATTAAATGTTTCTCCAGCCACCAGGTCGTCCAAGGTCATTTCCTTCTTTTAAACTTATTGCAAGACTCATTATTTAGTCCACGAGGCTGCGACATGACAGTAGTACAACCAAGCTCTGTTTTAATGGGCCTGAGTGGCAGAGAAAATAAAAGTAAATTTGACAACACTTACTGACATTCCTGTAGCCCTAACCATAAATAGTCCCACAGAAACACTTGCACAGTTTTTCTTACATAAGCAGCAGCATTTGTCTTTGAGGTGTTCAGTCTGACGAACATTTCAGCAGAATCACATTTGTTGAGGCATCACCGGATTATGTCACACTTTTCCAGCCCGGTAATAAAACTAGATTAAAATGTCTGCTTTAGCCTGGATGCAATTCAAATCATGTTTAAATGTACATTCAGAATATACACTATCATATACATGTTTAAATGTGAATTGTGTGGAATTTCCAATAAAATAAAAGCCTTTGTGAATAAATGTTTACTTTGTGCTTTCTCTTATTTACAGTGAATCCTTTATACACTGTTTTTATGTTCTGTAACTGCAGTTTTCATCCAGGTGCTTAGTAAGGATGATGATGATCATAAGAAATATGTGCAACAGTGTCCTGAATTACAGTGATGATGGAAGAACTACTCAGGTATTTTGCTTAAGTAAAATTACAAAAGCATTAGCATCAAACTATGCTACAGTCGATAATATAGGCTTAAAGTAACAAAAGTATAAATACTTACTATGCAGAATGGCTCATTTCAGAATATATAATATATAATGTATTCACAGCTTTAATGATGCAGCTGGTAAAAGTGGAACTACTTTTATACTTATTTTAGATATTTGATACTTTATATACTGCTGGCTAACGTGTAAATTTCATCTGGGGACCAATAAAATCTTATTGATTTAACAATATAATGTATGTATGGATTTTATTTTGTATCGTTAATCTGAATCTGCAAAGTAACTAGGTGCTAAAAAGTACAATATCTGCCTCTGAGATGTAGTGGAGTAGTAGTAAAAAGTAGCAGAAGATAGAAATACTCAAGTAAAGTACAAGTGGACCACTTTAAATAAAAGTAATAAGTAATAAATACTTGAGTAAATGTACTGAGTTCCCCTCCACCACTGCTGGATTGTCTTATTCAAAGTTTATTTCTAATTCCTGCAGTGTGCGTTTGTGGGGAATCCCTGATTTTGATAGAAAATGAAACTGAAAGTGGATGAAGGCTACATCACTGCGCTCGAGGCAGAGCAGGTCATACGAGGACAACTGTTTCTGGAAAATGGCAGTTAATACGGCAGCAGTAATCCGCATGGTGGTTGCTTTTTTTCTAGCACTTTGCATCGATATTTCCCTGTTTTACGCGTCAGGACTCTACAGAGTCTTTGGACATCTTGCGCGTGTTTGGGTTTCTGCGGCTCTCCGGTGTTTGGCACTAACGGCTGTCAGTCGGCTCAGTCTCGGACAACTCAGACCGGTGCTGGTTCGTTTTATAACGGTGCACAGTCTTCTGCCCGCGGTGTTTGAGACCGGGAACAAAGTGCTCTACAACGAGGAGACCCAATGTGGCTCGTTGGCGAATATGCACTGCTGGCTGATGTGTGCCGGAGCCTCGCTGGCTGGCGCACTCTTCTGGGAAATCACCATCCCGGACACCGATGATGCGGCCAACGGTAAAGAGCAGAAGCAGAAAGCCAGAGTGCTGTTTGTGAGAGTCCTACACCTGTACCAACCCGACTATCTCCTGCTGCTTGGAGGGCTTGTGTTCCTGACACTGGCTGTGTTGTGTAAGTAGCTGCTGCTGCTGCTGATGATGATGATGATGATGATGACATGATATCATTATTATTATCATTGTGTCTATGAACACAATGCATAGTATTGTTTAAAACACTATTATTATTTTTCACTATTTGCCCTTTTTGCAGATATTTTTAACATTTAGTCTCAATGTGGGAATTCAAACACTATGGAAGGGTAAACTTGGGAATACACAAGACTGCCCATTCATAATTATGATTATACACTAGTATATTATCAGCCAATGTTGTCCTGTCACAGACATATCAGTATTAATGAGTATAATGTGTCAATATGAAAACTTTTTTACAGAACATATACTGCAGAAAATGATGCTTAGTGTGAATTTAAAATAGTGTCATATAGCTATTATATATATATATATATATATATATATATATATATATATATATATATATATATATATATATATATATATATATATTGTCCTTTATTTAAATTCAATGATACTGAACATTATGGGGACTGAACTTGCCAAAATAAAAAAAATAAATTGGCTACATAAATAAATAAGCCTATACCTCAAAACATCCCATATCGGTTGGGCCCTAAATGATTATAATCTCATGTTCATTTGCCTGGTTGGTGTATCTCCATCTCTCTTAATTAGTCTGATTTTGTGAACCTGTGTCTCATCTCAGGTCAGATGTTCATCCCGTTCTACACTGGGAAGGTCATTGACATCCTTGGCAGTCAGTACCAGCCAAATGAATTCATATCTGCACTCCTCTTCATGGGCCTGTACTCTCTGGGGAGGTACGTACGGAACAAAGTTTCCCTCATAGTCTTCCACCAGCATGTGTCTGTAATGTCTAACCTATTTTTCCTGACTGATTTATCAGCTCTGTGAGTGCAGGCTGCAGAGGGGGGTTATTACTTTGTGCCATCAGTTCCTACACATGCAGAGTGAAAGTCAAGCTGTTTGGGGCTTTGACCAAACAGGAAATTGGATTCTTTGAGACCACAAAGACAGGTAAGGCTCTCATAATAAAGCATGCAAATATACTGTGAATAATTTATCAGTGCACATGAAGGGCAGGGACAAGACAGGTCAAAATTAAATATACTGTATATACAAGCAGAATAGGCAGCACATTTCAGGATAAAACGTCACAGGATTGGTAAGATAGATACAACTAGACATAACGAGACAAGGCCAGATAAAAGAAACAAGACAAAAGAGGATCAAACATGAAGAACCAGAGAAGAACATGACAAAAGATCATTTCTATTCATTTTCTGTGTAGGAGAAATCACAAGCAGGTTGTCTAAAGACACCACCTTGATGGGAAGAACAGTGTGTCTGAATGCCAATGTGCTGCTGAGGACATTCATCAAGACACTGGGCATGATCTCCCTGATGATGAATCTGTCCTGGAAGCTCACATTCCTCGTGTTGATGGAGACGCCGATCACTGGCCTCATTCAGAACATCTACGACAAACACTACCAGGTAAAAAGCAGGTTCAAATGTGCATGATCTCCATTACCAATAAATTATTCCCAGGCATTTTTATTTAGCAGATAGGTCCTTAAGTCTTCCAAAAGATAAATGATGCTCAGAAAGAGAAAACTCAATGTTGTTCAATTGGACCAATGCACAAGGCTATTATTATTATTATTATTATTATTATTATTATTATTACAATTAGCTTAAGTACTGCGATAAAAAGAAATAAAATGAATTGTCCTATTTTATCCATTCCTCAGCGGCTGTCCATAGAAGTGCAGGACTCAATGGCTGAGGCAAATGAAGTTGCGAATGAGGTAGTATCCGGTATTCATGTGGTACGGAGCTTTAACACAGAAAAACAAGAGGCCCGTCGCTATGACAACCGTTTGATGGACACACACACCCTCAAAACCCGCCGGGACACTGTCAGGGCGGTTTATCTGCTCGCACGAAGGGTGAGTGTGTCCTTGTTTTGTAAAATTGTACTTTTTTTTGGATATCAGGTGGTGTTTGATTATATCATTGTGTTTCACCGTATTTAACAGTATTTGTTCCTGTGTGTGTGTGTGTGTGTGTGTGTGTGTGTGTGTGTGTGTGTAGTTGACAGGGCTGGGCATGCAGGTCTTGATGTTGTACTACGGAAGGCTGTTCATCCGGAGTGGACAGATGACAACTGGCAACCTGGTTTCCTTCATCCTGTACCAGTCAGACCTCGGAGACAACATCAGGGTACACAACTGATTGATTTTAATAACCACACACATACGCTTAAAAAAATACATGATTTGAAATTTCTCTGAAAAGAAAAGTGTCCTCAGGAAGGATTCACATTGGCTCTTTAGCTTTTTAGCAACCATGTAAACATACCGTGCCTGTCCTACATTATTCTGAACATGTGGTTCCATTTAACATACTGCAGCTCTGACTATCAATGAGAACGTGTTACTAAGCCATCAGTTCTGTGACTGACTCTTTCAGACACTCACCTACATCTTTGGCGACATGCTGAACTCGGTTGGGGCCGCTGGGAAAGTGTTTGAGTACCTGGATCGAAAACCTCAAGTCAGCACGGAGGGGAAACTCAAACCTGATCAGCTGAAGGGACACGTCAGCTTCCGCAACCTCAACTTCGCCTATCCTGCATACCCCAACAAAACCGTGCTGCAGGTGAGGTCTGACCGGCAGGTAGACAAGAGGAATACTTTGGTTTGAATTGAGTTCATGAAAATAAAAAGAATTGAAAGATAGATTATCAGACTTATGAGATAAAACTTTATTCTTCCCGAGGGAAATGTGGTAGTGACTGGCTAGCTAACTGAAAACAACCCTAAGCTAAAAACTAACAATAAATAGAAATCATTCATAAAGGAGCAGGAAAAGAAACGTGCAAACGTAAAAATAAACTTATAAACGACAGACACAAAACTTTCTTGTGTTCATCTTTATCTCCTTATTTCAGGACTTTTCTTTGGAGCTGAAGTCGGGTCAGATGACGGCACTGGTTGGTTCATCTGGAGAAGGAAAAAGCACCTGTGTGAGTCTGCTGGAGCGATTCTATGAGCAGCAGGATGGAGAAATCCTATTGGACAATGAACCACTGAAATCCTATGACCACCGTTTCCTCCACCAGAAGGTAAAAATCAGATGATGCACACCACTGTCTTCATCCGTCTTTTATCTGTGTTTAAACTGTTTTATAGTTTCAGTGACAATCCTGCAGAAGCAGACAGAGCATATTTAGCCTATTTAGACCAGAATGCAGTTCACCATGACACATGTTGCTTGTATTTAGTAATGGGCCTGAGGATGAGATCGGAAGAACTTAGGGTTTACACAGTAGCTAAGCTCATGGCGCTTCTTTGGGAGCTAATCAGTGAGCTAATAGAGTGCTGCAGGAGTGAGTCCTTAAACCCTTAAAAGTTAGCATTTTTGCACTTCTGGTTCCCATGTCTTTCAAAAAGTTTTAAATGGAGGGTCTATTTGCATTCGACCCCACACCGACATCACACCTTCTACTAGTATAAAGAGCAAAAGTACATTCTCTTGAAAGGTAAAAATGGCTGAGTGGGTTATGAACTAGACTTTTACCCAGGAGACCCGGGTCAGAATTCTGTCTGAAACTTATCTTAAAATCTATATATTCTAATGACATGACATGACATTGTTGGCTACCGACATATGTTAGCTTTTTACTCCTAGTGATTGATATTCATGCTTAAAAAATCATAAAGTGTTGTCCATTTGTGAAGATTATCTTTTGGAAATAATCCTGTAATTATCATAAACGTTTGTTTGCAACCAAGCTTATTTTCTGCAATAATCCAAAGTCTGGTCCAAAATCCCTTTTCGTTGAGGGAATCAGGACGATGCTAATGTATATATCTAATTGTGTCAGACGTTTTTGTGTGTATGTGGCTTTTATACTGTATGTATCATGTGAGTTAAGTGTGCAGTCAAGCTGATGAGTGTGTTTTGACAGATTGCAGTGGTGAGCCAAGAACCTGTTCTCTTCTCTGGCTCCATCAGAGACAACATTGCCTACGGGCTTGCTGACTGCTCATTGGATGAGATCCAGGAAGCAGCATGCAAAGCCAACGCACATGACTTCATCAAGCAGCTGGAAAAAGGCTACGATACAGGTGAACTCTTTTAACCATGGTTGGATGCAGACGCACAGTAAAAACCTGCTTTGGATGTTGGAGGAAAGTTGGATGAATGAGGGAAGAGAATGTCATCTGTAGAGCAAGATTGTTTATGAAATTATGTATTTTATCTTAAACATTTAGATTTGAGTAGATTACATTTGTGCAAAATAAAGGCAAAAGATGCACCTGCGGTACTTTGGTGGGTTAATGCTCACTATACTTCTAGTATTTGCGTTTATGTCCTCATATCTGTCTGCATCACCCTGAATGTCTGTCTGTTATGGTTTTCTCAGAGGTGGGTGAGGGTGGCGGCCAGTTGGCCAAAAGCGAGAAGCAGCTCATCGCCATTGCTCGAGCTCTGGTCCGAAGGCCACAGGTCCTCATCCTGGATGAAATAACCAGCTCTCTGGATGCTGAGAGTGAAAATAAGGTAACTTCTGACACAGTGAAATAGAGTTCATATGTGGATGAAGACCTAAAGAGTCTCCATCACCAGAGTGAACTAGTCTATGAATGGTCGTCTAACAGATATGTAGAAGAAGCGCTGCATGTGTCACAATTGCCCTACTAAAATCAAGCAATATAAAGAATATGCTTTTCTTACAGTTTTTAACAAGATTTTCAAGACCTGCTTGACATAAAATGTGTTTTATTGCTCAAAGTAGAAGAAAACTAAATAAAAAAAACGCAAGTTTGAATTGATCCGATACCACAATATGTATCCCTGAAAGGAATCTAGTTTATTAATATTCTTAAATAATAATAATAATTCTATAAATTATAACTGACTGTCAAGGGAAAGAAAACATATCAGAATGTCTGTAAATAGAAGTCAAACAGTGTCATAACTAAATGCATTTTTGTTATCTATCTTGAGGAAGTGCAAGAAAGTGCTGCACTCTTTATTTTTGCATGCTCTCCCAATGAATACCACAGTAGTGATATTAGCAAAGTGTAAAAGCTTCATAGATCTAGTGAAATTGTGTACATTTTTTTTTTATTCTGTTATATATCACTGTACATAGTCGAATAATATATATCTAAATTTTAGTATATTCTGACATTCTTTAGCTTCCACCTGAAAAGAAAGAAAACTAAATAATAAATATGTTTGTGACTGCACAGATTCAGAGGGCTCTGGCTAGTTGTCCAAACCAGACCCTGCTGGTGATCGCTCACAGTCTGAAGACCGTTGAGAAGGCGGATCAGATTGTTGTGATCGGTGACGGCAGAGTTCAGGAGCGAGGGACTCACCGGGAGCTGATGGACAGGAAGGGGAGCTACTACAAACTGAGAGAGAAACTCTTCACTGAGGGAAACTCGGCACAATGAATTTCTGCGTTAGCTCCGTGTAAATAGTTTTGTTTAGTTATTGAAAATGAATAAATATAGACATATAATATCTGTTTTTTTAGTAATGTCATTCTGTAATGCAGCCTCAACTTGTAAACTTCTGTTCTTATTTATTTAGTTGGAATTCCGTAAATTCATCAAATTAAATGTATGAGTGACTTTTCTCTCATGGATTTATGTCCATGATCCTTCTTTTCCTTTTCATATCCTTGTATTTGAACCAATAATAAAAGTTTGACATGACAGCACAATTGACGCCATAAAAACTTCATTTATTATAATTGGTCAAAGGTTGCCTCATGGGTATCTCCCAAATAAAAGTTTATCAGCAGTATCCGACATTTTGGATCATAGACAGTGATCGCAGTTGGTTTCTGATAAAACATTTGGTTTCAATTATATTTTTCAAGCCCTGTATCACATATTAAAAAGTCCAAACACATTTTAACATGCACAAGAATGGTCGGTGCTCGAGGAATATTTTAACTTATATGCAAGAATGTGCATGTATAGTTTATTTTTTCATCAGAGTTTGTGGGTTTCATACAAGCCCATCTGGCTCAGCTTGATTCATGCTGAACTGTGAGATTAAAAGAGGAGAAACACATCACTCAAAATGACTAAGATTAAAATATTAAATCAAAATAGTAGATAACAATAATAATAATAATAATAGTCGTTGGAGTGTCTGTGTCTGACAGAATGTTGATGCGGTGCATCAAACATTTGTGCGCTCAGGGTTTGGTTTTTATTGTTTGAGCTGACATGGAAAGTCCCTGACTACCACTGTTGTTTTTTGGAAAATTGCCTGATCACAAAGGTACAGTGAAGCAATACGCTGCATTATGTCAAAACACCACCCCCTCCTTTCGATAAAGATCAGGCTCAGCTTAGCCAGCATGACACCATTTTGTGATATCTCTGCGTTCACAAAATGGTGACTGAAGTCACATGCCACAGATGAGTTAGGCATTTGTTTCTCCCGGGGTTTAATGGATGATTTTCTTTTGCTTCTCGAGAATTGTTTGTCCCTATATTTTGCTTGCATCACCTACAATGTGTCCTCATCCTAGGATGAACTTGTTTTCATGTTTTAAAATAATTTCGTGGATGAATCAACACAATTTGTGGTGGTTTGGCTGAAGCAAGCTATTTTTAATTGTTCTTAAAAACCTGACAGTTTCACCCATACAGACAGTTTAGATGTACAATCTAGCACGGTGACTCATCAGTAAACTTGGCTGCTTTCTATCAGCAATCGTGTGCCGCCTGCAGGTCATAAGGGCTAAAAGGCACCAAGTGGAAAAGCACATTTATGCCAACAGTTGCCGCCATCTTAGGGCGAGACCTGTAAGAAAACTGAAGACAAAATGGCCAACAGCGTGCATAGATAGTTAGAAAATATAAAACAGATAAAAGAGGATATGACTATGTGATAAAAAAAGATCATTCTAGAACCTCAGCGTGCACCTATAAATACGGCATATGTGTGTATACAGGTCTTTCAATGTGCGTATGTGCCGGTTAACTTTTGCCTAACCAGTTCGGCACCAATCCACCACACTGCTGAGCTGGAAAGTCCCTTCTGTGCTCTCTTTCACTTTCTTTCCTTTGTTTTGTATTCAGTGGCTGCCTGACCCAGCCAAACCTAAACCAAGCCCAAGGTCTTGTGACTGAGAGCATTCTGGTTTTACCTCTACCACTTAAGTATTCAGCTCCTGTTTGTTTTTTCAGCAGTTGTCACACACATATATATATATATATAAATATATATATATATATATATATATATATATATATATATATATATATATATATATATATTCGGTCTGATACCATACATCTGCTACACCACATGTCAAAACTGGACCATATGCATGTTTCTCTCTAATGACTTCCTTAACTTTTAGGCACTGATGACCCCACCCGGAGCAACAGTCGATTATACGTAGATTTGGTTTGGCAGCTTTCATAGGAGACACTATGACATTCTCATTAGAACACTTTAATTCAAGTTATAGACCAGCTGTCCTGCAAATATAAGTATATATAAATATATACTAATGCAGCAGTGTGAAAACAGTCCATCATTTGAAATCCTACTTAGTAAAAGTACAGAAGTATTATCAGCAAAATGTAAAGTATCAAAGTAAAAGTACTTTTGTCACTGTGAATAATCCCTAATTGCTGTTCTTGTGTAGTGTAAGTCAGAGACATCTCAAGATGCCCTAATTAGACACTGTTTTATTGTTAGGGGTCACAAGCAAAAAGGCCGGATATCAAGTACATCAAAAGTACAACCCTTTAGTAAATGTACTTGCAATGTACTTATACCACTTATACCACCACTTATACCACATATTTTCTATTGTATTTTTCATCCCTAAAACACTTTAGCTACTTGGTACAATCGCCAGCACAGAGGATTGTGAATCAAAAGTGTCATTTTAGGATGCTAAAGAGTCACTTACACTGGCTTCACTGTAACATAATACTCGTTTCTTTTCTCCTCTTTAACCCAAACGTAATAAAGGAACTGAAGCAGCATAAAGCACAGCAGAAATAACACAGATGTAGCTTCTTTTTCCACACCTCATTTCATTTTGTTTGACAAATGTTTGACAAATGAATAGAACAGAACAGAACAGAACAGACAGGGGAAACATATTGCTAAAAAGGTATAAAAGATATGTGCAATTATTTACCTTTTAGAGTAAAGTGATTGAGATATGTCATAATAATTTTCTGGATATTGGGTTGGGATATCCTGTTAACTTGAGGTGAAAAACAAACAACATACGTATAGCACTACAATGCAGTGTTTTTTACAGAGCAGGGAGATATCTGTACTGCTTTATAGTCAGGTAAACCCCTATTGTGTTTTTGAATCCCCTAACTTCCCCTGAGGAGTGTCGCAATTGCAGCATTTACTGCAGCAGTTTGTCAGATTACTCTTGAGACATCACACAGTTGATATGTGGTTTCCTCAATCAAAACATTCAATCAAACATACACCACATGATCAGTTCAGGTTCGTCTCGGTTATGATCACAGATAATAGGCTACTAAAACACTGATATGGTGTCTGTTTTTCACTTCAGAAAGCTCAATAGAGGCAATAGAAACTGATCTTTTGTCAGCTTAAAAAAAAGCAACTCTGACCTGTGCCACTGGGTAACAGCGCCTCGGTTGGTTGCATTTGCACTTTTACCAACAACCATGTGATTTCTCGGAAACCGCCTACCTGGCAGATTGGTGAAAGTTAGGGGATTCACAGAAGCCCAACAAAAGGTGAAATCATCAGTCTTGACTGCCATCTAGAGGGAGCAACAAAACAATTCGGACAATTTAAAAAAGCACCCTGACTCATAAACCACAGTGGGTTGAGAAGTGGTTGTCAGAGGTATTGTTATGTATTTTCAGTTCTTTGGACAGTTGCCGAAGTTTCACATTGGATGAGCTCTGGTTTGTGTGGTCCACAGGAAATCACAAGCCTGTAATGTGGATGTAGTAATGTGCAGCCACAGAGCCACATGAATGTAGACAAAAAGATCAATTCCTCTGCTCAAAGAATCCATATTGTGCCTTATTTCAGATTTTCACTCGTCACCAGACAGACTTTATAAAATCTGTATATTTTAACAGAAGGTTTTAACACAGAGACTTCTTTATCTTGTTCATATTTAGACTCTTCAATGGGGACAGAAACTGGCCGTTTGAAAGGATTGAAGCAGTTGTAATTTCAGTTACAGGGCAGTCTCTTTCCCCAACACACACCACTGCACACTGTCTTATAAATAAATAATCAGAGTAACAGTGATTCAGGTGTGTCAGGCGTAATATGGTGGGAGGGTGACATCATTCGTAAAAACAGAGCTGTGATGAATAGCATTAGTACAGTAAGAGCAAGAGCGCCCCAAGTGCTTATCTCAGGCATTTTTTTAACCAGACAACCACGTGATTTCCTGTAACTCCTCAGGCTGGTGAACTGGCAACTGTAAACTGGCTGCCCAAACTTATCTGCAAAAGATATTAATGACAGATGTCGAGTGCCCCCTAGTGGGATTAAATAAGAAATGAAAGAAACACACTGAACCAAGATAACATAAGATTACATAACAAGATGTTATTGAATCTTGGCAGTTGTATGTTGCATTTTGTACTAACAGATATACCAAAACAAACTCAGTTTCAATTCCTGCCAAGGTTTCAAAGTGTCCAGAGACACGAGCCGGCTGATTGGCTTATTCACATGTCGAAGTAAATAAGCCACAAATTGATTGATAACGTGCATCTCAAGTGTGTACATCTTCTTCTATATTGGAACAAGCCACTTTAGAATACATTTCATACTTTTTTCCCTGAGTAGCTTTAAGTTGGTTGAAATCTTCTTATTCCAAACTGTCTGACAGTATCACATTTGTATCCTGTATATGAGTTTGTTCTAGCTCTTTATTGAATTTAGGCCTATATATTCACACTTATTTTAAAATCAACGTATTTGTGGCTCCACTCAAGAGAAGAATTCCAATTGTCTCATGCATCATTTAATACACATTTTCCTAAACGACAGTTCGGTTTCACAGATTGACTTTGGGATCTCCAATAGAATAAACAAGACTCTAGTCCTATGGATTTGACCAGAGATTGGCTGCGCAGCGTGGGTTTGTAGTCACTGGCAGTTCAAGAAGGTTAAGGAGATTAAGGGGTTGATCACGGTTCAAAAGTTGATTAAAGGAATTCAACGATGTGTCACTGTTTTTATGTGTGTATTTAATAACTTATAGTCAGATTTATAGTCTGATATCTAACAGTAGGGTAGAGGTAGAGTACCTGGAGGTGTGTGCACACAAACCACACAAACCACAGGCTGGTTTGTGTGAGAAAGCCTGCTGTGCAACCACAGTAGTAATATAGACTGCACAGTGCACCTGTTGAGGAAAACACGTCTGCAACACCAGGACCCGGTGGCCCTTTTGCTTTTTTTTTACAGTAAAAAAGAATAATATGAAGAGCCGAGGAGCCAAACGACCGGGACAACAACCTCATGCTCATGGACACTTCAGACATGTTTGCCGTTGCAGGGATACAAACAAGGAGCAAAAGTAAAATTATATGATTACCAGTCTCGATAAAACTGGATATTTGGCGCACCAAATTTCCTGTCCAGTCTGCTATGGAAAATGTGCAAACACATGCGTCTTTGTAAAGTTATTTTTCACGTCAATATTTCAGCTGTGTTTGTTTTAAATTCAGAAAAACCGCATGGATCTTACTACCTTATTTCTGAACTATAATTTTCTGAATAACATTTGAATGGATGGATCTACAAAAAACATAGTGGGGTTATTAAAGGAACAATTTTGCGTGCTGTACTCATTCCTTTATGTGCTTTGCATGTAAATGATGCAGGACAGAATCCACAGCGTACAGGAAAATGTATCTGAAATAATATCAGGTGTCAGCTTTCTGACTTATTTGGATCAAGTGGTTATCTTGCAATATTTCTCTTGTGAGTATAAAATTGAGGTAAACAATTTAAAAACATGTATCTGTTTAAAAAGACTTTGGAAGAAAACATCAGAAGATGAATTATAAGCAATAATAAGTCATATTTTCATTAATGCTGAAATGGCCACATGGTGAGAAACAATAAACCACTGAACTAATTAAACATTAAAAGAGCACGGCATAAACACTGACTTTGTTATGAATCTTTCAGAATAAAATTACTTAAGTATCAAACTATTAGAGCCCACTCTTTATTCAGTTGCTTTGGTCCCACACTTACAGGGATGACTAAATAAAATATATATTTTATTAACTGCATGCAACATTTCTGTACTGATCCTAATAACCTTACATGCAACTGTGTCATAAACTTCCACTCAGTGGCCACCAGATGGCGACATAACACAACATATTTCAATAACTTTAAATGTAGTAGCCAGGAGTGGTCAATAGGTGGCACATTAAAATAATAGTTGAACCTAGTAACTAACTTAATGTTTAATCTTGAAAATGAAAATAGTGTTTTTCTTTGTATGAGACTGTCAGTATAATGTAACCTCTTATCTATACCAACAGGGTTATGTTCTTTCCTTATGCTATTACTTATTACGACTAATCCCCAATCACAAGATCATCCTTAATTAAAAGAAATCTCAATTCCAGGACAAGGTTTCAGATAATCCTTTTTCTTGGAAGCAGTATTTGAAACTGTCTGCTGAATCCTGATCCAATCAACAGCTACGAGAGCATGGTTGGAGCACATGGCTCATATTTTGTCTTAATGTTTTTTATTCTAAAAAGAAGGCTGTATCATAGGTACTTATCCCCTCACACTGACAATTAGGTAAATATATATATATATATATATATATATATATATATATATATATATATATATATATATATATATTATGTTGCTGAAAAAACACACACAAAATGATCACAAAGGGATGCTAAATGACCACAAGTATACACAAAAATACCAAAAATGACCACAATCAGACACAAAATCAGCACAAACGACCTCAAAGACTACAAAGAAACAATACATTACAAAGAGACAACAAATGACTATAGTGATACAAAATGAACATGAAGAGATGCCTAATGACTGAAAACAGACACAAAAAGATGAGACATATGATACAACTATAAAAGGACGTAAAATTACCGTCCATTTAATTTAGTTAGTGGGTTTCCTTTGACGTACAGTAACGGGGTGATATCACACTGTTCTCCAAAGTGTTTGGATATTAAATATGTTTTTGGTCACTCCTCTTCAGTATCATCTCTGCTTTGCTTTTGTATATTTCAAACTGCAATAATAAAGAAACCAGGTTGGATATGAGAGATTTCCAACCAGTTACAGCAGTTACTATGAAAGGCTTTCTCCTTGATTGTCCTGTGGAAGAGATACAGGTGGGGAAAGGAGGCACCATGGGACGACAAACTAGACTTTCACACCTGAGTCCTCTGTGTGTTTTAATGTACACAAACACACAGAGGGCTCAGGTGTGAAAGGGTTCTCTTTCCTCTTCTTACTCTTTTTCTGACTTTATACTTTTCCACTCTTTCTTTTTTACGCGTGCAGTAAACAACAGCATTGTAGCTACACCCTACCAACAAAACTACAAAGGCTCAGCGACATATGCTCCATAAGAGATTACAGGATTAGGAAGGATGTTGCAGTAATCTTAATCTTGTTTCATGCCAGTGATCATCTTCATTGATATTATCTGTACTAGCATTAAGCATTTCCTGTCCTGTAGCTGGTTTCTGCGGTGCACAGTTGCCGTCTGAATGCAATCTAATTAGAAATGCTTTGTACGTTCAATACATCGGCTACAGCATTGATACTATTCTTATTTGGTAGCTTTACTCTCTCCACGCTCTCTAGTGAACCCTCTGAAAGAGAAAGTCCACCTCCATTCACATTCAAATCACCTTGTAGTTCCTGCTCCCTTTTTTGAGAGTATAATGAAGTGTCCTTGCTCAGAGTCACACATTTACAACTCTCTTTGCATGACTGCATAATTAAGCAGCTGTTGTTTTCCTAGACCTGGATAGTCACCTTCTAGGAATCAAGCTGACCATGAACTTTGGTTTACCAAGGTATCTCTAGTCTTTATTTTTATTCATCGGCTCAAAATTAGATAAGAAATATTATCCTATATAAACATTAAAAGGATGACACTGAAAGGCCCATAAAGGCTACATCTGCACTGCTACATCTAAAGTATCTCTGTTTAAGATTTAATCTCCATCCATACTACGTAAACACACATCACAGACCATTAAGGCATCATATGGATGCATGTGCGTGCTGGACATGGGAATGGTTGCAAATTGCTTTAAAAAATAGCTCTCCTAACTGTGCATCCATTAGAAGAAATATAAAAGAAATTAACTGCACAACAGCTGCTAGCATCCACATCAAGGTCAGAAACTGCTGAAATGAATTATCCATGTCGAATCAGTCAAGGCTGATGTCATCCGTTTTCTTCAGGAAAAGGGTCATGTGATACATGTGAGGACTGATAAGACCAAATCAGGAAGCAAAGTGGGTCTCTGCCTCATCGTTTCCAGAGGTCTTCGTTACCAGCCGTGCAGACTAAAGTGCAACCCTGGAGTTTTTCAACTAAAACAGGGTCAGCCTTGAAAAGGTTGCTGTTTTAAGGGCTCAGAAACATCAGAGTGTGGCTGGCATGCGCAAATGTAGTAAAAGTTATGCATGTTACAACGAAAATGCAATAATGTGGATATATCTTAAGGCACTAGAATAAATAGAAGTGGATGCAGGGACGTGTACCTACAGGGTCCCTGCTAATACTACAGTGTACTTCTTTAGTACCAAGGGCCACTCATGCTATAAATGCAGTCATGCAGCTGTAATGCTCATTGGATAACTCATATAAATACACATAACTGCTGTAAATATTTTTTTTTATGTGTGTTTCTGAGAATAGAGTCAATATTATTAGTAGAAAAGAGAAAGTAGATAGAACACAGGTAGACTATGTTTTTGAATACAGGCTTTGTAAAGCAAACAATAACACGCTGGGCTGCAAAATGAAAATAGCTGGAAAATGGAAAGATCAACATGCTGGTGCCAAATACTGTGATTCCATGTACAAAACACTTCCATGAACAAGAATAATGTGAGTAGCACTGCTGACAGAGTGTGGGTGTTTGTGGGTGACATGAGAGTCTGTTTACTTGCAATTGACATTTTTCAGAGAAAATGTGATATTCAGTGCTACAACACTGAATAGGAACCTTAAATGCACAGTGCTCTTTTATATCTGAAACCTGCTGCTTGCATCAGTTGTCAAAGAGACTGTTGTTGCTAAGGAAGGCTCGCTCGCAATAGTGAGAGGAAGTGAAGGGACTATGGCTCTACAGAACTGTGCAAACACAACAGCCGCACAAAACACTCAGAATACATTTATTTTGTTACAGTCTATTTATGGCCGTATGCAAACAGCATAAAAACAATCCAGGAGTTTGTCTGTCGATGCTGAACCAGTTTACAGTATATCAAAACTCTGGCAGTCTATGACTCAGGACAGAGGTGTGGCGAGGGAGAGAGCTGCCTTGGCAACCATTTCTGGACTGATTGTCATCATGTGACAAGCTCTGTAAAAAAACAGAGAACACAGGGAGAGAGAGAGAGAGAGAGAGAGAGAGAGAGAGAGAGGGAGAGAGAGAGAGAGAGAGAGAGAGAGGGGAGAGAGAGAGAGAGAGAGAGAGAGAGAGCACGCTGATGAGTCAGAGGAGGCTGATTCTGATGTAATCCTTCGACCCCTCCCTTCTTCCAATTCCCCTTCATGGCTGTTCCTGGTTCCCCATCAAATATAGAAATGTACCAGGAACACAAAATGTTGTGCATTAAATCTAATTACAGATCAGTGAATGATTTTTGGCTCGCCCATACTTTTGGTATGTGGGGGAAACGTTTTGGTTAACAATGACAATTCTTAATCAGGCCTTCACTGATTTTTCATTAGATTTTAACATCATAATATGGATCTCTTTGTTCAGTATTCAAAGACACAACAAATGCTATTTAGTTTACAAGCAATGTGTTATGGATTGCAAAATGAAACAAGATTATGTCTCAGTTAAACTTTGCTCATAATCACATTTTTATCATTTGACTTGTGCACTTTGGTTCTCGATCAGCTGCAGATCACCGGCTGTGTAGCAGACTCAATGTTCATCAGACATCAGACAGTCAGATCCGCAGACGGTCCTGTGAGCAGACAGGTGTGGAACGTAGCTTTGAACCAAAGGTTTAATAAAAACACGCTGTAGTGCAGCCTCCACACAAATGAAGGTGCGATTAAAGAATCAGACTAATCCAGTAACAACAAAAGCAATGTGCTTGAGTTTGGGAACTAAAGATATGTCTATATAATAAACATCAATTTGTAACCGGTTTTTGGTATTTTATGTATTTGGATTGCACCTTATTTGCACTGTACTGTTATCTATTTAAAAAAAATACATATATTGCCCCTTCTCTATGTTGTATCTTGTTTTCTCTTGTATTTCTTTGTCTTCCAACTTTGTTTTGCAACTGCTGCACAGCAATTTCCCTCGGGATGAATAAAGTTTCATCTCAACTTATAATGTTTGTATGGAGGTAAAAATAACTGTACAAGTAAAAAAAAGTAAAAAAAACAATTAGCAAAAGTATTATTTAGCCAATTGTGTCGTTCAAAACACACACACACACACACACACACACACACACACACACACACACACACACACACACACACACAAACACACACTGCAATAAACAGTGTTGTTTTTTGTGATCAAGTTTTTTTTATTTTTGTTTTGAGGAGGATTCACAAAAATTAAAATTATAAGTGGTTGAAGACACCTAAACACCCGGTCCAACCCACCAACCCCACCCATCCATATCGCTCCCACAATGCACCCCTCACAAGAAAAATGAAAGAAAGAAAAACAATATGGGACAAAAAAAGGTAGATATGTCGTATTAGAAATAAATATACATACATAAATACATACACATACATAAATACCTATATATACATGAACATACATACACACATATACATATACAACAGTAATACTGTGTATATTGTTATATCCTTGGAATTAATTTAGGCCTATTTGGTTCCTTTTTTATTAATATTAATTATTATTATTCAATCTGGGTCAAATATGTGAGATAAGACTTTGACATCTTCTTTGTGGTTTTGGAATACACTTCCATGTGGGTTTTAATAAACATAGCTGATGTAATAATTTCAATGGGACATGATGCACCATGTGTTATGTCTTTGCTTCATAATCAGAGTGAGACAACTTGTGTTACTCTAAACTGAAAACACACAAAAAACAGCCTATATTTGTGCATGGACATCAGGAACCCCAGTTTTGTTGATGAAGGTTTTACACGTGAATTAAAAGAGAACTGTGATATGGATCCTTCACATAGATAGATAGATACATAGACAGATAACGACCAAAGGCCTATTTTTTTGAAAGCCTCTTTTATTCTTACAACATGAGGTCGTGTTCATCTACTTCTTCCTGCTTTAATTTGAAAACCAACACTCGTCAGCTCGTCTGCAGCTGGATCCAACCTCCTTCCCAGCGAACCCTGTGCGGGATCTTCGCGTTTCTCATGAAAAAACCACCAAACTGCTCTTAGATCAGCCTCTTGCATCAGTGCATCGTTGGCAATGCGTCTTCACGGCAGGGACGCATGCGCAATGCGTCGTCTGTTGCAACACAACTGAGCTCGACAGCAATCATTCATCTGGAGAAAACAGACTTTACTGACCCTTTTTGAGACAAAGCTGGGAAACTACAGAGATGTGAAGGAGTATATGGACCACGCCGTGGATTTTCATAGAAGAAGTTTGGAAAATAGCACAATCAATAATACTGCGAGTCGTTTTTGTCACGTGGTCAAGCTTGGCCAATCGGGGCGAGCCAAATCCAATGGAAAGTATGCTCTTTGTTCGGATATTTCGCCAACTTTACCACCAAATCTGAGGCTAACGCTGGGTTTAGATCACAGCATGTGCATATGGAGGGGATGCTTTTATGAGAGGACACGCCGTGGATATGTTTTATTGCAGTTTTTGCGGAGTGCCACGTGTCGAAGTTTTGATAAACAGTGCGCGCAGCTTTATCTCATCACATGACTCCCCTCCCCCACCCAGCGCAGGGAGTGGGGGGAAGAAGGCGGACATGTTTGAGGAAAATGTGTTGGTTAAAAAGTATCGAGGTGGAAGAAGACAAGAAGATTATTTCAAGAAAGGCTTCGCGTTATTTTGGGATTTACCAGTCGACATTTATATGTATTTTAAATCCAAGGTTTTTATGTCATACTTGAAAAAAATATCAATTTCTTTGTCTTTTTTTAAAAATTTAACTTTCCTTTTTGAACCAATGTTTTTCTACAGCGAAGTTTCCAATACTTAAATAATATTTTATGTTGCAAGGATCATTATTTTTGCTTTTTAATCGTCTATTTGAGTGACATTGTGAGGAATTTGTAACCTTGTGTGTGGGGGATGGGCGCATGTGGTTAGGTAACCATTTTGTGTGGTTGAATTGTAGATTTTCTCAGTCGGTTTTTAAACATCCGAAAAGTTGAGTAATTATGTTTTAAAGTTTGGCTTTTAATCCGTTTTTGTAAACTCTCAAAGACCAGGTTTGATATTTTGACTCTTAAAGACTCCTATTTGTCAATTTCCGTTTTGATTCATTGCTTTTATTTTATTTACTTGTCAGTTATTGTCTTTATAGTTTAGTTCGGTGAAAGCAGCGTTTACTTTGATCAAATGTAGTCTGAGGTCAGTGGAGGAAAACTGCTGTGTCATTCACTGGATTGCATGTTGATCTAATGATCACGTCTAGGTGTGGTCTTTTAAAAAAAACTATTCTTCATTGACGTAAATGGGGCCTCGTCGTTACACATGCAGCTTTAGTTGAAAGCGTGGACTTCATCCTAGTGAATTGCTGCTGTGTTGTTTGTGATCCATGGAGGCCTTGTGTGGCTTTGTGCTCTGAAACAGTGACCTTTTTCTGCAGCAGAATCAACGCTACTTGTTTCAGTTGTGATTGTACGCGAGACATGTTGCGTTTTTGCATCATGTTTTCTTGACGCTTTACCTTTTTTTTTAATTTGTTGCAAATGATTCTAGTATGATACTTTGTGTCACTGTACTTAAAGATGGCGGCCTCTTCCAAAGACAGAAATGCAGATATTCTGGTAAGCGGACGGAGCTCATGGGGAGAGGCTCTTTGCTCTCGAGGGGGTACGCGTGACCTGGTGGAAGAACCAATAGGCTTCTTGGTATTTACCCTGGAAGCCCGCGTTGCAACCTTATTGACCAATCCCCGCCGTCCCTTTGCACACGTTGACGTAATGTAATACGATAAGGAGGAGGGTGGTTTCGGTGGCCCCGCATTTTGCAAAGGATTAAATAGTGGAGCCAGTTACAGATCGCGTTTCTGTGTACTGAACAGGCTGAGCCAATAGTATTGCACCGTTTCCTTGATGGACACCGAGATCTTGCGAATAGGTTGGCCCGAAAGAGCGTCTGTAAAGTCTCAGTATCTAGGGGTGTGCTGGCTTTGACTGACATGGTAAGTAGCCAATAGAAACTCAGAGGGCGTGGTCAGTCTGAGGGAGTCCAGCCAATGAGGCGCATGCTCGGTCTATAAAATAACGGGTGTAGTCGCATCGTCGCCATTTCAACGGAGCAGATTGAAGGAGTTTCCTGTGGTGGGGGAGCGGAGAACACTGACGAACAGAGACGGATCCAGGTCCGAGTCTAAGCTAAAAAAACAGAATCCGGATCCATCCTGGTGGATATGGCTGTTAACCCGCTCCTTGACAGGTATCTACCGGTAAAATTGACTCTCAGCTTTCCATCAGAGGGATTATTGTAAACATTTCTCATGAGTTTTTTTTGAAAATATCGTTTTCGCTGGCAGCAGCCTGTGTGTTGCTGAGTGGAAGAGAAGGGAAACGGGACAGTGAATATTCTACAGGAAGAAGTTTGGTCGGTCTCGTTTAAAAAGGGATTAGAAGCGAAATCACGTTGAGGAAATAAAAATGTGTTTGTGGGGAACAAGCTGCGACTGTTGTTCGCACTACGGCCGGCGCCATCTTCGGAACGCCTCTGCCGTTGGCTGCTCTGTCCCGCCGCCCGGCAGTTGGTGCTAGTATGAGCGTCACACACCGGCGCCTGCCCCGCTAACCGGCGTGCTTGTTTAACATGTAATTGTAAATATGTGTTCGGGTCTAAACTTAACGTCAACACAACCGTTTCAACAGTGTTTAACTTCTGTTGTGTGTTAGCGGCAACAATATCATATTGTTGGGGGGGCCGTGAACTACATGTCGCCAGATGACGCTAAAGAGGTGCGCGGTCGAATCGGCATTTCGCCGGGTTGTTATGGTAGCCATGTGACGGGCAGGGGTTGTTGTGATCACCGGTTCGACAACATTGCGTTAACCTTACAGCTCAAATTTACCCACGTGTGTTTCAGTTGGTTGCCTGGTTACATCGCTCAATGTCACTCAAACCTCAGCTAGGTAGCAACTGTTCATTTAGAGTTCACTTAAATTATATCATAACACCAATGTTATCTAACAAATCAGTTTCCTATTATTGTTTTGTTTTTTCTTGGGCATCCATACCCAGTTTACCTAAAACAAATTGTCAATCTTTTTTTTTTTAACAGCCAACCAAAACTGTTTTTGTTTAGTGTTGTTAATGTTATGTACATGATTACTTTCCATTTCTAAATAATAAAGTACACTAACTGTCAAATGTGTTTCCAAAAGTTGTATCATTCAAAACAGGTTGCCATGCCACAAACGAATAGATGTATTTGTATTTCTTGTCAGTACTTTAAAGTTTTCATAAAAGTTAACTTTTGTTAGACTATAGGGAGTTGTCTTTAACCTTTTCTAGTGTGCTTGAGTAGGATGGAAAAGTGAAAACATGCTCCAAAAACCCGAGGTACAGATAGTTGAAAGCTGCACCAATAATGTATACACTTTATTGCCCATTGTTTACAGCATGGTGCAAACAGTAATATTACATCAGTTGTTGTTAAATGTTAAAGATGGGCTCTTGGTGCGCAGACAAACTTGTTATATACTTGCAAGGACATTGACAATGTAAACAATACAAACGGCACTGACTGTCCTAAGTGATAGTAAATTATTTTCCAGCAGGTAAGCCCTGTTTGCGCCTTGAACAGCTTTTGTTTTGCAGTTAGCGGGCTGGCGGAGAAGGTTTGTGGGGAGTTCATGCTATTGATGATAGATGGGGCGGGTGCTTACATCGTCTTTGCTGGTATATTTTGATAGAGGTAATACATGATTTTTGTTTACATGATTGCAGTGGTGTGTAACTAGCACAGTACATGCCTCAGGTGAAGCCAGGTATTTAATGTTTTTAACATAGTGACTGACAAAACGCAGGAGTATTTGTAGTGTTGCAGCAATTCTGATCACGTAATAATATATAATATTGACATTGGACTGACATCAGAGCTCAGTGTTCAGCTTTACAAAGCTTAGCATTGTTGAAATGCAACTGCCCCCCTCTATAATTGAATTGTGCAAAGTTTAATTGCATAGGACAGGTGTCCATCTTCCTAGGATTAATACTTTTTATACAAGCGCTCAGAGACGCTGGAAGTGTCTTGTTTTAAACCTCCCACAGCCCAGGAACTCTCTCTGCTGACCTAAACTAACACGGCCACATTCCCCGTTATAGAGTGGTTTTCAAAGACAAATGCCTGCCCTTGGTTCATTCTGTATAGAGTCTTGCTTGCTTTCCCCATGGCAACTGCATATTAACTCCTTAACTACCCTAACAAATTGCAGTGGCTAACAAAGCCCCAGTGCTACTGATAATGTAACTGGGTGTGTACAACACAGCGGGGTTTTGACTTAAGACTTAAGGATCATTAGCATGGCCAACTGCTTGGTGGACATTACGTTTATGTCCAACTCTAGCAATGAAATAATCTGGGTCATTACTGTAATATTTCAGCTGAAACACCCACAATCCTTTTGGGACATATTTTTCCTGACATGGAAATGGGGTGGAGTTTGTGTAGTCGGTGAGATAGACATAAGAGGAGGAAGTGGTAGTCATGCCTGTTCCCCTGGGACCAGCAGTGCTGATTTAGCAGGAGAAGATTTCAAGTCAGGCTGCTGTGCTTGCTGAACAATGCTTAGACGACGTGAAAGGGAATTTATTCTTGTGAGTTTGCCAAAAAGAGAACACCATTACGTCAAGATGAGACAGTGTTTTCTTAATATTTTTTTCATATTAATCCCAGGATGTATAGCACTGAATATACAGTATAAATGTTGCTTTTATTGGGGTTAGTATGACTCAGAGCTGTCTAACAGGTATTAATGGATGCATTTATCAAAATATGGGCCATGAAAGGTTAATACTTATGCTGCAAATTTGTGCAAATACAGGCAGTGCACCATGCTCCATTAACTAGACAATACGTTGACAAAATATTAATTTTGGCTTTTAAAGTCAACACTTTGGTGATAATTTTTTTGAGGTGAAAAGCAAACCTCGCTCAACATGGGAAACTTGTGTGTGTAGACTACGAGACGTACAACATGTTAGTCTTGGCATCATTCTAGCAACTTTTGACGAATGCCAAATAGTTAATTGGTCTTTCAACTGCTCTCTACAGCTCCCTTGTCGGGGTTGAGGTTGGCATAATGAGAGTCACAACCATGGACCAGGGTACAGCTGGAAAACGCATCAGAAAACCTTCACTGCTCTATGAGGGCTTTGAGAGTCCTGGGATGCCCCCCCTCAGTCACTTGGCTCCTTCAGGACCTCCACAGCCCCTGGTTAAAGACCCCAACCGACAGGGGAGGATGACCAACCAACTTCAGTTCCTACAAAAAGTCCTACTCAAGTCTTTGTGGAGGCACCACTTTGCTTGGCCCTTCCATGAACCCGTAGATGCAGCCAAGCTCAACCTGCCTGTGAGTAGAAATACCATAAATTGTGTATAACCTTCCTTCTGTCTAAAGGAGGGATCAACTTTATTTGTAGAAATCACGGCATGCTTTATCACATAATCACAAATATCCAACAGTGGGCATGTCTCACTGTTATTAATAAAGTGTTGAGACGAGGCAAGTTTATTTGTATAGCACCTTTAACAACAAGGTAATTCACTGTGCTTTACATGAAACATTAAAAGCATTGGGAAGCAACACCTAAAATGACATTGAGATAAATATTACATTCAGATAAAAAAAATAACTATATTCTAGATACTATCCACTACATCACAACCCACTTTAGTGTTCATTTTTACTTTACCACAGCAGTCTACAGAGAGCGCAGTGCGTAAGTAATTTCTGATCCTGAACATGTCCCTCTCTTTCTCCAGGACTATCATAAAATCATCAAAACTCCCATGGACATGGGTTCTATTAAGAAGAGATTAGAAAACAACTACTACCGCTGTGCCAGTGAGTGCATGCAGGACTTCAACACCATGTTTACCAATTGCTACATTTACAACAAGGTAAGACTGTGTGTGTGTGAGTGACAGAGACATCTTGGCAAGATAATGTTTAATTCCAGCTTCTACTGTTAGTCTGGGCATGTGGTAAACATGCTTATGTTTGTCCACAAAACAGGTTTTATAAAATAAATAAAAAACCTATCCTCTGGACATCAAATGAAGCTACTGACATACGCTAACCATAACATTAAAGGTTCTGATTATTGTGAAGTGAAGAACCCATTTTGTAAACTGTGGTTTTAATTTTGTAAAAGTTATCTTGCCACTTTATTCATTGTATGTTTAAAAGTACTTTATTGAGTAGAACAGCATAAATCTAGATGTTTCTACTGTTGTAACCATTTGCCCTTATCTCCTCCTCTGCAGCCTACAGATGACATAGTACTGATGGCTCAGTCTCTGGAGAAGGCTTTCCTGCAGAAAGTGGCTCAGATGCCCCAGGAAGAACTAGAGCTGCCTCCTCCCCCTCCGCGGATGAAAGTAGGCAAACCTGGCAGAAAAGGCAGAGGTAATGCAAACATGCTGATAAAGCCAGACATGTGAAGTTTGCACTCTTCATAAATACAGTACAAGCATATCATCTTTCTAAATGCACATGCATGTATGAGCGTAAACCATTTGACTGAAAATTTGTTTTTCTGGATCTGCCCCCTCCTGCCCTCTCTCTCTCTCACAGTTTCTGGAGGAGTGACAACAGCTCATCAGGTCCCAGCTGTTTCCCAGTCGGCGTACTCACCTCCCACCCCTGAAACACCTGACTCCATCCTCTCTACCCCCCCACAGACACACTTGACCAAGAGCCTGCTCCCTGTTCTTACAACTGAACAAAGCATCCCCACCATTACTGCTCTGCCTCCCACACAGCCCACCACTAAGGTAATGTGTTAGGCTCAACATTTGTTTGGTTGTATTAGTGTGTTTGTGTTTAGAATATAATTTAATGAAGACCACAGACTCTGACTCACCCTCTCTTCTTTTCTCTAATCTCAGAAAAAAGGAGTGAAGAGGAAAGCAGACACAACCACTCCAACCACTGTAGCCATGCCCATCATGAGCACCTTGGGTGTAAGCAGCATCAACCTGGGGATGGGCGGCGGCCACGGCTCACCACTCACCCTCACTTCACTGGGGGTGGACCACAACTCCAGCCTGGGGATGAACCAAGGCCTAAGCCTCAGCCAGGGCATGAGCATGGGCATGGGGATGGGAATGGGCATGGGTATGGGCTGTGGACCAGTGATGATGGGTACCAAAGCAGCAGGAGGCAGGAGAGGAGTGAGTGGACGAGCAATAAAGCCCCCCAAGAAGGATTTACCAGATTCCATGGTGCCAGCACCGGTTCGCCGCAGCAAGCTGAATCCCCAGCTGCGCTACTGCAATGGCGTCCTGAAGGAGCTGCTGTCAAAGAAGCATGCAGCGTACGCCTGGCCGTTCTACAAGCCTGTGGATGTCTCGTTGCTCGGTCTTCACGACTACCACGAAATCATCAAACAGCCCATGGACCTCAGCACCATCAAGGTATTTGCCATAGGATTACACACACGCATTTTTTTGTGATTTCTCACATACAGTACGTGGCTAAACTCTTCTTCTTTCTCATTATGTTTAGCGGAAGATGGACGGCAGAGAATATCGCGACGCCCAGCAGTTCTCTGCTGATGTTAGACTGATGTTCTCAAACTGCTACAAGTACAACCCCCCTGATCATGATGTGGTGGGCATGGCCAGGAAACTGCAGGTAATGTACTTGTGATGATGATTACAAGTGTATTTTTGCAGAAGCAAAATTGAATTCTACTGCTAGCATCTCCTTAAATCATCACAGTGTACTTGTTTTTAAACTGGTTCACTCACACACTGTTTATTGCTTGCAGGATGTTTTTGAGTTTTGCTTTGCAAAGATGCCAGATGAGCCTCCAGCACCCCCTAGCTCCTCATCTTCTTCCTCCTCCTCTTCATCTTCATCTGAGAGTGAGCTCAGCAGTGAAAGTGAGGAGAGCGAGAGCAGCCCCAGCTCAGACTCTGAGGAGGAGAGAGCAAACCGGCTGGCAGAGCTGCAGGAACAGGTTTGTATTCCAGAGAATACACACACAGAATATATGGTATAATCTTTGCTCTGTCCTTTTCTCACTCTTCCATTGACACATCTGTCTTTCTTTTTTTCTTCCTTCAGCTGAAAGCCGTACACGAGCAGCTCACTGCTCTCTCACAGGGCCCCATCGTCAAACCCAAGAAAAAGAAAGAGAAGAAGGACAAGAAGAAGAAGAAAAGAGTAGAAAAAGAGAAGCACAGGAAGATAGAGGAAGAGGTGACACCTGTTAGACCGCCCAAGACTCCCAAAATCACCAAGACTCCAAAACCCAAGATCAACCGAGCAACGCCGGCGGGTCCTGTTGTGCCGGTCAAGAAGGCACCGAGCAAGAAAAACAACAAGAGCAAGTGAGTACTGACTCCTACTGGACAGTGTTGGAATTGTATGTAGTGTAGGTTGTTTTTTTTCTGGAGGCTGTGGAAGAAGTCCCAGAGGAGCCTCACTCGAGCATGTCAGACTAATACGCTGTAAGGTCTCTGTGGAATTTGTTATTGTAGCTTAAAATCAAATTCATCGTGTGGTGATGTCATACATGTGATGCCCGCTTGCTTGCCGTTTCTAATGCTCATGTTTTCCCTCATCAATTTGTAAGGTTCAAATAGACAATTCAAACAGTCTCTCCCTCATCTCCTTCTCTCCTATCAGAACCAAAAAGGCCGGCATGACGTTTAGCATGCCACAGCCGGTCCACGATCCCATAGTGAGCCATTACGACTCGGATGAAGAGGAGGAGACGTCACCCATGTCGTATGATGAGAAGCGCCAACTCAGCCTGGACATCAACAAGCTGCCCGGCGAGAAGCTGGGCCGCGTTGTTTACATCATCCAGTCCCGCGAGCCCTCGCTCCGAGACACCAACCCGGAGGAGATCGAGATCGACTTTGAGACCCTGAAGCCATCAACACTGCGGGAGCTGGAGCGATACGTCATGACGTGTCTGAGGAAGAAGCCTCGAAAGCCATATGGTTAGTATCAAACACCACGAAATAATTGCTGTTTTAGACCCATAATCATGCAGATTTGTTGTTTCACCTTTTATAATAAACATTTTCAGGGTATCTTTAATCAAGTATTGGGGATATGTAGATCATGTAGCATCGTACCCCCATCTAATGGACACTGTTTTCTTTCTAGCAGCAAGTAAAAACAACATTGCTGGCAAATCTCGAGAAGAGCTCGCTCTGGAGAAACAATTGGAGCTGGAGAGAAGGCTGATGGACGTCAGTGGTCAGCTCAACTCTGGAAAGAAACCTGCTAAGACCAAAGGTACGTTCCATACTGCTATTCAACTGAAGGATCTTGAGTTTATTGTGTTGAAGTTTAGTGGCTGTTCAATTGTTCAGTCTAAGTTTAGAAAATGTTTCATTTAAACCGTTATGTTTTCATGGTTTGGGATATGCTTAACTTTCAACATGATGTGCTGTTTCATCTGCACACTCACTCATGTCGACCAAAAATGTTTTTATAATTGAAATGAAAGAACCCGTGTCTGACCCTAACTCTAAATGAGAACTTAATGAGTTGATAAAAGCACATAACTTTATATATAATATATAAACATGTCGATATTTTCTAGGTTTTACTTTTTGCAAATGCATTTATAGTAACTGTTTAGATAAATGCTAATTATAAAGGCTTTGAGAATCCGGACATTTTTGGTTTAGATGCCTTGAAAGTGCTTGGATTTTACTCTTTAAAAGCTGAATTTTATTTTTATTACGAGCTCATTATGTATTTGCTCTTGGTCCATGTACAGAATGACTTTAAAGTAACGTGTTGATAAAAAAGAAAGACATTTAGATACATATAGATCCAAACGTTTTACACTGTCATGTGCTGTACTGTTGAAAAATGGATTTATTTATTTCTCTTTTTGTCGTGATATTAAATGTTTCAAGTTACACTGTTGCCTAAAGTACTTTCTCCATCTCTCCTCCAGCAGAGAAACCTGCAGCAGAGCAGAACACCCAGCCATCACGTCTCAGCGCCAGCAGCTCCTCCTCAGACTCCTCTTCATCATCCTCTTCCTCCTCGTCCTCAGACACAAGTGAATCAGACTCTGGCTGAGAGGCAGAGGGTTTCCTTATGAAAGGTGTCATGTGAGGGACCCTCGGTGTTTCACTTCCCACCGAGTGGACTGAACTGCAGTAGAACTACTGACGATGAAGCCGCAGGACGGATCAGACGAGACCAGCACTAGACAGAACTGGTCTGACTCGACAAGTGTCAAACCAAGAAAGAGAGAGATGGGGCTTTCCCTGCGCTCCGCTCATTCATCCGATCCTCTGTGGACACAGTAAATTTAAGAATGGATGAGAGGATGGAGACTGGTCGTAAAGTCCTGCCGTTCTCTGGAGACCCGGTCTTGCTGGGCAGAGCGAGGGATGCTCCATCTCCTGCAGAAAGAAAGATGAGCGACGCATGCGTTGGAGGGATAAGGGTGCTAGAGCCAGAATCTGTCTTATTTCTGGAGATAATTTCCCTTCTTCTTGTGCTCCCTGTCTTTATGCTGTATAGTTGAGGTGTACAGTTATATAAATATCTATTTTTCTTTTATAAAGAAGCATTTTATGGAGCTAATTTATTCCCTCATTCTGGGGAAGATGAACTGGTGCGGGTGGAGTTGTGTTTTAGGTTTTTTTTTTCCCCCCTTAAGTGATAAAGAGGGTAGAGGGGAAACGTGCGAGTGAATGTGTCACGTATGTGTTTTGCATGTGCGAGTGTGAGATCCTCATAGTTTTGACGCAGGCGTTGAAAATCAGTCTGCACGCAGAAGCACCTTGGTTCAGTAGAATACAGAATGCATGCAATACAGAGGAGCTGACAAACATCTGCATACTCATGTACTACTTTCCTGCATCCTTGTGTACTCATGTACTTGTTTGACAGGGTTGGCCACTGTACAGAAATCAGTTTATACAAACATATATCTGTCCCCACGTGTGCTGGCTGTTTTTCATCCATTTCAATTTCTCTGTAAACATGTTGCTTTTTCCTTCCTTCTTGTGACCAATCTGCTAATAAATTGTGAGGACGTGTCTTGTCCACTCACTCATGCCCAAATAACAACTTGGTTCTTTCGATTTCTTTTGGTGTTCGCGTTTAAGTTTGACATCTGATGAGACGAGGAAAGAAAAAGGTTTTGCTGGTTTTAATATCTGATATTTTATTCAAGAAGTGTAAGCATTTTTGGGATGATTCCCATGAGCCTTCACTTCTTAACCCCACGATGTCACAAAACTGCCTTGTCTTTAAGATAATTTCAGATCTCAGCATTTTTTTTGTTTAGAGTACATTTATGTTTTTGTGTGATTATTTTTAAAAACAGGCTGGGAAGCAACATTAGACTGTGGATGTGAGGTTTTTCTCTTTAGACAAGTCTTTATTTAATAACAGCAATGTGGCTTTTGAAAACGTGAAAGTGGCTTTTTGAATTTAGGGATCCAGCAGCCAGTTGAATGTTGTGAGTAATAATGCACTGCTCTGTGATTTAGACTTGTGTTCTTTTTAAATCGCCTAACACTTGAGATTGTTTGAAACTGATTATTTATTTAGGAGTTTGAATGGAGATGTTTTCCTCATAGTGAAAGTAATCAAAAGCTTTTAATCAAATGAAACATGCACAGATTCACTGTCAGGATTGTGGAAGTGTACATATTTACAGTCTCAATCTTTGAGCGCGTGTTTGTTTCCCTTCAGTAACTTAGTTGAGCCTTTTCTTTCTCTTTTTGGGGTTTCTGTTGGAAAACAAAAGACTCCAGGTGTCCGTCTTAACTCTTCTGAGGTTTGTCACAAATCTAAATGCCTCTGTACTTGACTATTTCATCTGAACATTTGTAAATAAACTGAAACATTTTCATCTTTTCACTGACTGGAGGGATGTTTTATTCCTAGATTGTGTCGTTTTAGAAACATACTGAGCTCCTGCACAAGAAGGATGTGACTTTAGATGAGAAACTTTTGAAGACAGACGCCTACTATCACAAAATGTATTCAACTGTTGACTTTACTTACTCCACTGAATTAAGTTTAATTAAGATTCATCCCAGTTCTTAGTGACCAAAGTGTTCGTATTTCTTTTCCTCTTTAAAAATTCATAACTAGCAGTGACTCTTTCTATGATGTAAACTAATGTAACTAATTTGTGTTGTTGCATTTGCAATTATGACGTACAGTTGTTTAAATGGCTGAAGCATCAGTAGCAAACGCTGCACAAGTGTGTAAAAAAAGTGAATAAACCAGAATAAATGATTAATCTTCACTGTTGTGATGAGCTTCTTGCACATCGTAGGCCGGCTGTGTGTGTAAGTGTCAGCTATGCACATACAGTCTGCACATCTCTCAGAACTGCATGTTGTGCACTGTGTGGAGTGAAACTTGGTTTTGATTTCATTAGAACGAGTGCTTTCTTTCCATAAAATCATCTTGCGAGGAAAATACTGTTAAAGTTACTAAGCAACAGGATCAGCTCTTGGCATCAAACTGTTGAAACACTGAGTTTCTGCAGAAAGGGAGGGCAGAGTTCATTCACTGAGGTTTTAGTGACAACATAACTGCCAAATGTCTGCTTCGTGCAACGTGAATAAACGGATAAATAGCTTTTATGTAATTGAGAAACAAAGAGAAATTAATTAGAGAGTTAAAAATCAAAACACATAAATGCCAAAAACAAACAGATTTCACTTTTAAATTATTCTTAACAACTACAATAAAAACAAGCATAAAAACCTCATATGACTTAATTACTATAAAATACTAAATATCTGTGTATGAAGATGCATTATGTGTTTATTAGCTAATTATTGTTTTTACCTTTAATCATCTACTGGTGATAAATCCATGAAAACAGGAGAACAGAAGGACAAAACAGTGGAACATGAGAACAATAATCTCCTTATTTTGGCAGAATACTTCATACACAAATGTCGTTTCTTAAAAACCTATTCCTATTTTTTATGTATTTATAAATGAGAATTTTATTTTTTAAAATTCCACATTTTTATGAATATCAAAGTACATTTGCCCTGACTAACGTCTTGTATTTTTTGACTGATTTTTATTTAAATGTACTTGTTTTTATTACATTTATTATTATTATTTCGTTTTGTCTAGTATTTTATTTATTTAATTTATTTATCTGTTTCTGTTGTCACTCACTCGCTCGGTTGTTTATATTGTAAATAATAATTTGTATCATCTTGAATATGTCTTTTTGCTGTAATCACGTGATCCTGGCTGTACACTGCCCTCTGGTGGTCACAGCGCGTTACTACAACACTGCTGTTAAGATGTAGTTACGCACTTTGTCCACCGGAGGGCGGTGTTTACACGTGGTTTTGATCACATAGTGTTATAAACGCTGCCTTTAACCAGGAACTCCACCAAGCGCCAAAGCTGCTGAAGCAAACGCATATTAAGAATTACGGTGAACACATTTGAACTTTGTAAATGATATTTTTATAGGATATTATGGATTTCAGGAATCTAACACTCCGCAGCAAAGGGGAAACGGCTGTGAGGTTTGTCAACCAATGTGTGTTTCATTGTGAATACAGCACTCTTATATATATATATGACTGAACATAACTTAAGTCTCAATGAATATAATAGATAAATGCATAAATAAATAAATGGGACCTCCTACCTCATTAACATATGGACACGTAAATACAGAAATAATTAATTTTGTTGAACAAAAATGTGTAAATAAAAAATACAGAAAGATTCAAAACATAACATGTATTCGTTGTAATATTTATTTATGCATCTATTATTTTATTCATATGAATATTTTATTTATTTATGTATACATTTATTCATTCTTTTCATTTAATCAAGTATGTGTTTACTTTAGCGCTTGGTGGAGTTCCTGGTTAAAGGCAGCGTTTATAGATTCAAGTGAGAAAATCGGCGAAATGATAAATAAATAAAAACCTTTCGTTGTTCATGTCAAAAGTGTTTATTGTCTCATTTGTGACGTTTAAAGACAAATGTGCAGTGACTCATTCACCAGCTAACAAGAAAGCGAACTCAGCTGCGCGAGACAAAGGACGTTAATAGAGACCGGAAATGCTCCAGGAGCCAGTTACGCGACTGACATGATGATCGGTAATTTATGAGGTTTCTATAAAGTTGGGATAAAGTGCTGACTCACCGCCTTCTCTCTGAGAGTCACGGGTCAGACATGTCGGTAACGGCCCCGTTACATTAACGGCTGACTAACGGCGTCTGTTGCTGCGTCACGCGGCGGCTCAGAGTCTGACGTTAATGTTGACCGAGTGGGGAAATAGTTACTCATGTAACGCGAATATGTGGGTTTATATTTCATCACTTTGTGTTCCCACATGATTGGATTTGGCAAATTATCATCCGTTTGTTTACTTCAAACCGGAAATACCGTTGACAGTGCGCGCAATGCATCATGGGATAAGGAACACCATATATTAATGCTTTTATTTTGGTAGTAATGACAGGAAGTATCACTATGTATCACTTCTTCTTTCTTGACAGTTGTGCCCTTTGTTGTGTGACTGACTTTGTAAAGTTTTAGGTTAAAGACAAATAAATAAATGCGTGAATCAATGTGAAAATGAATGAAGAAAATAATTAATAAATAAATACATAAATACATAGATGAATAAAAAATAAATACATTGATGAATACATTTTTAAATAAAGGATTTACATTTATTTAAATATCTTTGTTCAGCTAATTTTATTCATTTATTTATGTTTTTCTGTGTCCATATGTTAATGAGGTAGAAGGTCCCATTTATTCATGGGTTTATTAAAAGGCTTTAATTTCATTCATTTATTCCCGCATTTATTTGTTTATCGATATATTTATGCATTAATTTACTCATTTATTTATTGAGACTTACGGCATGTGTAGTCCTACATTTAAGAGTGCTGCTTTCACAATGAAAAACAGATTGGTTAACAACCCTTACAGCCGTTTCCTCTTTGCTGTGGACAGTTTTATCATTTATAAACTCCATAATTTACTGTAAATGCATCATAAACTGAACAATGAAAGAAAAGTGTTCACAGAAAGTCTTAATGTGCTATTGTGTTAGCGCTTGGTAGAGTTTATGGTTAAAGCAGCGTTTCTAACCCTATATAATACAATCCCGTGTAAAACACTGCCCCCCGGTGGTCACAGTGCGGTACTACACCAGGTGTGCTGTAGTACCGCACTGCGACCACCAGAGGGCAGTGAACAGACAGGATTACGTTGCTCCTTGCCAGTCTATGCTCGCCAACTATCAACAAGTGTGTGAATTGTGTATTTATCAACTGATTTCTGACATTAAAACATTACAGTAACTGTAATATGTTTGGTTCTCAAGTCTCTTTGTCTCTAAACAATAAGAAAATATGGAGTTTCCTGTGGCGGCCGCCTGTATTCATGGATTTCTGACCAGTAGATCATAAAACTACTTCCTGGGAAATATGGAGGACCAAAAACATTTCAAACATCTCAATTAAATGTATAAATGTGAAATGAATAAATACACAAATAAATTCATAAATAAATGCTGATATAAGTTATGTATTTATGTAAATGTATAAAATAAAGGTCATCATTCTCCCCAAAGCAGTTTCATTGGAACATGGTAACAATAATCTCCTTATTTTGGCAAAATACTTTATACACATATTTATAAATGAGGAATATGTAAAATGTTGTAAAATTAAAAAAACATTTTTTTGAATATCAAAGTACATTTGACCTGTCTGACCTCTTGCATTTTATTAAAATGTACTTGTTTTTTATTATATGTATTATTATTATTATGATTATTATTATGATTATAATTATTATTATTATTATATGTAGTATTATTGTTATTATTTCGTTTTGTCTAGTATTTTATTTATTTATCTGTTTCTGTTGTCACTCACTCGCTCGGTTGTTTATATAGTAAATATTAATTTGTATCATCTTGAATATGTCTTTTTGCTGTAATCACGCGATCCTGGCTGTACACTGCCCTCTGGTGGCCACACCGCGTTACTACAACACTGCTGTCAAGTTAGACGTAGTTACATAGCAATACTTCCGTTGAGCCCTTTCAAAATAAAATCAAGAGCGAAGATGTAGTAACGCATTATGTCCACCGGAGGGCGGTGTTTCCACGTAATTTTATCACACACTGTTATAAACAAACCTGACGGGTCACACGGTGGTGTAGTGGTCAGCACTGTCGCCACACAGCTAGCAAGTTTCAAGTTCGCATCCCGAATGGGCCCCTTTTGTGTGGAGTTTGCGTGTTGTCCCCGTGTCTGCGTGGGCTCTCTCTGAAATCAAAACACTTGCACGTGTTTGGTTACTTGATGAATCCAACCCACCCGTAGGTGTGAATGGTTGTCTGTCTCTGTGTCCTGTCCAGGGTCACGATGAAAAACACATTGGTTGACCCTGGGCAGGTCCTGCCCAGGGTCAACCAATGTGTTTTTCACACACATACAATACAGCACTCATATATAAAATGTATAAATAAAAAAATATAGAAAGAATAAAAACATGCATAATTATATTTAACTGTGCATTTATTATTTTATTCATATTATAATTTTATTTATTGTCTTGTCTCATCTTCAGCAGCTTATGCCGGGGTCAGGGTCGCTGGAACCGATCTCAGCTGACATCGGGCGCGGGGCGGGGTCCACCCTGGACAGGACGCCAAACGGAGAACGTGCTCCAACACCTCCACACAGAAAGGCCCCAACCGGGTTGCGAACTCGTAACTTGTTAAATCTGAAGCAACAGTGCTAACCACTACACCACAGTGAGCACCGACAGAAACGTCCAGAACAGTGGAATAAAATCACTTAGAAACACCGCCCTCCCGCTCTTGATTTTATTTTGAAAGCGCTCAACGGAAGTAATGCTATGTAACTACGTCTAACTTGACAGCAGTGTTGTAGTAACGCGCTGTGACCACCAGAGGTCAGTGTACAGCCAGGATTACATGATTACAGCAAAAAGACATATTCAAGATGATACAAATTATTATTTACTATATAAACAACCGAGCAAGTGAGTGACAACAAAAACAGATAAATGAAATAAAAATAAATAAAATACTAGACAAAACGAAATAATCACAATAATACTACATATAATAATAATAATTATAATCATCATAATAATAATAATAATAATCATCATCATAATAATAATAATAAATATAATAAAAAACAAGTACATTTTGATAAATTGCAAGAGGTCAGACAGGTCAAATGTACTTTGATATTCATAAAAATTTGTTTTTTTTTTTAATTTTACAACATTTTACATATTCCTCATTTATAAATACATAAAAATAGGAATAGGTTTTTAAGAAACGACATTTCGCCAAAAATTGGCAAAAAATATTTTGCCAAAATAAGGAGATTATTGTTACCATGTTCCAATGAAACTGCTTTGGGGAGAACGATGACCTTTATTTTTGACATTTACATAAATACATAACTTATTTCAGCATTTATTTATTAATTCATTTGTGTATTTATTAATTTCACAATTATACATTTAATTGAGACGTTTGAAATGTTTTTAGTCCTCCATATTTCCCAGGAAGTAGTTTTATGATCTACTGGTCAGAAATCCATGAAAACAGGCGGCCGCCACAGGAAACTCCCTATTTTCTTATTGTTTAGAGACAAAGAGACTTGAGAACCAAATATATTACAATGACTGTAATGTTTTAATGTCAGAAATCAGTTGATAAATACACAATTCACACACTTGTTGATAGTTGGCGAGCATAGACTGGCAAGGAGCAACGTAATCCTGTCTGTTCACTGCCCTCTGGTGGTCATAGTGCGGTACTACAGCACACCTGGTGTAGTACCGCGCTGTGACCACCGGGGGGCAGTGTTTCACACGGGATTGTATTATATAGGGTTAGAAACGCTGCTTTAACCATAAACTCTACCAAGCGCTAACACAATAGCACATTAAGACTTTCGGTGAACACTTTTCTTTCATTATTCAGTTTATGATGCATTTACAGTACATTATTTCAATTATAATATGAATAAAATGATAAATGCATAAATACATTAATAAATAAATATCTGAATAAATACATTGATACATATATAATTACATCATTTATTCATGGATTTAATGCATTTATCTATTATATTTATTGAGACTTAAGTCATGTTCAGTCATATATATATAAGAGTGCTGTATTCACAATGAAAAACACATTGGTTGACAAACCTCACAGCCGTTTCCCCTTTGCTGCGGAGTGTTAGATTCCTGAAATCCATAATATCCTATAAAAATATCATTTACAAAGTTCAAATGTGTTCACCGTAATTCTTAATATGCGTTTGCTTTAGCAGCTTTGGCGCTTGGTGGAGTTCCTGGTTAAAGGCAGCGTTTATAACACTATGTGATCAAAACCACGTGTAAACACCGCCCTCCGGTGGACATGGTGCGTAACTACATCTTGACAGCAGTGTTGTAGTAACGCGCTGTGACCACCAGAGGGCAGTGTACAGCCAGGATCACGTGATTACAGCAAAAAGACATATTCAAGATGATACAAATTATTATTTACAATATAAACAACCGAGCGAGTGAGTGACAACAGAAACAGATAAATAAATAAAATACTAGACAAAACGAAATGATAATAATAATACTACATATAATAATAATAATAATAACGATAATAATAACAATAATAATAATGATAAATATAATAAAAAACAAGTACATTTAAATAAAAATACCCGTCAGTCAGGTCAAATGTATTTTGATATTCATAAATATGTGGATTTTTTTGCAATTTTACATTTTACATATTTCTCATTCATAAATACATAAAAATAGGAAAAGGTTTTTAAGAAACAACATTTGTGTATAAAGTATTTTGCCAAAATAAGGAGATTATTGTTACCATGTTCCAATGAAACTGCTTTGGGGAGAACGATGACCTTTATTTTATACATTTACATAAATACATAACTTATTTCAGCATTTATTTATTAATTTATTTGTGTATTTATTCATTTCACATTTACACATTTAATTGAGACGTTTGAAATGTTTTTAGTCCTCCATATTTCCCAGGAAGTAGTTTTATGATCTACTGGTCAGAAATCCATGAAAACAGGCGGCCGCCACAGGAAACTCCATATTTTCTTATTGTTTAGAGACAAAGAGACTTGAGAACCAAACATATTACAGTTACTGTAATGTTTTAATGTCAGAAATCAGTTGATAAATACACAATTTACACACTTGTTGATAGTTGGTGAGCATAGACTGGCAAGGAGAAACGTAATCCTGTCTGTTCACTGCCCTCTGGTGGTCACAGTGCGGTACTACAGCACACATGGTGTAGTACCGCACTGTGACCACCGGGGGGCAGTGTTTCACACGGGATTGTATTATATCGGGTTAGAAACGCTGCTTTAACCATAAACTCTACCAAGCGCTAACACAATAGCACATTAAGACTTTCTGTGAACACTTTTCTTTCATTGTTCAGTTCATGATGCATTTACAGTAAATTATGGAGTTTATAAATGATAAAACTGTCCACAGCAAAGAGGAAACGGCTGTAAGGGTTGTTAACCAATCTGTTTTTCATTGTGAAAGCAGCACTCTTAAATGTAGGACTACACATGCCGTAAGTCTCAATAAATACATGCATAAATATATCGATAAATAAATAAATGCGGGAATAAATGAATGAAATAAAAGCCTTTTAATAAACCCATGAATAAATGGGACCTTCTACCTCATTAACATATGGACACAGAAAAACATAAATAAATGAATAAATGTAGCTGAACAAAAATATAGAAATAAATGTAAAGCATTAATTTATAAGTGTATTCATCAATGTATTTATTTTTTATTCATCTATGTATTTATGCATTTATTTATTATTGTATTTATCTATGAATACATTTGTTAATTATTTCTTCATAAATTCACGCATTTATTTATTTGTCTTTAACCATAAACTTTACAAAGTCAGTCACACAACAAAGGGCACAACTGTCAAGACAAAACTACAAAGTGATACTTCTACTACTTCCTGTCTTTACTACCAAAATAAAAGCATTAATATATGGTGTTCCTTATCCCATGATGCATTGCGCGCACTGCCAACGGTATTTCCGGTTTGAAGTAAACAAACGGCGGATAATTTACCAAATCCAATCATGTGGGAACACAAAGTGATGAAATATAAACCCACATATTCGCGTTACATGAGTAACTATTTCCCCACTCGGTCAACATTAACGTCAGACTCTGAGCCGCCGCGTGACGCAGCAACAGACGCCGTTAGTCAGCCGTTAATGTAACGGGGCCGTTACCGACATGTCTGACCCGTGACTCTCAGAGAGAAGGCGGTGAGTCAGCACTTTATCCCAACTTTATAGAAACCTCATAAATTACCGATCATCATGTCAGTCGCGTAACTGGCTCCTGGAGCATTTCCGGTCTCTAGTAACGTCCATTGTCTCGCGCAGCTGAGTTCGCTTTCTTGTTAGCTGGTGGATGAGTCACTGCACATTTGTCTTTAAACGTCACAAATGAGAAAATAAACACTTTTGACATTAAAAATTAAAGTTTTTATATTTATTTATCAGTTCGCCGATTTTCTCACTTTAATCTCTATTTAATTTGATCAACGTTAACATTAATATTGTGGTGTTTTCATGTTCGCGGCTACAACAAGCTAGAGACAATAGCATGTAGTGATACTTCCGGTACAGGCTTTCAAAATAAAACTTCATTAGACGAGAGCCGTGTGAACGTTTGTCTCAGTTGTTATGGTTGGATTTTTATAGTGCAACCTTACAGTGTAGGTAGAAAAACAATGCAGTTATTAATGTAGTATATTACGCTCGTCTTTTTCCACAAGTTTGGAGAAGTGTGTTTTTTTTCTTCGTCAAGACTAGCAGCTGTTAGCTAGCTAAGCTAACTTTAGGTTTTGTACACAAACTAAACAACTACCGTGGAAACGAAGTCATCATGGCGGCTGCCGCAAGACTTATATCAAGGTTGACACTGGTCACCGGTACGTGTGTATGTTAGAGAGACAGACAGATATTTAAAGGGTGTTTAAATCAACTAACGCAAGCTTGGTACAACTGCTCTTCAGCTATAGCAAGTTAGATCTGATCCATGACATTCAGTAAAGTGGTACCACCTGGTTCGGGGCTGACATGAATTAAGTACACTGATTATTAAATGAATGAAGGTTAATAATAGTGAAACACATGTATAGGTGTCCCAGTCTGACCAGCAGTCCAAAACACAAAGATATTCACGTTATAGTCACATAAACACAGTGATCAGCTAATCCTCACTTTGGGGAAGCATCCACCAGTGACTGCTAAACATGTCTGGTTAACACATGACTAAATAGTTTAATGAATAGATTATTTTTCTCATCGTTCCTCGGCTATAATATTTTTTACCTCTAATGCAAATGATAAAAGCATAATTTGACCTCTTTCATTTCCAACAGCAGGCATTTGAAGCTAATGCTCTTTGTAATAAAACGTTTGTTGCTTGATGTTGAGTTTGCAGGGAAGCAGAATAACAACACAGATAAAAAAATAATAATACATACAATAAATGTTGGCAAAATCAAGACTTGAGTTATGCATGAAGAGCAGAACAAAAGCTTCGGTGTTTTGGTCGACACGTGCTGTCCTGCTCAGGTGTCACTGACTCCCTCTCTTCCCACACAGGAGGAGGCAGTGGGATTGGACGGGCGGTGTGTCAGCGCTTGGCCTCTGAGGGCGCCTCCGTGGTGGTCGCCGACATCAGCGAGGAGTCGGCCAATGAAACCCTCGGGAGCCTGCCGAGTGACCTCAGAGGACAGGGTCACATGGCGGCTGTGGTGGATGTGTCGTCAAAAGAGAGTGTAAAGAAGCTGGTCACAAGTATACAGGTGTGTATTAAAGACAGAAAACACCTCAACGCAAACTTTGTTTCTATTAAAGTCATAATCTGCAACATTTTCATGAAAATACCTTTTACTCCCTTGATGTGTTAGAATGCTGCAGAGACTGTTGCATGTTTCCTCTCTGTTGACTGTTAACGTCCTCCTCTCCCTCCACAGACGCACTACTTTCAGCCTCCCTCAGTGTGTGTGAACGCAGCAGGTATCACCCAGGACGACTTCCTGCTCAACATGGAGGAGGATCATTTTGACAAAGTCATCCAGGTCAACCTGAAGGTAATACAGCCGTCTCACCTGGGGCCCGCACTTAAGCCAGGCATTAGGAGTTAACAACAGGGGGGGACATTTTCCAAACTGGGACCCTCATCCACACCAACTGCAGCACCACCAGCAAATGTCTGCAATTCTACACTGTTGAAGGACCCCACCAAATATTCAAACACACTATTGGAAAATGGCAACAACGTTTTTTCCCATCGCCAAAATCTAGCCTAACTGTTGAGCGTTCTTTAGCCCTCGTTATTTAGACAACAGGACATGGTTGATACCAATAGACGCCTTATGACGTGTAGTTTAATGACACCAATTTTATTTCCTCTAGCTTTAAAACTGAGCCCACTGCAGCAGCTTTTCTCTGCCCAGCTCCTCACCTTCTGGGTCAGAAATTTGTCCAGTTCCATCTCCGCTCCTTTCATGCCCTTGTTCTCTCTCTATGCTGGCTTTTCTGTTTTAAGCCTCTCATTTTTTGGGAAAGCATTTTGATTTACTTTACATCTTTACTTCAGCATGTGTGTTCTGTTGATCAGACCCCTGCGGTTGGGATATCGAATAACAAGTTGAAATGTGTTTCGTAACAATATATTTCTTTTTAATATAAATACATATAATTTGTGTTGTCAGTCAGTGATATAAGTCAGTAAGTTGTTGTATTTGATTCCATTTAAGGGTCAACCATAGTCCTTTGCATGCCCCCCTCCTGGGGAGCGAGAGTATTGGATTATCCAGCTTTCTTTGGACTTAACTTTTCAGGTTTATCTCAAAGCTGGCTCGCTTTTAAACAAGATAACCACGGTGACCTGTCCTGAAGCTGAACAGACCTCACCTTTCCCTTTGTCAGTCTGGATGCTTCTCACACTCTTATTCCATCACCGCAGCTCAGAATAAGATGAAGAAAAACTCAACCCTCTGTTGTCTTTTCTTAGAAAACAAAATCTACACAATGTTAATTCGCTCCCAGAATTATGAATGTGACAGTTTGAGTATGTAGTAGTAGTAGTAGTAGTAGTAGTAGTATGTAGTGTAGTATGTACCTCATCAGCATTGGCTCTGGCAGAAGAAACATCCCACATTACTTCTTCTGCAGCACATATTCCTCATAGTTTGTTGCTCATCAGACAGCCCTGCTCCAACCTTCATCGCTCTCTTCCTGTTGTGTGAAACAGTGAAAGTTAACACTGCATATTAAATGAAGACCAGAGAACAGAAAAGAATGAAGTGATTAATTCAGTCGTCTTTCCTCCTGCGTCTCTTCCAGGGTTCATTCTTGGTCCTTCAGGCTGTCGCTCAAGCTCTGGTGGCCTGTGGAGCCCCCAAAGGATCCCTCATTACTGTGGGCAGCATCGTGGGAAAGGTGAGAAGCCAGCAGTCACACCGTCTCTGTTGTACAGGATTAATATTTAGCTGAAGCTTTAAAGTTTTTTATCCAGAAACGTTTTAAGAGAATGTCATTTTCTGATCAGCATCTTCCAAAGCATAAGACAGAAGAATGCAGTTGCAGAAATCCATCAAGAATATATTTTTATTCTCAAAAACACAATATGAAAACCAAAGCCACACATTTCAGGAGCTGGTAAATGTGTGTGTGAGTCCTCTGAGAAGGTATCTGGTGGATGGTTTGAACTCTGGCAGAAAAAGCTACAGTGTCCTCGTGTCTGTGTGTGTAATGTTTGTAGGTGGGAAACATCGGACAGGCAAATTACGCCGCCTCTAAAGCAGGAGTGGAGGGTTTAACCAGGAGCGCTGCCAAAGAGCTCAGCAGGTGTGAAGAGTCTGAAGCCACACATCATGACACACACACACACACAGCTAATTACATTCAAAGTATTTTAAACGGAAATAGAAGTAATTTTCTCTTCTTCTCCAGGTTTGGGATTCGGTGTAATTGTGTGCTGCCAGGTTTCATATCGACGCCGATGACAGATAAAGTTCCAGAGAAGGTTATTAGCAAGGTACAACACAAGCACGCACACACACACACACACACACACACACACACACACACACACACACACACACACACACACACACACACACACACACACACACACACACACACACACACACACACACACACACACACACACACACACACACACACACACACACACACACACACACACACACACACACACACACACACACACACACACACACCCCGGTACACACAGATTTAGAAACATGTCATCTATCAGGAGTAAAATCAAGACTGAGGCCGAAACTGCTGCAGTAATATTCTGCTACATATACGGTATATATATATATATATATATATATATATATATATATACGGTATATATATATACATATATATATATATACAGTATATATATATATATATATATATATATATATATACATATATATATATATATATATATATATATACCGTATATATATATATATATATATATATATATATATATATATATATATATATATATATATATATATACCGTATATATATATATATATATATATATATATATATATATATACACATATATATATATATACACAGTATATATATATATATATATATACAGTATATATATATATATATATATATATACTGTATATATATATATATATATATACAGTATATATATATATATATATATATATACTGTATATGTAGCATATACCTTATATGTGCAAGTGAAGCCATTTAAATAAAGTTCAACATTCACCAAACAGAAATGATTAAATTAACATTAAGTAAATGGGGGGATCTGGTTGAACCCTCTAATATCAACTAACAAACTCATGTTCATGTCCATTAATCAGAAGATTATTTTTATTAGTTTGGTCTCTAAAATTTAAGAAAAAGTTGAAAAATGTGGATCAAGATGACGTCCTCTCGTTTAGTCCATAACTCAAACATAACCAGTTTTCTGTCATAGAGGAGGAAAGAAACTATTCACATTTAAGAGACTTTTGACTTTTTATCAACCTGATAAAATGAGTATGAAAAATATAGTTACAACTTATCCATCATTCGAGTCCAATCACATGAAACCTGTGATCGTGATCGTGACAGTGCTCCTTATTTTATTTTTTATTTATATATGAACCTTTATTTAAACAGGTCAAATCTCTTTGAGACCCAGGGTCTCATTTGCAAGAGAGGTAGGGTTAGAGTTAGAGTTAGGGTTCAGGTCGGCAGCAGCAAAACACAAAGTTACAGACTGACTGAACACACAGGAGACACAACACACAACACACAACACAACCAGTGAAACAGTAAAATAATGCCGTACAAAGGGCAAAGAACAAGTTAAGTACAAGTTAAGTTATGTACAAGTGCAGACCCCCACAGACTGTCTCAACAGCCTTCCTACAAGCAGTCTGAAGCCCCCTAAAGAAGTAAAGCTGCTCCCTAAATCTGCACTTTCACGCTGTTTGTGTTTCAGATGAAGTCCTTGGTGCCTTTGGGAAGAATGGGTGAGCCTGCAGGTCAGTGAGGACTCTGCAGACCTGCACACTGCGTTTCATTGACTTTCATAACTATTTATAACTCATTTTAAATGTTTAACACTAAAATCTAAACTTCGAAAACAGTTTCCACGTTGGTCTCAGGTTTCTTATTATACCAGTTATAAAGATTTTGGTGTCGTGGTGAACGTTAAAGACCTTGAAATATGATTTGACAGTTATAAATACTTCTCCTGCCTCTCCATCACTTCTCCACACATCAGTTTTTCTCCTGCACAGAGAAATGAAGGACACTTTGTCTACGTGTGTGTGTGTGTGACTCTGACCTGCGCAGTTTCCAAGACAGGGTCACACTGTTGACTCGTCCTTCTCTTTGTCCCCCTCCAGAGGTCGCTGATGTTTGTGCCTTTCTTGCTTCAGATGACTCTCGATACATCACAGGAGCCAGTGTTGAAGTGACAGGTGAAGTGAGAATCAGTTACCTGTGAAAACACTCTGAATTTCATTCCTCTTCATCATGCTCATGCTTGTGTCTCTTTGTCAGGTGGACTGTTCATGGGATAAGTCGTCTGTGAAGAGGAGGGCAGCTGCTTCATGGTTGATTTGATTGTTAATAAAAATCTACTTCAGTTGCACTTTAGTCATGATTACTGATGATTATGTTTCATAAACCTGACCGTGAACATGTACTGTACTGTGTAAAGCCGTCCTTTCTGCCAATAAACATGTTTGTAATATTTCTATACAGAATCTTGTATTTTATTTTGAAAGCTCGGAATTCAAACTATTTTACTTTTCCCTTTAAAATGTCTGTAAAGCTCCGTCCTTTCTTTCCTGACCCACACTAACTGCACTCAGGGCGGACATTAAAGACTATGACATACTATACTATGAATTCTTAACGACTTCTTTTACGACATACTAAACTATGAATTGTTATGACATACTAAACTACTATGACTTTTTTGGGGGGGCTTATTTTTTCGACACACTAGGATTTTTTGGCGTTTTTTCAACAAACTATGCCGTCACTGTTGGAAGCATCTTTTGGACATATTTGGACTTTTTGAAGAGGCTAATTTTTTGAACGCACTCTACTATGACTTTACTTAATAAACTATGCTACGACTGTTTTAGATATGCTCTCCTACGACTGATTTAAGCACTTTTTGGACAAATTATATTTTGACATATTTTGACTTTTTTCGACATACTTTGACTTTTCTTGACTTTCTCAACAAACTATGCTATGACTGTTTTATTTTGACCTTTTTGACTATGACATGCAATACTATGACTTTTATAAAAAGGAGTCATATGACTTTTTCCTACAACATACTATACTATTACTTTGTTGTGACAATAGCCAGTATGACGTTTTTAGGACACACTATACTATGACTTTTATTGAAAACATCCCGGGGATCCTCACATACTTACTGAGTTCAGAGTTTTCAGTTGTCTTGCAACCATTAGCTTTTTATAAGTTGTCTTTCCTAACCCGAAAGAAGCTTGTTAAGGGTAGTAAATCTAAGCTATTGAAGTGAAAGTATTGAAATGCACTGCAAACAATTAAAATATAAGGCAGGGCAACACAAACTATTAATGAGGGCCACTATTGCCCCGCAGGCCGCACTTAGAAACCACGTATTAGATCATTTAAGTAATGTTACATGAAGGGTTAAGCTGTTATAATCATAGTATTAAAATGACAAATGTTTAATGTACTTCTTTGAGCGGTCGCCACTACACCATAGCTACAGCTGTACAGTACATACAGTTTGAGCTGTACCGTGAGCCAGCAGGGCTTCAGTGCAACCGCACGTGTCAAAGATAGTTACTTCTGAGATAAAACTGCTTTAGCTCACACAGATGTTTTGATAATGAGCGTTTAGTTAGTGGTAGATGATATTGTCTATTATTAAACTACCTGTGTAAATGAGGAGCAGCCACAGGAACTATGTGACAGGGGTTTGGAAGAAAAACAAGAGTCGAGCAGCTCCTTTTAAAAGATTATATATTACAGAAAAAAGAATTTTTAAAAAATTACTTACACACATTATAAAATAATACTTTTTTCTCTTTTCAGCACCATATTGTTCGTGTTGAAACATTTGTCTTCAACACAGTATAAACAAATATTTGAGGTCATTCTCTCTGGAGAAGCTCAAGGTCAGATTGTTTTCATTTTTAGGTTTTGGCCATCCTGCCCCGTTTCCCTGCTTAGGTACAAAAAAAAAAAGACAATAAAAAAAAACAGAACCCTAGTATGATACCGCCCCATAGTCACGTTATACTTACAAACAATAATCTTATTAATCACTTTTAGTCCCATGGTGGCTGACAGAGCTGTTTCCTCCCTCTCTCATCCGTTCTCCTGCCCGCTGTCTCAGATAGAAATTTAAAGACCAGACGAATGTGTGTCAATATTGGTAGCACCTCAGTGTAGATCAATGCAGGGTCTGACTCAGCAAAATGTGTTTCTGTGATGCATTTCAAAGCCCAGTGAAGCACTAACCTGAGCATGAAACTGTATACGCCAAGTCAAACAGTGGCAACAACAAGGACATGTGACAGAACTGGAGAGTCACCATTTAATCATTACAGAGGAAGCAAAATTTAACAGCACAGTACAGTTGTTGAAAACACTAAAAAGGGAAAATTACAATAAAATATGGCCACAGATTCTTTGGTTCTACAAAAGGAGTTTGGACAGGGCGTGAACAGAAGCACCATAACTCAGGCTGGCAGTGAGTTTAACAAGTGAGTCGCTCGCTTCACTTGACCTTCAAGTGTCAGCTACAGGAAATAAATACAAATGAAATATACCACATCTGACTGGAATACTTGGTGGTCCGTGTATTTTTTTAATCTCAAAGCACCCTGTTTGTTTTAAATAAATACAATAGAATATCACTATTTCTGTACAAATGGAATGTAATGCACATTTTCCCCAGTAAAAAGCTTCATGAAATTGTAAAAGAGACTAAAGGAAAAACGAAGGACTCAAAGTGAATACTAAAACGTTTATGCTTTGGTATAATTAGCACCTTGCCACGTAGTTTCTTTCAAGAAAAAGAATTGCTGTATGAAAGAAGAAGGTGGGAACTTTGAATCTCATATACATATTTAAACCTTGATGATGTTCTGCGCTTGGATGCAAAATTAGAAAATGTATTCTGGATGGAAAACAATAATCAAAGTACCCAGAAAGTGACTCAGCAAATACTGGACTGGTGTGTGGTAGCGACCCTGGTAGCCTGATCCATGATCTAAAGAAGAAGCATCAGCCCTTTTAAAAAGGCACCGGTAACATGCAACAGTACAATAGTGTCAAGTTCAGCACAGTTTACAAAGAAGAATGGCTTTAAATTCACTGATCTAAGATCTTCTATCCTGCCTCACTGCATGCAGCAGGTTTTGTTCAATGATAACAAAAGAACATTTCAAAGAGGGCTGAGGAAAGATCGCCCAGTTTAAAAAAGAATAAATCCTGTATCACACCGGGCTCCAGTAACCCTGCTGCATGACACCAGAAAGATAATTTTAATCATCAGTTTGAGATATGAATCACATTTTAATAAAACTGCGAGGAGGTCATGAAGACAATATTACAAAGAGAAGGAAATTCACTTGGTGGCAGCTTAAACAAGGCAAAGAAAGACCCAGCTGGTATGATTGGGTTAATTCCCTCTTTTTATTCTGGGTGGAAGCTGGTGGCTTTTATTATTTGGTTCTTTTTGATTTAATAAGACTAAAGCTGAGAGTTACTCTGTTTTCAATGTGAGCATCGTGACCGACAAGTCACTGGATTTTGATTCATTTCTTACAGAACTAGACCCGACGAGTTAGCCCTGTCAGAGATGGGCCAGAGGTTTGTTTTAGCAACAGCTGAACATTTGCAACCACTGACCGCTGTTTCCTTGTCATTTTGATGTCTGTGGTTATGACTTGATTTTGGTTCATGAGTAGAAAAACTTCTGGCAAGAGCAAATCAAATAAAAAGTTGATTCAAAACTCTCAATTCTGAGCAACCGTTTATCTAAATGACTACAGGATGAAATGCCAAAGCAGTGAACCAAAGCACACGATTTAACTAAAACATCTAAGACGCAGACTGCTACAGAAGGAGCCTCTTGCACCTCTTGTCCGTCATGAAAGCGTGACTGCCAACCACGTTGCTCACAGTGTGAACGTGGAATTAAGGAAATGGAAATAAATGTCCAAGTGTGACCCTTTTTTGGGAGGAGGAGGATGGGGAGGTAGAGCGGGTGAGATGAGTGGATAAAAAAGAACGACAGCGGGGAGGAGAGAAGAGTGAGAGGGGGATTGGAGACAGGGGGCTTCGGGACTCAAGTTACCGGCTTTCCCTCTTTCTCAGGCCGGCCCCTTTCGCTGCTGGTAAAGAAAACACTGTTTTATTCCGTAGAACACTCTCTCCTGGTTTTTTCTTCCTTTCTCGCGGTCGTGTGCCCAAACGATGGTCTCATCTCCGCAAGTTTTTTTTTATTTCACTCCTCTTTACTTTTTTTGACGTCCATTAATTGTCGGGAGGATGTTGCTTTCCCCAGGCACGTACTTGAGCGTGAGTGCGTGTTTGTCTCAAAACAGCATCTGCGTGTGTAAGTGTGTGTGTCTGTGGGTTTGTGTGTGTGTGTTTTTATATCATTTACAAGTTAATTTACAAATTACTGGGCATGTATGTTTATCATATATAAGTGTGTCTCTAAGTGCATGTGTGTGTGCGTGAGTATTTGCACGTGTTGTTCTTTGCATGATGTGTGGATGTGTGTGTTTTTAGCCTTGGAAACAGACAGGTCCCACTTCAAAGCCAAACTGCTGGTTGCTCTCCCCAAAGTCTGACACCTTGATATCCAGCAGAGGAAGATGCTCCACCTGTGGTGTGTTGATCTCCAGGACTGTTCTGTCAAAGCCCTTACGATACTGCGGAGAGACAGAGAGAGAGAGAAACGTGTCAGAAACAAGATATGTACCACATCTGTAAACACAGATTGTTTATCTATGGTTGCATTTAGGTATTCATGCATGATTTTAATTATGTTCATATTTTGAAACATCATATTATATATTTTGGTTTTAATGTTGGTATTCAGATATTCCTTAAAACAACAATCCTAAAAAATTCATCCAGAAGACACGGCACAACAATGTTCAGGGTTACACTATATCCAATAGACGGTAGATTGCAAAGGGTTAAGTTAAGATAAATACTTATTACATTCTGTAAACGTCACCACAGGGGAGAATTAAGTCTTCAGGGCTTTCAGCTGGAAATCTCTTGGTTACGTTTATGAAAAGATTGTCGAAGGAAGCCCTGAAGGCCCACTACTCCTGTGTGCTAAATGTTAACAATAAATTAAGGGTAAGGTTCACAGGGACAACAACATAGTTTAGGAAGTCTCAGTGGGCTTTTTTAAGTTGCAGTGGTGTGGTTTCTCCTGTGATTCTCAACGAAGGGGGAAACAGCATTCTTTCGTCTTATATTTTGTGTACTTTAAGTAAGTTTACTTCATGATATGTGACGTCAGAGTCTAAGCTAACAATATATTCATTCTAAGAAAATATCAATAGCATGTTGAACAGTTGTAGAGGCAGGTGGGGAACCCTCTGACGTTCATAAACTTAAAGGTCCGATGAAATGTTCCTAATGTGATGCGTTTCCTTTTCCTGGGACATTTCATACAGTCTAAAGACATAACACAGAGAGTGTGCAATCTGCAGTGAAAACCAAGTGGGGCAGTTTCCTGTGATAGAACAGGAAGAAGTTAAAAAATGTGTTGTCTGCTCTAGATGTTGGATGGGTTATGTTTACGAGTGCATGGAATTGAGTCAATATCGAAGATACACTTATTTCCAGGATGACTCGATAACATGGAGTCTTCAACAGCGTAGAGTTAGTTTATGTGTGTAAACTCACAGAGCAGCCATCGACCAAAGCTTTGATGTAAGGGTTGGTCTCGTAGCTCAGCTTGTCTTCGTTGGCTCCCAGCAGGTGCAGCGCCCTGTTGTAATTGTTCTTGGCGCTTCGGTCGGCCCAGGCCACTGAGCGGTGGCAGTGGTAGGTGAGGTTCTGGCGGGCCTGGACGCTCAAGAGGCGCAGGAAGCCCAGCTGGACCACACCCACAGGCTCACCGGTAGAGTCCATGTAAGTGAACTGGGAGGAGGAGGAGTATGAAGAGGAGGAAGAGGAGGTAACAGAACAGGATTTGGAGGAAGGACAAGCAGATAAAAGGAATGATGAAAGTGAAAAAGGGGGCAAGAAGGGTAAGAAGGTGAGTTGGGAAGAGAAAATAGATGATGAGAACAAAATAGAGGCTAATGAACTAAAGACTAAAGTTTTACAGCCAGATTTCATGTCACAGAGGGTTGCTAACCTTACTACCAGTGGTAAACTGACTGTACCAGGATCCTGGAGTCTCGTTGTCCCAGGAGCTCATCTTCACCTGCCACCAGAATGATTCACATCAAATAGCAGTTTGATTTGTTTATTTTGGCACAAATAAATAAATGCATCTTGTGATGGAAAGTAAGACTATTTTGCACCAACCTTAAGTTTTTCTGAATCATTACAGAACTTGTTACAAATGTGAGAATATGAAAATCTTATTGAGCAGATGCAATTTGGAAATTAGTTTCTGGAATGTGGACAAACCTCCACCAACACTGATTAGTATTCCACCTTTTTTCTTTTCCACAAATGCCCTTTCCTCTACATGTTAAGGTTAATGAAATTCTTAACTCAGACACTTCAGAGTTAGTGTTGGGAGATTCAGTTTCCCAGGATTTTGAGAAGGTTTTACAGTGCTGTTGATTATGTGGGCTGACTGACCGTGTTGATGCTCTTGCTGGGGTACAGACACGTCTCTGCTCCGTTGGTGAAATTACAGAAGACCTTGAAGGAGTCTCTGGAGCAGCCCTGGTTGGGGTCAATCCAGTACTCTCCTGCAGAGGGCGACAGAGAGAAACAAAGGTGGATAAAAGGTTAAAACTCTTAAGAGTCTAGTTGTGACTTATTCAATGTAAAAAAAGACTTGTTGTTTAGCATCGTCCACATGTTGAAACAACAGTCATCGCAAACAACAGGACCAAAACCAGATGAAGTGAACATTACTACATTCAGGGCTGATTCCCTTACCGTCTTTGAGGTCTGGCTGGCTGAGGTGCAGGTCTTGGCAGGTGCGTGCAGGGCTGTCCTGGGTGCCCAGAGGGAAACGCATGGTCTCGATCTCTTGTCGCAGTGAGTTTAGAGAGCCGAATATCTCCTCCATGCCTTCGCTGCCCATCAGGAACTCAGTGCCAGTGGCGTCAGATGCAGGCATGTCAGAGTCGGTCTCGGGAAGCAGCTGGCTGGCGTCGATGGAACGCTTGGACTTAGGACTCCTCTGGATGGGCAGAGGCTGAATGACCTCACCTGGTGGGCCCTGGGGAGCAAGGTTAATCAATTAACTGACGATCAACAGTGAGGTGCAATGAAGTGAGCAGAATTTAAATGATAATGAAGTACTTACTGGAGGTCCAGGGGGTCCTTGTACACCCTTTTCTCCCTTTGGACCAGCTCCTCCCTAAACACAGCAGCGAGAGGAAAGATTCAAGAAGCAGATCCACGTTGATGCATCTTTTGTGAACAATTTCATCAATTATCGGGGTACAAACACTCTTCAAGTATACTCACAGAAGATCCTTTAGCTCCTTTGATACCTTGAGGACCCTGTAAAAGATATAAAGCTTTAGTGTAATGATGGTGACCATCCTTCAGTGTTTTATGTCTGTCACTAATTACAATGGAACTTAATAACATGTTGGAAACTGAGCCAAGAGAAAGAAAAAAGTGAGATGGCACATTAAAAGAGTACAGGCACTCACAGGCAGACCAGGGGGACCAGCGGGGCCGAGGGGACCGGTGCCTCCAGACATTCCCTGTGATAAAACACGAGACATGACAATAGTAAACATAAATTGGTATTACATTATCAATGTGAATAATGGTGGTTGAGTGGCCCTCAGGTTGGACTTACAGACTCTCCCTTTGATCCAGAGGATCCCTGAGGCCCAGGCATGCCTCGGTCTCCCTTCTCTCCCTGCTCTCCTGGGGGTCCAATGAGACCGATAAGACCTGGGTGTCCCTTCTCTCCCTTGGCACCAGGTTCTCCACGCAGGCCAGGCAATCCAGGAGGTCCCTGCAGGAGGAGAAGAAGAGAAAGAAAAGGAGACGAGGAAGACAGCAGAGAACAGGAGATGAGAGAGGATGGAAGGGATGGAAGAGATGGAAGTTTATTTTTTTTACTGAATGTTGTGCATGTCAAAGACGCAGAGTAGATACATGACAATACAAAGGCATTGTTGTCTTACAAGAGGTCCAGGTGGTCCTTTCTGTCCAGCCAGTCCTGGAGATCCTTGCTCACCCTGAAACAGTTAGAAATGCGTTCAGCAGGTGGCCATCCACACATCACTTGTTACTTAAATATTGCATTAGTTAGTGCTTTCATTAACAAATAAAAAAACACATTTAAATGTTTACTGACCACTGATCCTGGGAGTCCTCTGAGACCTTCTGTTCCTGGTTTTCCTGGTTGACCCTGGGGCCCGACAGGGCCAGTTTTTCCTGGGGGGCCAACAGCACCTGAGTCTCCCTGTAAATGATGAAAAATAACATGCATTTTATAACAGTGTAAGTTAAACACATCAAAGAGAAAGAGAGGTACATTCTCAGGTTGCAAATGTTTGTCAGAATAAAATCAGATTCAGTGTTTATTCTGAAATCATTCAGAGAACCAATGACAATAAAAAGAGGAGAAGTCAGGCTGTCACATCATGTCATATTTTGGAGTAACACGTGCAGAACAGTCTGCACTTGCTAAAAGGCTCAATGGCAGGTACATGATCATAGAACATGGGGATGACTGATTTTTTCACTGAGGCGTCCGCAGAAGGTCACAATATATATTCTATGAGAAATAACAGTACTGCCAACCATCCTTTCGAGCGCACCCAAAAAAGTTCTGTCAGACTTAACGCACCAGAAGAGCATCTGGTCAGAAAACATCTCTTTATTTGTAGCACCGTTTGCTGTAACCCGCCCAACATGGCAGCACCCGTTGATTGCCCATTTGCCATACCCCATAGCTTCCGTGGAGTCAGAGAGACACTGAGAGACCCTGATCTGATGTCAGTTTTGTTGTATATTAATACCAATTTTGTATTGTTTAGAGTACTAAAATCGTCTGGACTCACCTTAGTTCCTTTCTCTCCCTGACGTCCCTCTGGTCCTCTTGTTCCAGCAGGGCCCTGGCAAATAAAACAGTGCATTAAAAAACCCCAAATATAATGTTTTCCATAATAAAATATCATGATTTCATCAAATATATAGCAAGAAAGATAACTAGATTATACTACACATTGAGCTGTATGTCAAATACAGGCTATTCCTCAACACTGGAGAGAATCTATATCACTTTCTGACTTATTCTGGGACATGCATTTCTGCAGCACTACCAGGTGCTTGTAAGTAAATGATTTCTTCTCCTTTTAACAATCAAATGATACAACAAAGGTTGACTTGGTGAAAGACTACAATTCAAGGAAAATGCTTTAGTCTGTGACATTGGAGGAAAGATGCATGATGGAGGAATGCATTCATTCATATTTTTTCGCGGTAGGACCAGCGATTGTGACCTTACCCTCTTTCCCAGGGGGCCGGGGGGTCCGTTCTCACCAGGAGGTCCAGGTGAGCCCTGCAATAGGATGAAACAGAAACAGCACACTGAGAACACTGAGGCATTTTTATCACAATTAATTTACATATCTGCATTGTTGCATCTTTTGACTTACAGATTCTCCTGATTCACCATCTTCTCCTCTCTCTCCCTTGGCACCATCTTGACCCTAAAGTAAAAGCAGATCAGGGTTAGTGTTTTTTTTCTTCGTCTTTATCAGTTAAGTAAAAATCCCGAGACAAGAGATGAGAATGTATTCCTAAAATAAGGGTACTCACTCTGGGTCCAACCTCACCAGGGGGACCAGGATCACCAGGGAAACCAACAGGGCCCTGGATTTGGAGTCAAAAACAAAACGTTAGAGGTCAAAATGTCACATGGATTCATGGCTATAAAATTAGGAGAATTTACAGTGAAAATCACTTTGTATCGTCTACAGTGGAATCTAAAGTCATTGATCTTTGTGGTCTGTGTGTGAGTGTTTGTGTGCATTTCACTGTTGGTATCGTACAGGGTTGCCTTTGGGCCCGTCGTCTCCAGGTCGCCCCCGTCCTCCAGCAGGTCCAGCAGTCCCAGGTTGTCCCGACTCTCCCTTCTCTCCGCGTTCTCCACGAGGACCCTGCAACAGGGGGGAACATACTCTGTTAACTCATGGATGCTATTAACCAGTCAGTAAAGGCACCGTCTCTTGATATCTCAACCCACAAGGTGTTAGTGTCAGACACTCAGGCACTCACCTTCTTTCCTGGCTCTCCTAAGATTCCAGGTGGTCCGCTCTCACCGGGTTCTCCCTGTGGAGCAAACAGTATTTCTGTTTCTTCTCAGGACAGTTTGTAATGAACATTTTATTCCTTTGGACACAAACTCATGCAGAAATACTGCAGGACTAATAGCTAAAATTCTTCATCTCTGTACCTTCTCTCCAAGAGGTCCAGGATTACCCAAACCACCAGGAGGACCTTGAGGACCCTGAAAAACAATTTAGACAAAACAACTAAATAATTCACATCAAAATGGAGTTTTTCTACTCACCTATGTAACACTGTTAGTATTAAAAGTATCTTGTTATAATCATAATTCTTAATAAGCACACCATGGCAGAGTGGTGGTTTGTGCTGTTGTGCCACCACATACAGTTTATGTTACAATAGTACAGTATCAGAAGGTTAACCCATGCAGATGACATATTGTTGTTATTTCATAAATAAGAGCTGTAAACACTCACATCAGCACCGCTGGGTCCAGCAGGGCCACGGGGTCCTGGAGGGCCTGGAGGACCCTGGAAACATAAAAAGGCTCTCGCTTTAATCATTGTTTATGATGTTATTGTGATAAATAAGAAGTGGCTGAAGCAGTCCTTGTGACTGATGCTGTGTGTTTGTGAAACTCACCAGAGGTCCAACATCTCCCGTCTCTCCCTTCTCACCTGGTGGTCCTGGCAAACCCTGCAGGACAGAAGGGAAAGTTACAGAAATTATTAGTTAGCTCGGTAGCTTAGCACAAGAGTGTAGCTCATAACCTGATCTAAATATTTATATCAAATAAACGTGAGTATTTTGTCTTTTAATTTACCTGCAGTCCGATGGGTCCTGGAGCTCCTGGGAATCCTCTGGTTCCCTCGTCACCTTTAGCTCCGAAAGGTCCCTGCTGGCCTCTTGGTCCAAGTTCTCCATCAGCACCCTGCACCACAGAAGAAGAAAAACAGAAATAAAGGCATAAGAGATAAGAGATAAGAAGATAAAAATAAGTGACCTGATGATAGATTGAATTTGAACTTCTAATCTCATCCATGACCAAGAGTCTCACTCCATTCATCCCTCATCCCTTCCTCTGAACCCTTAACCCCCCCCCCCCCCCCCACACACACACACACACATCTTCATGGCAATCCATCTACAATATGCATTAAACTATTCTAAATCCATCTCTGTTGATGTGGTCTTTGTTAGTGATTAGTGATACAATTTTATATATTTTATATTTATATATTTAATGAGTTCATACAACCGGGGACTAGGTTCAACCAAGTGGCACTGCAAACTCTTAGATTTTGTCTGTCAAAGAGTTAAGGATTGTACTTACAGCGGGACCAGGCTGACCGACAGGACCCATTGGTCCGGGTGGACCGGGAGGACCCTACCAACAAACAATAAACAAGCCAACAAACAATGAGCAAAACAACAAAACAGCAGTGATACGATAAACAGAGAAGAGATGTGTTTATTTACACAGATTAATCTGATAGTTTCTGAAATCTTAGGGGCTTGATGCAGCGTCACTCACATGCTCTCCTTTTCCTCCCTTGGCGCCCTTCTGACCGTGCTCTCCAACCTCACCCTGCATCCAATAAGAAACATCACGTCAAGTTTGAAACAAAGCACTGAAATGAATGATCATCACAACCCATGATAAGGTGTTTTTTTAAGTGTTGGTATGAAGAGTTACTGGCCTTGTCACCATCCTCTCCGGGTACTCCAGGTGATCCGGCAGGGCCAGGCAGACCCACGGCACCCTGCACTCCATCACGACCGGCTGGGCCAATTGGGCCTTTCTCCCCCTTAAAAAGAGAAGAAGAACAAAGAATCAGTAGTGGAATCTTACTCCAAATGTCAAGTTAAATGCGCCGCTGCACATTGGATGGAAATGTCAAGAATACGCACAGGAACTCCCTTCTCTCCAGAGGGTCCAGGAGGCCCCTGAGGGCCTGGTCTGCCAGGAGGTCCAACAGGTCCAGCAGTACCAGCTAGCCCCCTCTCACCAGGAGAACCCTACAAAGGCACAACATCATAAAGACAGTGTCGATTACAGCGGGTATTCATTAACTTAGTACTTTATTCTTCAGTGGGATAAACTGAGATAAACTGAAACTGTTTCATAACCACATCCATAAAACCCATAAAATCAACTATAGCAAGAAAACTGTAGTACTTTAACAGAGTGGGCTATCTGGACATTACTGTCATTTTTTCATTTCATAAATTGTAGTTAGGGTGTTTGAAACGTACAGCAGGTCCAGGAGGTCCGGCAGGTCCTTCACTTCCCTTCAGTCCTCCACCTCCCTGGAAGAAGAGACAGGAAAGAGATTCATCAGTAATCTTTTCACCTCACCTCTGCAAAACACTTTTATCCAAAGTCCGATTTACTGCTATCAAACTGATCGATATAAACCTGATGATCACTGTATGTCTCTTGGTCATACTCACAGGGGTTCCAGGCAGTCCTCTCTCTCCAGGGAAGCCTCTCAGTCCAGCGGGTCCATCTTTACCGGGGCCTCCGGGGGGTCCAGGGTCTCCCTTGGTGCCTTCCTTCCCTGAGGGACCAGAAAGTCCCTGCTCTCCAGGTGGACCTGGGGGTCCGGGGTGGCCGCGCTCGCCCATGGGGCCAGTCTCTCCTGATGGACCCTGGAGGATGGAGATGGAGAAGGCACAGAGGGGAAGAAGGTGTTGGGATAAAAGAAAAGAGGACACGTTGTTTTGTAGTTAAAAATGATTTGGTTTACTGTATCAGCAATGAGAACATTCTGCACCATGTTCGGAAAAACTCACCTGAGGTCCAACAACTCCAGGAGGCCCAGGTGGACCCACTTTACCTTGGAAACCCTGGAGGAGAGAAATGCAGTTAACTAAGAACCCACAAAATATTGAAATCTAAAGAAAGACTGAGTAGCGACATACTGTAATTGGTTCTTGCAGGTGCTGGAAATCCTTGAATTTTAATGTGGTGTTTTCAAGGATTGAAAAGTGCTTGAATTTTAAATAAAGGGCTTGAAACCACTTAAAATTGAGGTTTTATAGTTTGCTAAATTGACAAATTTTAAAACACAAAAGTTTGTAATGTTTCCTTCAATGTGTCAACCTTCTGTAAAATGATGTCATGAAACATCATTTTGGTGGTTTTAGCACAATAACATCTAATTTTATGACATATGTAATTTAACACAGCTGTAATTTGCTGAAAAAGTTTGAAAATGCACTTTGAAATGCTTGAAAAAGTGCATGAATTTGACTTTGGAACAAGGTCTAGGATCCCTGCTCTTTGAGTCTGACCCAGCGCCAAAGATTTCAAAATCAACAGAAAATGGTGTAAAACACAAATCTTATATTTTTTTCCCCCACAGTTTAAGAAACTGTGTGAAACAAAGATTTCTGAGTGACTGTATCAGTGATTAGAAAGGAGAAAGCTCCTGCACGCTGTTTGCTTACTACTGGTACAAGTCTGTTAGACTTTCATCAGGTCCATTTTTTGAAAGACTGCACCTTAAAAGAAATCCATGACTGAATTTACCATCTTTAAGAGTCAAAAAAAAAATACAACTTACAACTTCTCCTCTCTGTCCAGGGTGTCCGGGCAGCCCGTCCTTTCCTGGTGGTCCCTGTGAGGAAACATCAATCAACCGTCGTATATAAAGTAAATCTCCACCTTAGAGCTTTCGCTACAACCAAGAGGGAACGCAAAACCCATCAGCACGTTGAAACAATGTACTACATTTCTCTTATGACCAGCCATGTGATACCACCTTGAATGTACAGTATACAAACTCAAGAATCAGTCAATAAGAAACAAAACATTGTCTTACAGGAGGTCCCTTTGGTCCGGGGAAACCATTGGCTCCCTGAGGTCCGGGCAATCCCTGGAGAGACAACAACACATGATATGATAAGAACATGCAAGAATCCCCAATAGAGTCATTCAGAGTCTTGCACAGGTTTGAATATAAGCTCTGACAAAGTGCCACGCAGCAGTGCATGCAATGAAAATGAAGCACTCACCCTCTCTCCAAGAGGACCAGGAGGGCCATCACTTCCTGATGTTCCCTAACAGGCAACAAAACAACAACAACACAGTAAATAATAAACTATTGCTAACTATTACAATTTACAGGAAGGTTATTTTGAGGTAAAGATCTAAAGAAATATGTAAATGAGCCAAAGAAAGAGATAAGAGAAGATGAGCATATCAACATACTGTGCTGTGTGTATTTAAACTGTTTGGTGTCAAACTTTAAGAAGTTTTGAGTTATTAAATAAAAACTCCCAAAATATCCGGGTTTGAGGTTTTGATTCCATCGTTAATGATTATGATGTAGATGACAAAAACGATGAACGTGACAATCAACAGTAATTATCAGCGTCAAAATCATCATAATGGCACTCAGGAAGCTTTCTTTAGGATAAATTCACCGCGTAGACAAACCTTTGCTCCTGGTTTCCCAGTGGAGCCCCTCGGTCCTCTCTGTCCTCTGGGGCCCTGAGGGACACGAACAGGAAGCAGAATTAGTCAAAAACAAAGCAGACGTGATGCTATCCGTGATTACCTTGATGGTCGATGAGTGTTTTAATGAATCAATATCATTATTATCAATATTGATACCTTGACTTTAATACTGGTTTCTGTATGATGTATTTTTTTTTTACCAATACCAATTTAATAAAATTAATTTTAACAAAATTAAATTACATTACAGTGCAGATCTTTATATTTCTCTATCAGCTCCTTTACATCTACAAGACGTACACTGTGCACACACACGTTTGATCTATGTGTAACGTAGTGAAATGTTAGACAGCTAATCACCAATTCACTTTTATTTACAGTGTAAAACCATAATATGGACAAGACACTTTCCATATAGAGAAGACTACACTCTGATGTATTTCTGATTTACAGAGACCCTATTCAATTACCCCATGAGCGAACATGAGCAACATCGGAAACAGTGACTATAGTCAAATAGTAGAAATAATTGCAGTAGTATTAATGGGAATATGAATAATAGAATAGTAGTAGAAAGGGCAGCAGATGTCAAGCAGGACCACAGCAGCAGCAACTGTAACCGGCATGATCTTGGTACAAGCCTTCTGCATGTTCATTAGCTCACCGACACTGATGAGATTTACTACTTAGGTATTGAAATTTGGTACTGAATGACCAGGCATTAAAAAAAGGGATACTATGGAGGCAATGCCTAAAAGTATCAAAGTTCGGTACCCAGCACTAATGGTAACAGGTGCCAACAAAGCACATTTCTGACCAAAACCAATGATCACAGGTGAAACCGACTTGAAACTTTCAACCTGAGAGGGCAGTGAAAATCTGCTTTTAACTCTGGTGTTACATAACTTATATTAGCCCGAGCAGACAAAACTGTTTTTGTCCATCTGTGATCAACAGAGTGAAAGACAGATCAAAGACCATCATCTCACCTCTGAGCAGAAAATCTTCTACAAACTGAGTGAAAGAAAGAAGGAATAAATAGGAAATGGTACCGTTGGTCCTCTTTGTCCTCTTGGCCCTGATTTGCCACCAAGACCCTGAAAAAAGTGAAGGAAAAAAAACAATTGTAGACAGAAGTAAACTGTACATTACTGACAATATATGATCCACCAGTGTATCTTATCTGTTCATTAATCAGATACCTACAGTCAGTCTTTAATCTGAAGCTGAACCTCAGAGCCGTTAACTTACCCTTGTTCCCTTCTCGCCGTTAGAGCCGGGGAATCCTGGGAATCCAAGAGATCCCTAAAAAACAAATCAACTTCAGCACTGCTCCTGGTGATCGCTAGTCCTCCTGGATTAATAAATGCATCACTGAGGAGGATGTGTGTGTGCTTCTCTTACCTTGGGTCCTTGTCTTCCAGGATATCCAGGAAGTCCAGGTACTCCAAGTTTACCCTGAAATCACATGATGACATCGTTGATCATGATCCTTTAACTTGAAAGGGTCTCAACAACATCTGCAAACGGTTCAAATTCAGAAATGCTGCTTCTTCGCTGATCAACACCTGACTGTTTGAAGATACACCTGATGGCAAAGACAGAGCGAGTCTGATGAAGCAACGTGCCAAACATGTTTTGTTTTTAATTTAATCTGCTAATAAAATAGTGTCATTCCTACACTGAGTATGCTCAGGTACGCTTTAGTCATGTTAACATGCAATCAAAGTAACAGGAAATAGTCAAATGTTGTGTTGCAGCAACTAAAACAAAAATGAAAACACTTGTGAAATAAATGTCAGGTTTCACTCAAAAGCACGTGCATGTACATCCAGAAGAGGGCAGCACAGTGATTTTTCTGATTTTTCTAATGTATTGTCAAATATGAGGTCTTACCCTAATCTTAATAAAAATACAATATTTCTGTGGGTAATATCGACATTTGCAAAACAAAAACCTAAAATCCAATTTCAGGTGAACTTCACATGAAGTGAATGCTACATAAAGCAGGAAAATGATGCTCCTAAGGATGTCATAAACCTATTCCCCGATACTAAGAGCTAATCATGTACTCTGGTTGTACCTTCTCTCCAACCAGTCCAAGTGGTCCGAGCTCACCGGGGGGTCCAACGCGACCCTTTGGCCCCTCTGGACCGTCCTCTCCTCTGGGTCCTGATACTCCAAGCTCACCCTGTCAGCGGCAGACAAAGAAAAACTATCAGAATAAATCAACGCGATATAAAGAGAGAGTAATGACTCTATATAGAAATAACAATCATTGATCATTCAATCATTCTATCAATGAACTCATCGACCAAGCAGTTCCTCCATCAAGCTGTCTTACCCTCTCTCCCTTGGCACCAAAGTCTCCCTTAATTCCAGGGAAACCATCTTCTCCCTAAAAACACAAGCAAATCAAAAACGTACAGCACATATTCAGCACAACAGGCCTGTTTTTTTACATTTTTAAATTTGTTCTTGTGTGCTTAATAAAATGTACACTATTCAACTGTGATTTAATAGAGTTTTTCTTGTTTGAGTGGAAGTTTTAAATTGTAATGAATCACTTACCTTCTCTCCTTTGTGGCCCTTCAGTCCACGGATTCCTTGACCTCCCTGAAATTAAAACATTGCATCAATACGCTGATATATTAAAGGCTATTTACCTCCTACAAGGAGGTTATGTTTTGGTTTTGGTTTGTTTGTTTGTCTGTCTGCAGCCTGATTTTCATGAAACCATTACATTTCACAACGGAAACATTGCAAGGTGCAATGAGCTCTCCAGGTTCCCTTCTAATTAAGGCTTGTGTTGGTTCTGTTTATTTGCACATGCAATACAAAATCCTAAAAAGTAAAAAGTAGTTTAAAAGGAGCAAAATTCCCTCACAATCTAGAAACGTGTTGAGTAACTGAAAAACTAACTGACCTTGATGCCTCGAGGGCCAGGATAGCCGATAGCTCCCTGGGGACCGTTGGGACCCTGGAGAAAGAAAGAAGGACAAGTTAACACGATGAATAGCTTAAATTATTAGGCTTGTTAGATGGAAGGGAGCTGGTGTGATGGGGTCATGATTGACACAAACCTGGTTTCCTTTGGTGCCAGAAGGCCCCTCTTTTCCTGGGTGACCCTGAGGTGGGAAGACAGAAGAGCTCAAGTCTCAGGCAGGACATCCAGTGTTGGTGGATTCAACTTAATTCAGTTTTAATGATACAGACAAAGAAAAAAGAAAAGACACAAACGTACAGGAGGACCGTCAGCTCCAGGCATTCCTGGCAGACCTGGTTTTCCTGTGGGACCCTGGAGAAGAAGACAAGGTGGTCATGAGTAAGAGTCCAGAGGATGGTGGTGCTGCACTGTTGGGTAACAGCCATTAAACATCATAAGACAAATAAATTGTGCTAAAAACTGTGTAGCTACCAAGCTGACAGGTGGGAGCTGCTTTCTTTCTATTCTTATTGTGATAGAACCGCTATTATCAGTGTGTCCAGTCTTTATGGGTGGAAAAAAGGATGATCAAGTAATAAATGTATTGGTCAATATGTAAATCTCTAAAGTCTCTCCTAAACTGGTGCAGGGGCGCACCTTCAGGAGAGGCAAATGTTTGGGAATAATGGGAAAAAGGACACATTTTCCGTCTACAACTATATACTCACTTAAACCCACATTGCATTATGTGTCACTCCTATATCTGTTTTTTAAATAAAAGAAATACAGCAAATTGCAGTTACAGAGTGTTCTCCACATGCTGCGATAATGGATGTCTAAAACACCTGAAAGGGCTGAAGAGCTTAATGGACACCCTGCCTTTCCTCTTTAACATTTATCCTTCATGAATGAAAGGGTTTAACCAGTAAAATCATGTAAAACATATTAACTTCCTGTATCTTGTGGTAATGTGAACTGGTGGAAACAGCACAATCAAGGCTCAATGTAGAGAGAACGGAAAAATGTCTGTGCACTATAATGCAGTTACAGACACAGACAGAGACACAGTTTATATTTTTTGTATCATACTTTCTCTCCTGGGGGTCCGATGGCTCCCTGAGGTCCTGCCATTCCCTAAGAAAGAAAGAAAGAAAGAATGAATGAATGAATGGATAAATAAGTAAATACACAAACTCAACATTACTGTTTTAGTCTGTGTGCATGTGAATGCGAACGCTTGCTCTTTCACACCCAATTATTTGGTGAAAGAAGTTAATATCATAAGTATGTGATACTGTAGTGGCCAGATGTCCTTTGTCTCACCTGAGTTCCTGGGGTTCCCTGCTGACCTGGGGGTCCTGGCTCTCCTTGGGGACCCTGACAAAGTGAAAGACTGTTAGCACTGTTTTAAAAGTACAAAGTTACAGGATAATATGGTGGAAAACTTATAGTGACACTGACCAGGTTTCCCTTGGGACCGTGGGGCCCATCATTTCCTCGTACACCCTGAGAAGAAAAGAGGATGAACAGGGAAAAATCAGAAGGCAGGTCTGAACATAATTGATGTCCACAATTCAAACACAGTTCTACATCCTAATTGTTTACTAAGGTAATTTTTTTTTTACTTCAATAGGAACTGAAACTATCCTTGCTAGTGCCTTGCTCAGCGCCTCTCATTGCTAATATAGATTTTGGTGACGATGCTGTTGTGCATGTTTTGTGGGAAACAGCAGGCACTTAAAGCCTGCAGCTTCAAGAGGAACTCAACTGAACAAAGTGCATTAAGCGACTGTGAAGGATGGTAAAGTGATGCTGGCTCCTTATCTCTCCTTGAGGCTACAATAGCTGCTACCAGCATAACACACAAACCACACCTGACTCTGACCAATGGAAATTGTTGATCACAATCTTCCAGTCAATTTAATATTTTCCAGGATTATTTTTTAGGGCAAATTAAATTGATTAAATATTTCTTTCTTCTAAAGTACATTATATATGTTTCTCCTCTTAATTGTACCTTAATGTCTCTCGCCATCATTCATAATTATTATATTTAATGGTTAATTACTCTCAGTCTGCCATTGGTCAGTCTGAAAAGCTGCAATGCATTTTGGGGCGGTAGTGCAGTAACCTCACATCCGTACTCAGAAAATCCTGCTGTCTTATTAAATCTAAATGTCATTTTCTATGTGTTTATTTCCAATGCTTTTAATATTTTCACTAAACCATTTTGAATGACCTTGTTGTTGAAAGGTGCTATACAAATAATGAGACAATTATTTTGTCACTTAGACGTTCTTTATGCTTTTTTTCATGCTGAGTGACTTATTTCCAAGACGCGTATTAGCACATCTCTGGCAGACAAAAGATGAATAAGTCAAATCAAATTAAATTCTAATTCATTTGTCAACAACATCATGTGAGTGTAATTCAACTATGACTTTCTTTAATTGAGGACTTAACTACAAAATCCACATACTGTACCATGCAGTGGGACTCCCTACATAATCCATTTTACATCATACTTAGGATGAAAAGTAAGTTAGCATGTGATTCCCAACCGACCTGATGTCTCTGGTTCATCAGTTCTGATCAAAAAAACAGTGTCTGAGTCAGACGATGTTATCGGAGTGCCATGTTAAATTGACGGCGTGCTCTTTTTAAGGGCGAGCCTCAACCACTGCAGCCTAACATCTCCAGTACTCCATGTGTGTCAAAATGGATACTTGGGACTTGGCTGCCTAACTCCTGGGTGACACTTGGTGCGTTGGTTTGGTTCTGAGGCGATTGTGGGAACATTACATGTTCATTTTTAGATCACTGGATATCCCCGTCTGTATATCAGGTCAGAGGGTGTTGTTCCAGGGGGGGCTGTGGGTGTTCGGTGGTCACACAGGGATACAACAATGCTGCTAAAATTACAGCAGCACAATGTGGTTTGAAATTGTTTTTACTCACAGGAGGTCCAGAGATTCCAGGAGGACCTTTGGGTCCCAGCAAACCACGAGGTCCCTGGAGAAGAACACACACACACACACACACACACACACACACACACACACACACACACACACACACACACACACACACACACACACACACACACACACACACACACACACACACACACACACACACACACACACACACACACACACACACACACACACACACACACACACACACACACACACACACACACACACACACACACACACACACACACACACACACACACACACACACACACACACACACAGATCAGTCAGAAATTCAAGTTGTAAATGACATTTAAACAAATTGGATTCTAGATTAAATCATAAAATAGATGAATATTAATGAGAGGACGGAGGTCAGCAACAGCGCTAACATCAGCATGCGGACATACTGAAAAATAAATACGTATTAGTAAATGGATTTTTATATTGTATTGTTTATAACAGTATAAGTATTTGGAACAAACTATATGGACTGATTCCAATAATTTGGTAGATGGTGCAACATTTTTGCCAAAGGGAATTGTTTTTAATGATGTTATTGATATACATTGAAATGTATATTCTAATTATTTTCTAAAGAATATGATTTAATTGTAATTCCCTATAAATTTCAACTACTGGGGAGAAACGTTTGATGTGTCACTTTCTTGGAGGCTTGTGTACAAAACTTTTATATAAGATCCTTCCAGCCAGACAAAAGCTTTCAGGAAATGAGCAGATGTTTTGTTCTTGTAATGGTGATTTTAAGAATGTGTTTATTTTGGTTTTGTCCTCATTGATGTGTTGTGGGTGGATATAAAGAGATGGCGAGCCCACAAGCGTGTGCCCAAAAACATTAACGCTTGAAGACCGGCAGCCCTCTTATTCTAAATACTGTTTTACAACTGACTAGAAAATGTATTTTATGATGTTTACAGGAAAATCAAGTCTGACTCATGGGGCTTTTCATTTATTTGCCAGAGCCATTTTATTCTAGAGGGCATCAAAGCCAGGTCTCAGTCTGGAGTGGACGTGTTTTTTGTTTTCAGTGGTCACTTTGTCAGGTACACCTGCACAATCTAATGCATCCAATACAACTGCACATGTGTCTTAATTGGGACAACACCACACCGCCTTTAACGACAACCTCAGTAATAGATATATATATAATTTAATTTACACATTTCACACAGCAAAAACAGAACAGAAGGAATCATTTTTGGATTTTGCTACAATGTACAGGTGTACCTAATAAAGTGGCAATTGAGTGTATGTATGTTTTCTCTTTAGTTAAAAGCAACTAGTCTTATTTTATAACTTTTGTATACCTTTGACAGTTATGATTTTTTGTTCATGTATTATTTCTTACTCATAGAGTTAATGTTATTAATAAGAAATGTATTTCTTGCAAGCTATTACATTACAGTCACTACATGGTATTTGTTTTGTAGGAACCATTGAACCTGCACATAATTTCAATGAAGAACCTCAAATATATTATTGTGGTCTTGCTACAGATGGATACACAGAGATGTGTTTTAGATTTGTTGTTCATAACAAAGACACAAAAAAAAAGAAATTTAAAATCTGACTATGTTGTCATGGAAACACTCACTGGTTCACCTGGGAGACCCCTAGGTCCGATGTCTCCGTCGTCTCCCTGGAAACACACACAGAAACAACATGCCAACGGTGCAAAGATGCTGAATATGTACAGTTATGGGCTGATACAGAGACAGATGTTTTGAGTAGTGCCTGGAACCATTTCAAATTGTTTTCTCATATCTCCGCACCCTCTCTCCGTCCTCTCCCTGAGGTCCTGGGGGTCCCAGTGCCCCGGAGTCGCCCTGGGGAGATAAAAGAATGAAGTTAAGAATCAGAAAATGATTCAGCCCTGCTTACAAACAGATATTCGAGTATTAAAGTTCTTAAATATATTAAAGAACACTCAATGTGTTTATTATTACTGCCACCATTACTACTACTAATAATCAGGCATGTGACTGACAAAGGTCCAAAAACATATGGTGCGTCTCTTTAAACCCTCCTCCTTAAAAAACCCAGTCTGCTCTGATTGGTGTTCCCGTATAGTTCCCACTTGCACTCTCAGCATCTCTGCACCTTCATTACAGCCAGTGAACGACTGTAACTTCACTGTAGCAGCTCTTTCTATTAGTTAATATAAGTTATACTAATAATACTGTGTGTCGTGTATGTGGCATTTTGACTGTAATTTGCTTTAGACTCACCCTGTGTCCTTTGTCACCAGGCAAACCAGGAAGGCCATCAAAACCACGGTCACCCTGAGAGAGAGACAAACACACATGTAAAATATTATTACTGCATTGTAATAGATGTAAGAATGCATCACAAGTGGAGTTGATGCATTAATACTGAGTTTGAACTTTTGATTCGGTTGTTTTGACACCAGAAAAAAAACGAGAAAGTAAAGTTAAAGTCATATTCCAGGTTGCACATTTATCATTTCACAAATTCAGCACAAAATGTTTTAACTTCGAGCATTTAAAGACTCATTGGGAAAGATATAGGTTCAAAGTTACTGTCTGTATGAAATGACACTTAAATGACACCAGTATTTAATGTTCTATCTGTCACAGGACTTTTGAATTAAATGCCCGGTCAGTCACAAACAAACAGCGACAATCCCGAGCCCATATAGAGTTTATTTTTGATGACGTCGATAGAGGAATGATACCAGAGACAGGTTACCTTAGTTCCAGACTCCCCTGGCATTCCCCTGGCACCATCAGCGCCGGCACGGCCCTGTTGGGAGACAAGCAGGGGAAGAGTTGTTGTTGTTGTTTTAAAAGTGCTTTTGTAGATGAGACCCCATGATTACCAAATACCCATGTTTGGTTATAGATGGATAGAATTTAAAGAGGACCATAAGAGTATGTGTATATATATGGAAAAAGATGATTCTTTGTTGAAGTAAGATGTCTGGAGGTGCAGTGGGTTAACACTTTCTGATAACACACTTATTGGTTGAAACATCTACACACACACACACTACACAATATACTTAAATGTGTATCAGCCTCTTAGAGAAACAGCAGTTATGTCCTTTGTACTTTGGATTAAACAAACAATAAACAACTTTCATACTCACTCTTCTTCCTGCTTTGCCTGGAGGTCCCATCATACCCGGGGGTCCCCTGGTGCCCTGAAAAACGAATAAGATGTCTCTGATATGGCTATGTATACATGTGCTGTTAGTTCAATCACACCATAGGACTGGGCAATATATGGATATAATATTGATCGGGTATTGTTATATGACAAGTGTTTTTTTTCTGGTTTTAAAGGCGAAATAACAGTAAAGTGATGTCATTTTCTGAACTTACCAGGCTGATCTAGCTGTTTATGACCGAGCCTTAATCCACTAACACATTATATCCACCTTACTGATGACTATTTATAAAAAATCTCATTTTGTAAATATTTTGTGAAAGCACCAATAATCAACCCTAAAATATCATCGCAATGTCGACGTTTATTGTGGTATTTGATTTTACCTGAGGACCAGGGTCTCCACTCTCTCCCTTCAGACCGTTGCTTCCTGGATTTCCCTGAATCAGACACAATCACCATAATTATCATCATCATCACCACCAAAACAGTCATATTCACCTCTCTAATGATAAGACATTGACACGAAAAAGATATTCTCCAGATTTTAAGAGACCTATTATGAGATTGAAATCCCTGCAAAAGTCAACAAGTTGTGTATGGTATAGAATCTGAGAGACTGTGAAAATGGAAGTTAGCAACAGCAACAACAACAACAAGAAAACTCTTGATATAAACAGGCAAGGCTCCAAATGACAGCAAACATACCAGGGGTCCAGGGCGTCCAGTGAATCCCATTGGTCCAGGAGGTCCTTTCAGAGCCATCTAGAGTCAACAACATCTCAAAATCAATGATCATGGAGACACATGGCTGCTTGTTATGTTGGAAAAATCTCCTTTCACACTCATTATTAATCTCTGTGGATGAATACATCAACTAAAACTACATTTCAGATTCAGATGTTATGGAGTCAAAAACTTGCTTTGTGTTCTGTGCAAACTCGATTTTTTACTTGTTTTGTGTAAAATGTTGTTCTGAGGAAGTTTTTTTTTTTTTTTTACATAAATAGCAATGAAAGCATAATATCTACTAATTCATTGGTGCATTAATGTTGTTATACATCTATGGACACAAAGTTCAGCAACTCTCGACGCATGAGGACTCCTCCGTGAATCAAACTAACTGCACAGTGGAAATGTGAAGTAAACAGTGATGACTGACCCTCGCCTGAGACAAGATGGCTGCTGCCTGGGCTTCCTGTGCAGAAACAGCAGGACCCTTATCTCCTCCACTCTGACCAAACCGGAACTGCAAAAAGAAAACATAAAAGCATTTCAGACCTTGAGAGTGGATACTGTAATTAATGATCGGGGGCAACAGTTAAAGCAATTGATTTATCAACAAGAACACAGCTGAACATTGACTTGGACTTATTAAAAGGACAAGCAAATCAAACTATGAGGGTTGATTTACAGATGGTACCTTTGATAGACAGAATATACTAAACACTGAATGTTAATAAGGTATCCACAAATACTTTTTTTATTGGAGCAAACACAACTCACATTTATAGGCATTCAGACAGTCTATACATTTCTAATAAATGATCAGAAGTTAACGGTGACCCACAGGCAGCATGACTGAGGTTCCAGGAGGTCCAGGGACTCCATCAGCTCCAGGCAGACCAGCCCTACCAGGAAGGCCCTGCAGGATGGAGAGAGGAAGGAGTGAGCTGGTTCAGGTTCAAGGAGAGAGTGGAAGTGAAATACACTTCTTTTTGTTTTTTTGCAAAGACCATTAATGTCTCAAAATCCTCTGTGTACAGATTAAGAGGGTAAAATCAAACACTCACCCTCTCGCCAGGGTCACCAACAGAGCCAGAAGGTCCAGAGGAGCCAGGGGGACCAGTAGGACCCTGAAAGAGGTGGGAGGGAGAAGTGTTCTGATTAGATTGAATGAGCTGGTCGTCTTTTATGTCAGTGTCGGGCACAGTGTGATTATGGCGTTGCAAAGGAATATCCTTTACATAGCATGCAATAAATAATGTTAATTCTCATAAACTTGCAATAGAGAAGTGTCCTAAGATGATATGTAATACTGGCAAAAAGCAAATAACACTACTCTCAAAAAGAATGAATCAATACTCCCGGAGTATTAGTGTGATATTTCTTAATGAAAGAAAACACAGGAATCATTGACTCACAGCAGGTCCCTCAGGTCCGGGAGGTCCTTCAATCAGCATACCCTGCAGAAATCAAGTTAAAAATGTTACATAGGACAAAAACCTCACAAAAAGAAATACAAGAGTGTATATTGCAACAATATAAGTCATTCCATTAATTCCATTAATGAGGCTCTTCTGATTTTGTTTGCAAGGCAACTTTCACGTTTCCTAACTAAAACCATGTCTGGATCCTACTGGGAAGATCTCTCCTTTTTCAACGGCTGCATATAAGGTTGAATAATTTATTATAAATGCATTTTAAGACTGAAAATGTGGTTGCAAATGGAGGATCAGTTGAGAATACACTGAGAGGCTACTATCTGTAGTTGAAAATGAAAAGACAGAAGTACTGGTGCAAAAAAAGTGAGTCAAATGGAGCAGAGCCTTACATTTAGTCTGTGGATGGGCATGGTTGCTGCCATTTGAACAACAATCTGTCTAAGCTATAGGGAGTGTCTCAGGTTCCCCATGGAAGATAGACAGCTGGTGAATAGGTCACATTTATAATGGCCGGTATGAAACAGTGTAGTAGGTAACCGGCTGTACTGTCCTGTGACTTCATAACAGAATAGGTTATGCCAAAGTAGTATTCTCAAAGGTGAGTATGTGTTCAATCACAGCCTCAAAATGATGTGGCAAACCTATCTGGGGTTAGAGTGAGAAAAGCAAGATTGGGACTGGAAGGTTACTGAGGGCCTGGGGAAAACATCTTCTTTCTGATAAAGAACAGGTCAGTTTAAATACACCTGCTGAGGTAAAGCTGCTTAAAGACAATCAGTGACTCACAGGCTCCAGAACAGCAGGATCTCCTTTCTCTCCTTTCTGGCCTCTGACTGCAGCCTGAGGAAAACACACGTGTAGCCAACAACGCAGCATAGTCAATATAAAGGTACTCTCTCACACACACACACACACACATCTAAATAACAAAAAAGACACTCATAGAATACAGATATGGCTACATGCATTTAGACAGCAGGTGCACACTGGCAGACACCCACAGTAGTGTTCATTATATGAAACACTATTAAACCAGAGTAGAAAAATAGAATGACAAAATAAAAACCTGTTTTGTGATAAAGGCATACGCTCTCGTCCAAATACAGATGATTCAATCGTTCTCCAAACTACAAATACTTTTTTGTTGCATAGATACAGAGAATCATCTGGGCTTAGCAGCTCTAAATGAAGCCATACACTAGATAAATGGCATTCAATGCAAAGATGCAGCAATCTTCACTTCCAAATGCCTCTTTATGCAGTGTATGTGATAGCTGAAGTTATCCTTATTAGGATCCCCAATAGCTTCGGCTAAGAGCTATTCTTCCTGGGGTCCTGAGTTTCTCACTATACACCGTATAGAGTAAAACCAGTTTCAACCACTGCTGTGGAGACTATGTCTTGGTCCTTAAAGTATTCATAATGCATCCCAATGCAGGTTTCTCTGTGATTGATTGAGCTTCCCTTTAATCTATGAAGAGATCTTAATTGGATTGTGGCCATTTTTAATTTACAGACCACACGCTTTGGTGGGAAACTAAAACAAGTGTTAGCAATTAACACATAAATTGATGTTGTCTATGTAAATCAAAGTGACACAAAGATAAATGATTTTGTGGTAATAATCTGTCCACATATCTAAAATAACAGCCTCATTGCTATCAGTCAGCTGCATCCTCATCTCAAGAATGTTGCTTTGTCAAACACAACTGCATATTTTTCCAGTCAGTGTGGATTATTGCTGATAATACTGCTGAGCGTCCACATGATCAGCTTGGGGACCAATGAAGCGGACCGCACATGTTAAAGTAAAGGTAATTACGGCTACATTCTCTATCCCAGTCTTTCAGGTAAAGTTTTCTACATCATGGGAAAGGAGCTCTCTGTCTCTCCATAATGGCCTTTAATAGATGGCAAACTCAAACCAGTCACACAAGAGGACACTGAATACAATTTGACGACAGACTAGGGTTCAGAGTTGGTTGAAACTGATTTTGTTTTTGCCTCTGAAGCAAAACGACTTACGCCTCCCTCGTCTGTCACAGCGGACAGGGCGGGGCCCATGTCGGCATCGACCTCTCCAGTCTCCAGTATTGGCTCATTGTAGTCCCTGTAGGAATAGTCGTATTCCTTAAGGCCCACGTCCCCAGTCACATACTCCTCAGTGAAGGCCTCCTCGCCCACACCGCCTGCCTTGGTGGCATCTACCTCCTCTCCCACCAACGTTGTCTCCACCTGGGGCTGGGTTGGGTTTATCAGAGCCGCAACAGGATGGAGAGAGGGGCACGGGAGGATGAAATAAAGCAAAGGAAAAGAAAGTAGCAGGAAGAAGAAAGAAGGTGAGGAGAGGTTTGTATGATGGGGAAATGTTAGTACAGGAAAGAGAAATATAGAATGAAACAACAGGGGGAGTGGAAGAAGTGAGTCTTACCTTTTGCAAATAAACAGGGACAGAAAACAAAAAGACATCTGACAGACTATCAGCCCTTCATGCTGTAACTTCAGTCTGATTATTTTCAGGTGAACTTTTCAGGTTTATCCTGCGACTTTACGTCTCCTGTTAATCATCTAATGCTGAGCTTACAATAGTTGGTGTTTCCATCAAAGCATTTCCTCATCAGCTTGTGTGTGATGCCCCGTGACCAGATTATTTCTCCAAATTTGCCTAAACATATAAACTGACCTTGTAAACATTTGGTTTAAAACTTTGAATTTTGAGGTCATGCTTTTCTAGTCCCTAAACACACACAACTGATAAGAAGCACTTTGTGAAAACAAGCTGCTGCTATGTGCTGTGCTATGCAAAGCAAACACTATGTTATTTTCTATTTTACTTACCATGGGTGTTTTAAAAACAAATATCCAGTGGAATTATGCTGTACTGTTATCTCATATAAAAAGCAATAATTGAAATAAAATACTAAAACAACCATCTGTGAACAGTGTGTATATTTGTCTCTAAAATATACCATATAGTACTGACACATTTCTCTCCAAAACATCAGCAAAAAAACCTCCAAAACAAAACAAAGTCATCAAAGTCAGCTAATACAGATGATACAATGATAACAAAATAAGTGAACTGTGAGAAACAGATCAGAACTGTGAGAAACTCCTTCTCAGATTCTGATAGTTGAGGGCTGTGACGTATAAGCCACAGCGCTGTATTCTTTAGTTCAGCTCGATTTTTCCAAACCAGAATGCATTATATTCATCTCCCTTTGTCGCCGTGGTTAAAAGTGCATATCAAATATTCCTATGCGGATCCCTTTTTAACAAGATTTTTGTTCTTATGTCAAGATCCTAACCTGGTCAACCAAGGACGTCAAAATGAGAACAGGAATCTTTTGTTAGGGAGGAAAAAAGGGATCCACGTAAAAATGTTTGATGATACAAGCAGATGAATGTGGTGCATTCTCTTTGAAAAAAAGATTTTCTCTTATGTCTTGTCATGTGGCAATCGGTGCCGACAAAACATTGATGTGTGGTTAGAAAGGTTTAAAGAGAGACTACTTGGTTAAACTACAAAGACTGGGCTCACCACTACACAGGTATTACACTGCCTTCTCCCTTTGGTGATGGAAGTCTCTTGCATTGAGGCGATGATTTATTCTTCTAATTTACATATACGGTACGTTATTCATAAGATCTCTCTAATCTTTCGGTGCTATTTCATCTTCTTGATCTGTGTCTCGATCCAGTGTGTAATTTTCTCTTTACCTGTACAGGGACCTCTTCTTGTCCAAACACCTCACCCTCTGGCACCGTCTCCTCATAGTAATAATCAGTCTCTGTAGGGGTGTGGCCAGCCTCGGCATATTCAGTATCTACATCCTGATTGGTCAAGTTGACAGGAATTGGGGAGCAGGGAGGAAGTAAGCAGATTTTAATGGAAGAGCGCGGTTAGTTTTAAAGTCTGATGATGAGTTAAAAGTGGAAAAAAAATGGAACACATCATAAAATTGTGGTCGCCAAAGTTTTTTTTTTTTTTTACTGGCAAGTCACATTTTTAACGTTGTGAAAATCCATTTAAAAAAAGAAATTTCAGGTAGATTCAGAACCTCAGTGACTATAAATGTTGCCATATGCAAGATTTAGGGAGCCATTGAGACTTCTTTGCTGAGATTTCTTTTTATTGTATTGTTGACATTTTTTTCACAAAGCCAATATTCATGAAAGGGTGAAGTCTGCTCTTTTGGAAGTAGGACTGAGAGCCTCTATCCATCCCTTGAGATGAAAACATCATAACTTGATGCTTTTGGGATGTCTAGTTTCACCCAAGACCAGAAGACAGAGAGACAACCCAATCAACAGCCTCACAGAACATAATTCTGTTAATTCAATGTATTGCCCCCTATGAATTGTCCAGACCCCACTAATACCCATTAATCTCACAATGTCACTCTACCTTGAAGCATGTCGGCTTCGCAGCAGATTACACATTATATATATATGTAAAAAGATATTATATATCTTCTAATGAAGGTTTCTTTTAGTTTCTGTGAGGCTGCTTTATTTATATTTGAAACAAAAATGGCCAGAGACAGAGAGAGAAAACACAGGTACTTCAAATAAAAGAGAGAGAGAGAGAGAGAACGACAGAGTTACAGAGGATGTTTGTTGTCTTGCTTGTGTATAGAATGTGATAGTATTTGTGTTTTCTCAAGTTTAGTTTTTTTGTGCCATAGAAATCCATGCTCATTCATTTGACCGGTACATAAATGGTTTCCCCCGAAAAGAAAGAGACGGAGAGCTGGAGTGTATTCAGGTTCTGAGATCCAGTTTCAGCTTGAAGGTAGGAGTATGAAGTGAAGTAAAGAACAATGAAACTGTACAATTAGCCATGCTTCAATGTGCACCGCTGTATGATATCATATGGAGAAGTTGGGGTGATCATAAAGATCATATGATATATAAACAGAGAAGGCACCCAGCTTGGTATGAACCAACTTCCATTCTGAAGACCAAACTGTCCACCATCAAGGATTTACCTCAAAATCTGCTCTGTGAGCCACCTATTAAAAGATCAAATGATTCATGAGAGAGATCCCCAAAAAAGGAAAAAACATTAAGTTTCACAAATATTTTGTTGCAGACCCTTGATGGTGAAAAGACCTGGAAACCAGACAGGACAGATGGGACATACGACTCTGGACATTCTGACCCAAAAATGGGCCCTCTTGTTGTACCTGTTGATAACCGTTGGTATTTTTCTTCGCTGGGACTGCAGTTCCACCCAGCACAGCCTTGCCGAAGGGTGGGAATGGTTTGTGCAGGGATTTGACATTAATGTCCAGCACCACCTTGGATTTCGTGGGTCTGGGTGGAGTGGGTCGGACAGGGGCAGGCGTTGAAGCTACTTTCTTCGTGATGGAAACCTTTTCGACCACATTCTTCACGACTTTGCTCACCGTCGATTTGACCAGAGGGACTTTGGAGACAACAGTTTTAACTTTGGTGACCTCTTTGACTTCCACCTTTACTGGAGTTTTTGCCGCTGGAACTTTGGTGACCACAGCCTTTGCCATTTTTGTAGGTTCAGGTTTTGATGTTTTTGTGGGTTTAGGTGCTTTTGTAGCTTCTACTTTGGCTGCGGATTTAGCTGCTACGACCACAGTCTTTTCTACTTTAACAACTTTCTCAGTCTTTGCTTTTGTAGTGGTTTCAATTTTTGCAGCACCATTACTAATGACTTTCTTTTCTACCACAGTGATAACTTTGCCATTGGCATTAGCCTTAGCCTCGCCAGAGACTTTATTCTCAGTTTTGCCATTAATCTTGACTTTAACCTCTTTAACCTCAATGGTAGTTTTGACATTTCCATTGGCTTTCTTCTCGGCTGTAGCTTTGCCATTGCCATTTCCATTAGTCTTAGACACAACAGTGACTTTTCCATTTCCATTGGCTTTCTTTTCTGCTGATGACTTTCCATTTCCGTTAACACTGACTTTCTTCTCAGCTACAACCTTGACATTGCCATTTCCATTCACCTTCACCTGAGCTGTAGGCTTGGCATCAACTGTAGCTTTGCCATTGCTAATAACTTTTGTAACAGCTGCTTTTCCATTGCCATTGCTGTTGGCTTTAGCCACACCGTTTACTTTCTTCTCAGCAGCTGGTTTACCATTGCCATTCTTAGCTGGGGCAGCCGTGGCCTTAGATTTAGCTGCTGCTGTTGGTTTGATCTTAGACAAGAGGATCTCTACTGCAGTAGGCTTTGCTTTGGTTGTCTTGGCTGTGGCAGACTTGGGAGCTTTGGTGGGCATAGGCAACTTGACTACAAGTTTGGATGATCCAGTCTTGGCAGACTTAGCTGCAGCAGGTTTTGGTTTGACAGGGGTGGATTTAGTGGGGGCGGCTTTTCCATTGAGAGCCTTCTTCTAATATCCATGATTATTGTTTGGTGGAGATGTTGTTTAGTATGTAAAAGTGCATATTGACAAAAAAAGAGAGTGGAGGAAGACAAAGATACATGGAAGGGTTGGGAGGGGGGTGAAAAGCACAAACAAGGGATGGACAGAAGGAGAGAGAAAGACAAGAGTGGATGTTTTGAGAAACAATGACATAAAGATGGCCAAGGCTTGGATGATTTACTGAGACTGTACAGGCATTACTGGATACAGCAGCTGATTAATAAAAGTTCAAATATACAGCTGATGAAAATACCAATTCTTAAACAAATTCAAAATCCACACTTTGAGAGATTCCACCCGAAAGTTATTTTGAGGACTTTTTGCTGATCTCTCCAGTAATGCCATTCCCAATATTTAATGACAAAGCAGCATCTTTGCGCTAATATGAACTGGAGCCGGTGGTTTGGCAGAGGCACTGAGGGTGTAACTGGTCAGGTGAAGCTGGTGCTGAACACACACCCACACTGTACAGACATACACACATACACGTCACTGATGAACTGACCTGTTTCACAGACACAAACACTGACACAGACACACAGTTTATAATGCTCTGAGCAGTCCAACTGCAGGACCCAGATGGTTACTGCTGTTTAGTCATGCAGAAGAAGGAGCGGGGACGCCAAGTGAGCATGCAAATGCATGTTAGTCACATAAAACCACAAAATGAAAACAACAGTACATGATTAATCCTTACTTATCATGCTGCTCTAATAAAAATACATGCAAATTAACATAGTAAACAAACAAATATGTAACCCAAGTATTTTAGTGTGAAGAAAAAAACAGCCATCATAGTGAACATAAACTCCTCCAATATGCAATACAGAACACAAACAGACTTAAAGGAGACTGTGGCATATGTTTTCATGTATGCCGTACAAAGATCTGATGTATACAACCATGAATGCATATACCAAGACAAAAACATGTGCATTGATATTCCCATGTTGACTGGAACATTGGTACGGTAACTGATGACCCAGAAGTGCAGCAGACGCATGCGTTGACATCCTCCAAGACGATTAATATATCATGCACGTAAGAAGACAATACAGACACATTCCCATGTCAGACAGCATTGCAAATCTGTGTGTTTCTCTGTGATTGACTGTGAGGCAGAGTGGGGTTTATCATAAAAGAAAATGTATCAGAAAATCACAGGAAAGCATTTGAAATGATGCTATTCTGTGATTAGCAACTTAACACCTATTGTGTGACAAACATCATTTACCTTGAACACAATGTAAATAAACACAAAACTTATTTACAAAGGCAATTTGACCAAGATCCGTTTAAGATGACCTGGCACGTTCTTACGTGTGTTTACTATGTTAACTTGAACTTGCATGTGTTCAGATTGTTATCAAAGACAAAACAACTAATCATCATGTAATATGTTAATCGGCCGATCCACATATTTAGGTTAGATTATGTTTAACACATTTACTGTGACCTTTTTGTGTCACAGATTGTTTGCCTAGTACTATAGCTAAACGTTCATATTTTTACTTGTTGAGCCAATTATGTGCTGAAAAACTTTGGCACAATAACTTGATTTCTTTAATCAGGATATATGAAGAAGTGAGATAAAGTGTGCATGTGTGCATAACAATACAGCTGCACCTACGCCACCCCAGTGCCCCCACTTGGCCACATGTGAACGAACACACACACACACACACACACGCACACGCACACGCACACGCACACGCACACGCACACGCACACGCACACGCACACGCACACGCACACACACACACACATATACACTGTATATGACAACATGTAAATGACATGAGGACAAAAAATCATAAGTAGTAAAGTTAATCCTGTGTGATGGAGACGGTGGAAATGAGGTGCACGTGAAAGGTCAATGTGGATTAAAGGAAAGGGGAAATGTAAATAAAACAAAGGAGGTATGGAGTGATGAGGGATGAGAGAGGCATGTGGGGTGCTAAAAGTGAAAATGTAGATTTTCAAACAGATATTTTAGGGAATAAAAAAATGTAAATTTAGTCAAATATATAGAAAGCTAAACCTATATTATGAATGATGCCTCTGTTATTGCTTTCATACCTCTCTCCCTCATTCTCCTTCCCTTCCACAAACCCCGCTCGTGTTTTCCCTCTCTCGTGCTCCCTCTTTACCTGTTGACTGGGGGCGCCAGGTTGGGGAGAGGGGGACGCAGAGGAGGAGGGAACGCCTGTTGTCTCCTCATAATAATAGGGGTATTCATGGTCATCCTGCTCCTCATCAAAGTACTGAGATAGATGGGGAAGGATTGAAAGATGGGGAGGATGGAGGAAGGCATAGGTTGGCAGAAGGGACATGAAAGCAAGAGGAATGGAAGTTGAGGAATGCATGAAGAAGAGGAGATTGGATTTCCAAGGGGAGGTGAAAATGGTTTGCAGAGGGCACAGAGGGAGGGAAAGAAGGAAAAGAAGAAATGGGGTGAAGCAGCAAGAGGATAAAAAATAAAACCCAGCAAGAGACAGCAAAGGAGATAATGACACAATGCTAAAGCTTTTATTTTCCATTCATCAGAGAGAGTCTGTGCTGCTGGTTAAAAGCTGTTGATGTTAATAGTGTCGATGCACAGACGACCATGATGAATGAAAAAACAGCAAACAAATAGAACAATGGGTAAAGTCAATGAATAAAACCACACAGATTTATATTCATTCAGAAAGCAGTTTCAACAGCATCAACATGACAGGGTTTGGGACGCAAAGTGTTGGAGCTCTGTACACTGAATTACTGCATTCACTGATCCTGCAGGCTTATACAACAAATATCATGTACTTTGGATGGATGGATGGATGGATGGATGGATGGATGGATGGATGGATGGATGGAAATCACTTGCTACTCGAGCTCTGTGACGCAGCTGGTGTCAAGGAACTGTCAGCTCCCAAATATATATTAGTATGTTTTTGAGAAAAAAAAGAATGAGGCAAAGCTTATAATGTACTGTATGTAATATAAACAACCAGTCTCAGTAAGCAAAGAGGCTCCACCTTAAGCCATCTTCATGCCAAATGCTTATATGTCTCAATTTAACCAGAAAACCAATCAGAATGTAAACTTCATTTGCATGTTTTATGTACTGAACAAGTTCTCTTTCTTTCAGTCCATGGTGACAACATTGGGGAATGAAGCATCTGCTTGTATCATCCTCTTTCCTCTACCTTTCTGCGGTCCACTGCAGAAAAAAGTGACAACTAATCCACTGCTGTAATTATTCAAGCGGCTGATTATCCAACGCAAAGTGTATGAGATGATGGAAATGTGCCCATTTTTAGAGGTGTAGTTATAGAAAGGTGTTTTCTTTGGTTACCCCAGGGACACACAGACCGAGGAGGTGAGGAGGAGAGTGGATGGATACAAACTGTTGCTGATGACAGGGAGGCGTGAGGAAGACAGGAAGGGAGAGCAGCACTTTGATGACGTTATCAGACGACCTAAACTGAACCTGAGGACTTTTCTTTCCTTTTCAGAGAACTGGTGCGTTTAGTGTATGTTTTTACTATCAGACCATACCAAGGAAACCAGGAACATCGGGAGGAACTTAAATCAAACATGGGAAGGACACGGAAACTCCTTTTTCCAGAAAGGTGGCAATGCTAACCACTGGGCCACAGTGCCAAATCACACGATGAGAGAGTATTTTTCCATTTATGAAGATTCTTAACTGACTTAATTGACACAGAGGTATCTATTAATTGACAGTCTTGATAAAGGCTGGATGAACTCGCTCAATTCTCTAAATTCTATACATGTAAAAAGGTGCTTAAGTCTATTTCCTGTCCCCTTTATTGTATTATACACTTGGTCATCCTTTAGAAAAGTGCCACAGAAAAGGAAAACAAAGTCCACAGATTCTGTTTGGGCCTGCTTTAATGGAGCTACAGATGAGTCTACAGTTGACTATGATTAGGTACACAGATTGATGACAGTCGGAGGTTATCCGCTCTAATAGATGCTACTCATTATTCTAGAGTGCAATGGGATTTGTGTGAACAACTGACACTTTAGTAATCTTTATAAGAGGTGTACCCTGCAGGGGTACAATAACGGTTTAATAAATGTTTCATGTGTGGGGCAGGAGCAAATGCTGATTTCATACATCTGTGGATGAACTCGGGCTGTGTTGGTGTTACTCACGTATGTGTTGGGGTCCTGAGCCTGGGTCTTGGGCAGTGGGGAGTCACAGTCAGGGCTGTAGTGTTCACAGAAGTCATAGGCAGCCTGGGGGTTGGAGGCGATCAGCAGTTGCTGGATATCTCCCTTTGAAAACAAACAAACAAACAGATCAACAAAAAAACGGCACAGCTGCATCATCTATTCAAAATCAGAAAACCTTTAATGTCCCGCAGACGGGGAAATTCTATTGCTGGGCTTAATGGAAACTTCTACTGCAGTGATCGTCAACTGGCAGCCCAAGGGCCACTTACTCATTAGCTTCTTATTCGGCCTGCAGAATTATAACTGAGAGACCCAAGGTACTGTCTGCGATCTTGGCCGACATTACTGTCTTTAAGAGGTTGTAGCAGGATCTGTTTTAAAGCTCAATGTATGTAAAATGTTTTTTTTTTCTATATAAATGTGTTATTTTTGCTTTGAGTATTTTAATATTTATCAATACTGGGGTCCATAAACAGTTTTGAATGTCATAAATTGGGTCCAACTGGAAAGCTGAGACTCAATTCAATCAGTCCAACTGTATTTATGTGTGATGATGTTAGTCCCCATAGTAGCCATTTCATTGTAGTGAGACCATTTAACATTTATGGATTACCCATATTTTTCAGAAGTCTTTTCACGATGATATAGGCTAGTGAAAATAACATTAATTTTGTAAGAAAGGGAAAATATTAAAAGGAAAAAAAAGGGTTATTTATTTTTCATTTGAAAGTCCGACCCTAACAGTGTCTGCTTAGAAAACAGTCTGTCCCTTGGACAAATGAATTTGATGACCCCTGTTCTATAGTGTAATTACTTTAATGAACACTTCCTTTTATGACTAAAACTTGCTACTGTGCACTCACCAGTAATCAGCCACCCAACCAATAACCACAGGTCCTCACCTGGAAAACCTCCTCATCAAGCAGACGTGCTCCGAACACAGTGATGCCGTTGGTGTCGACCTCTGCGTTGTTGCCGCGGGGCAGGGGGCGGGTCATCTTCTTCTTGCAGTCCAGCAGCAGTGTCACATTTTTCTTTGAAACAGAGATAGCGATGCGATGCCACCTAGAGACAAGGAGGAGGAATCGAAGGCGAATAAATGTGTACTGTGACTACAGGCCTGATTAAAAAGGTATCAAACCAACCCTTGTATCACATCAACACTCCAAACAACACTCACACATACTCCTCCCAACCACTCACACCCACATGACCCCAAACGTGTCATCTCAACCAGTCACAAACTGGTTGTTGCTGGTTACTGACTTGCCATCAGCCAGGTTGACGCCTCTGAACAGTGGGTAATCCTCAGGGGCTGGCTTGCCGCTCTGGTCCTCGTACAGGAAAACAGGTGAGCGTCCCATTTCAATGCCCAGCTGCTGGATGCCCTGCTCGCTGTAGATGGAGAGGAGGAAGGCCTGGAGACCAGACTGGGCCTTAACCAGAGCCATGATGGAGAAGTTCTCTGGGAATCGACCTATTGATGAGGGGAGGGAGGGGTGGGAGGAGAGAGACAGTTAAAGAGTTAGATCATAAACATGGCTCATTGCTAGACTGGTCTGTGAGTGTTTCAGGAGGAGATAAGAGACAAAGAAAAGCTGAGGTGTAAGGTGACTGACCTGGATTTTGCACCAGAAAATTTATTTATCAAGGAAAAAGAAGGAGGTTCAAAGGACAGATCAACAAGTTTTGGCTGGGGAGGGAAGACACATGAATGAAGTACTGCAGGATGAGAGATGGAGGAAGAAAATATGAAAATGGCACCAGTGCTGGACTTTAAGTGATTAAAGTAAGATCTGTGGATCTGTGTCAGGATCAGCTGATTACAGAAAATCAGAGTACATAATAGCAGGTGGAGAACGAAGGCTAAACCTCAGATAATGAGTTGAAAATCAGCTTTGACTCTTGAGGATTTCTTCACAACCACATAAGTGCTACTTTCTCTTTCTCACCCCTTACTGCAGGGTGTCAGACGGTATTCTTAAGTTAATTTGTTATGGCTCTCCCACACAGTTTAACTCCTGCACGGCAACACATAATTATACTTTATATCCATGAGCGATCTAGCACAGGGCACCATGGCAACTCTATAGAGCTCAGTTTAAAATACATCCAAACATAAAAAGCAACCTTGAACTCTAATTATAGGTTTCTACTCTCGTATCTTTGAATTCATATGCTAAATACTAAGGCCATCGAAAAGTGTGCTTTGGTACTGGTGCAATATATAACACCTTAATAAGTCTGAGAATACACACGTGCACAAACTTACATCCTTTACCAAAATAAAACTAAAATACAAATAATACATTTTGACACTATCAGACATACTATATTTTACTTTTAACATTGCCATGGAAGCAGCAATATCTGATCAACCTAGGAACCTCTTTTTGTCTCATATAATCATATAAAATACAATTTTAGCGAAACGTAAAGGGAAAGGCAGTTATTACACTTCTCTCATTATAGTATATCATGAAGAAAGATGCATAGCCTACCATTAGATCTCTTTTATTATTAGGAGTATATTAAGGCACTTATATTGTACACCTTTTTGTAACTGCTTTGGCAATAATGCACCTACTTCAGGTCAGTAAAGCAAAATTTGAGAAACTAATATAAGAAATAATTAAATACAGGGGTCAACTATTCAGTCTGTTGCTTTACTGTAAAACAATTCTGTAAACCAGATGTATTATTACATTGGTTACATTTAATATTAAAGGTTCAGTTCATTCATCAAGAGGAGCACTATACAGATGATAGTCTGGCTCACTAGATTTAACCTGATGCACCGTCGAGTTGAAGCCTACCTGAGAAGAGCTGCTTGGTTGGGGCAGAGATCTGGGCCTTCTTGGTGATGCGGTAAGCATGGTCGGGGCTGCCGGAGCGTCGGGATGTGCAGAAGCCGGGGACTTTCTTCACGCCCTCGGGGAGAGAGGGAACCTGCAGAGCCCGCAACACATCCACTGGGTCTGGAGAAGAGAAGAAGAGGAATAAATTGGCCATTATAATAGTTGCTGTGTGTGTGTGTGTGTGTGTGTGTGACACATTACATCAGTTCATAAGTAAGCAAGTGAAATAATGTCAAAGCCGAAACTTCAATCGCCAGACATCCTGTAATGTCACATCAGTGAATAACACACACTCTCTTTCTGTGGATTAAGAGGTGCACATACAGCATATCTGTAATGTCTACACTGATGGAATTTAATCTCTATTGCAGCTCTACTTTAAGAGTAACAGATTTGATTATGTGTACTCTTGCATACATATAAAACAGATTAAAAAAAGACCATTGATTAATTAAACTACAGAGCAGGTTTTTCTCCAGCATCTTTTCAGAAGGCCCATCATCCTACAGGCTGTGTAGAAATCCCTGCAAAGGTCAAAACCTATTAACGGTACTCCTTTACTTCTGCGATGTCATTGACTCCCAAACAGTTTTATATTTCACTGCAGCCGTTCTTTGCAGCTGCAGAGACCTAGCTTTGCCCCGAGGATCAAAAAAGTTAATCTCACAGCTGATCTTAAACTTTCTTCCAGCACTAATGCGATACAGGAGCAGGTATAGGGGATGTCCACAATGGCTACCACTATACATTAAGCTTTAATGTAAGAAAGGAAGCTCTGTGTCCGAGCAAATGGGCCAGAGTCCAGACCACATGCATGAACCACTGCAGGGCAGGTACAGTAAAGCTCAGTTTGAATATGAGAGCGGAGAACCTTGCCTCTATTCTGCTTTGGCAGTTGAAGTGATAGTGCTGAGTCAAATGAATATTTGTGTGAGAATACACAACCTTTTCACAGTTTCACATGACAAACGCACGGAAATATCAGGTATGCACGCAAGATATACATCCTAGCATCATATAAACACATAAATGCCCGCACACAAACACCAGTCTCACATCCTGTCTCCACTTTCACAGGCTGAGGTCAACCAGTCTGTTTCTCCGACCACAGTCTGCACAGTGGTTTTTTTTACCTTGTTGTCTTTCTCATATTGCTCAAAGGCACTTGGTCAGTATGTGTATTGCAGTTTAAAAAGCATGGCTCCTCATCACTTCAGTGTTTGATTCTCTTTATGATCACGTTTCTTATGTTGTAAATCATTTCCCTTCACATGCTACTAAAGAATGGAATAACATCAAAACGTACACTATTACAGAGGCAGAGAGAGAGGAGTCACTCTATACACATATATCAATTATTAAAAAGAAAATACTATCTGTTCAATGCTCAATGTTCGCTCTGTCCTCCTCTGTCTTACTATTTGGTAGCATACGTCTTGAATGAACTGATCTTAAACATAATTCACAGTCAGTTTAACATTAATGTCAGCACTGATTTCACCACATTAGGGGGTACTTCTTAAAAAGGGTGGATGTCTAATTACTCATGAGTTGACTTGTTAGATCACAGTATTGCTCAGTCTTGCTGTATGTTGCTTTATCTGTGAAAATCATGCTTATTAAGATAATGGGTTAAGCACATTAGTGAAATGCTAATTTTGTTAGCTCACCGAGGAGACACCTTTCCATGCCACACATTTTTTAAATGTAACTTCTTCCAAGGTGCAGAGCAGCTGTGTACCATCCTGTTCAGCTCAAGATGCAGCAACAAATATGTGTCACACAAATTGTGCCAAGCTATCAAAACAGAGGGTATGCTTGCGTACACGTTAAAAGTATTTTGCATCCTGAGAACCCACATTATATGTCATTATAAAGAACCTCAGACAGTTGCAACATCTTGAAAGCTATGGTTTGAAATGAAGCAACAACACTGCAGTATTCACATTTTCCTGATCTCAGTTATCCTCCCTCAGTGTTGTTGGCCAGCCTTCCTGTGTTTGAGGTGCACCGGAGAGCTAACTTTGCTCTCAACAGCTCGTTAAATTCATTTACAGCCAGCCCTGCTATGACACTTCTCATAATAAACTTATGGTGGAAGCTCTGATGAAAAGATAACCACTCCCTTCTATGATGCAACCTATGAAGTTTTTCATTCAACAGCTATGAACTGAAAATTTAATTTCAGTTCAATCATATTTATGCATAAATTATGTAATCATGTACACCGTTAAGCAGGTTTTACAAGTACAGCAGAGCATATAACAGCATGGCACACACTCTAACAGACTGAGGAAGTCCATCTCCACTTGGGCCATTACTGTTAAATATACACTGCATGGACGCAGCTCACTTATTAACTCCAGTGTTTTAATATCCAGGCTCCTTTCACACTTTCAGAGTCACAGTGATTAATAAAATCAAACATGCATGAATGTACCATGACACTACTATATAATATACTACTAAAACTCTGCATTATAAATGTTAACTTGCAGCCACTTATGATGCTTTGCACCTTATGTGACGTCTCCTTTGTGTGTTTGTCTTAGAAATCACACTGATCCATCAGTGGTACTTGTGTTTGGGTGACACCCAGTGTCCACGAGTAACAGTTAGCCAAATGGGACCACAGATGATAATATTTATTCAGACAGAGCAAATGGTGCGTTAATATAGCCTCAGGGTGTCTAGACCACAATCCATTAATGCCACTCTATACCAGAGTGAAAGAGGAAGAGATAGAGCGAGGAAGGAGGGCAGAAAGTTTTAGCAATATGTGAGGACAGAAATCTGTATTGAGTGGTATTGTGATGTGATGGTTTTTTTCAAATGCCAATGTCTTGAGTGAAACTGTAGATTTTCCAAAAGTAAGTTATAATATTCTAAATGAATTGGGCGATTCCTAAATGGACATGGTTTCAGGCCTTTCTACACTTTGTGTATCTTTGCCAAATATTGTTTGTTTTCCATACTTTTCAAGGTTTTTGCACATCTGCACAGGAATGCTGGGAATGAGAAAGAGGTCGAGGGAGGAAAGGAGGTAGAGAGAGGTTCAGGCAAAGGCAGAGTGTGTGTGTGTGTGTGTGTGTGTATGTGTGTGTGTGTGTGCGTGTGTGTGTGTGTGTATATGTTGGGGGGTCAGGCAGTGACAGTAGACAGTGTGGTTCTGAGATGTCCGGATACTGGATCAGATTGCAGCCCGAGCTCCCCCAGTACACCCAGTACAATGTGCCGCTCTGTTCCCCACCGCCTGCCCAGCTCACATCTGCAGCCGGGGCCCTTCCTGCCTGGAGGACCACAATCACGACAAAAACACACCCACAAGAATAACACATGGGGCCACAGAGGTGCACACTCACACAGCCCAGGCAAGGAAAATGGCACCAGCACACCTCACGAGATGAGGAGTGGCAAATATGGAACTAGACAAGGTAGAAAAACAGAAATCTGGGGAGAACAAACTCTCTCTTTACTTTCTTTCTTCTCCCTCTTCCCACTCCATCAGTCTTTCCATAAGCGCTCACAGATGGCTGCAGCCTTTTGATGTAAACGCAGGACAATTGCCCTGCTGTCATTAAGAAAGGAAACAGGGCTCGCCGGCATGTGAGGGCAGTTACTACCTGTGTTGTAAGATTGCAGTAGTCGGTACAGTTATCCCTACTGACAGCTGCACAGAAAAACCCATATTCAATATATATTTTATTTGTTTTTATGCATTGTTACAATGCACACATATCAAATGCAACCCAAGCAATGTATGTACAGTAGCTGTGACATATTTGCAGACCTTGATGGATAACAGAACATTAATACAGTGCCTTAATGACTAAAACTCATCCACCTGATGCAACTGATTAAACTTAATCTGACATTGTTGTTAGATTGGGGAGAATATTGTCTAAGTCTCCTGGACCTTATTTACTCTAAGAGCACAAACAGCTAAACTAAACTTAACTTTTTACATGTGTAAGATAAATTTAAAATCTTGTCAGTATACTTTGAATGTTTAAAAACACTCTGCAGTGCTTAAAAGCAGTGATCGGTGAAGCTGAATAATGCTACAATATCTCATATCTCCAAAATAGCGATATATCAGAACAATTTGAAACAAAGACTTGACTTGACTTCACTTCTTAGGTGAAATATTCTGATTCAAACCCGCCAAAGGGTTTAAAATGAATGATACGCGGTTTGGTGAATAATGGAGCACTGTACTATACGTTGAATGTACAGGTGACCTGAAACAATCCTTTCACTGTTACACTCTAACCCCACCACTGACCAAAAACAGACCACCAGCTTATTTCAACCTGTTAGAAAACATGTGTGATGCTCAGGTTGGCAGTCACTGTAAAATGAAGCGGGCTGTTTGTATCACTGTAGTTCCCCTCAGCTGCCACTAGATGGAGCTGAAAGAGATTTAATTAACTTTGTGACAGTCTTTACCTCGACACACACACACACGAACACACACACACGAACACACACACACGTTTACATTTACACACTCTATGCGAACAGACACGCAGGAGTGAGAGATAAACAAAGCTAATGCTCACTGAACAAGTAACTATTAAGCAGGGTCTGTACATTCTGTCAGCTAACAGGGTAAAGGACTTGAACACACACACCTCTTCTGTGTGCACACACAGCAGCTGGACACACAGATTAGTCTCTGCATGCACACAACACATCACGTCTATTAATGGTCAAGAATGTTTGGCACACTAATTGAATTCAGGGGGTTGGGTTTCTCATGAAGCCACCATGAAGAAAAATTATTTTTCAATTTTTGGGCAGTTTTTTAACCTTTACATTATAAAGGACAGACAGGAAATGGGGTGAGAGGGGGGGGGGGCGGCAAAGGGCCCGACCCTATTTCTTCTACTCTCTTCTATCATCTGTACTTATTTCCGTCTTTGTGCTGCTGCAATACCCTATATTAAAATAAAATATTTTCTTATCTTATTTCCTCTCCTGGGCTTTCTGCCTTAGATGCATATGTGTGTGTGTGTGTGTGTGTGTGTGTGTGTGTGTGTGTGTGTGTGTGTGTGTGTGTGTGTGTGTCTGTGTGTGTGTGTGTACCTTTCCTCTTTTGGTGCAGCTGTGCCAAATACTAGAGACACACTCCAGCTGACATGTTGACCCCTCACCTCTCACCTTTACACAACGAACACATTGTTAAGACACACTGAGCATTAGGGACGTGAAATATTGACCACAGATTTACACACAAAAGCATCTGCACATCCCTCTGCTGCCATTTCCAAGAACAAACAGAGATGAGATTTTTTCAGCAGCTAAAGATGAGAGGAAAAATAATATGAACATAAGATCTCCAATCAGACATTACAAAAAAGTTATATATATAAAACTCATTTTGAAACTGAAAAGCACAAACTAAATTCCAGTTGTTTCTCAATTCCCAGCTGTTTTCCCATCCACCCAGCTGACCACGGTGGCTAGGCGTATGAGCTGCTGCAGGTTATAATTTCCAACATGGTGCTCTGTAGTTACGATTTATTTATAATGCCTTGTGTACACACAGACAGAAAATCCATTATGAATACCCATGCTGTAAAGAAGGGGGTTATTAGACTTTACATTATTTATATGGTATAAAATGAGGCCTTGGTTTGTCAGTGTGGTGTTAATTATCATGTAGAGTCACGCCATGTGACACAGTGTCTGGCCAGCTGCTCAGAGAGGAAAAACAACAATGCTCAAAATCTTTTGTGTTATATGAATAGTACTGTAGGTTACTTAGGTTTGTAGGAAAAGGGAAGAACTGGAAGGAGTTCAGCGTTAAAGAACAAGAAGAAAATGATGTTAGAAGTACTGAAACTAATCTGATTATTATCATCAATAACAAGTTGTGAAATTCAAACACAAACTCTGCTGCAACTCATCTAAACTGATTTTGATTAATGATGAGAAAGTAAAAAATATCTGACAAACTGAGTAAAATAATTAAATTAAAGCACACTGTGCAGACAGCCTTGTCATAGATCCATGTATGAGCTGCCTTTAGGACTGAGGAGAATTTGGAAATGCTGCTCAGTTTATTTCAGTAAAAACACCCATTTTCAAACATGATCTAACAACATCTCTGTCGCCCCCACATCAAAACAGAAATCTGAAAAGCAAGTTGCAGGTGTGCTTTCTTCAAGAACAGCGTATTTAAAACATTAAAAGTTTGCTAAATGAGACAGTTGTTTTTTTACTATTATTCATCTCATGGTGAAGCTAACCACCCCATTAATGCGCCTACTATACAAACACCAAGTCTGCATTATCATGTAATCAAATAACTTCTCTGTTATGAGAGCATTCTTTTTTTCTACTAACAATATCACTACGAGTTCTTGCTTTTGGTGCTTCCTGCAGTATCAATACTAATTCACCCCATAGTCTGTGTGGTTTATCCATCAATACAGTTAAATGCCAATGCTGTGATGCAGCCTTATGTGGTTTCTGCTGACACCATAAGCCCTCTTCTGTCCCCTGTGTACCATTATGTGGTCTGTGCCATCAGTGTGTGCTGCCGACGTGTATCATGCTGGAGTCTCGTGTGGTTTCAGGGCTGGAGGCCACAGTCTTAGTTTGGATCTGAGGGTGGATACTGACACCGCAGGACCTTCACGGGACCACAGGACCGTGAGCAGGGGACAGTCAATGGCTCCCTGTACCGTACTATCACACAGGACAGACAGTCAGTGAGGGTGCGAATTAGAAACTATTCTGATTCTTGGACTTATGTGTATGTTCTTTTTTAACACTCAAGTTCTTGATGATTGTTTATTATGTATGTAACTAACAGGAATATACAAAAATAGGCATTACCATGTGGTTATTTCATGTAGACTATTTATTGATTTACCAGAAAATACGATATATCGTGATATATAAATATCATCATCGAGATATGAAAGTATCTCCATCAGGATAGAAGATTTTGGCCCTACACTAAACTTTCATATCATATCATAGAATGACTGTGACGCTATTTAGGTTCAACTGATATTACTACTGCTCAGTGCTAATGCAGATTAAAGGTAATTTATGCAAAAAGCCTAAACACACTTAAGTCGTGCGAGGAAGAGAAAAAAGCTTTTTATGGTGTGTTTTAATAACACCTGAAGATATAAACTCTCGATCTCTTCAAACCAGATCACCAGTCTATTGGTGGAATCCTAAAAGTTATACAAACTTGCAGTTGGAACAGTGAGTGTACAGCAAATATATTCATATTAAATCAAACATCTTTAATAACAGTGGCCTGTGGTACCTACATTTATCTCAGAGTCTAGCCAGAGGTGACCAGTCTATAATAGTAAAGACAAGTGAAACTGCAGTGGGCTAGCATCACATAATCATCATCATCATCATCATAATCACTTTCCAGTGTGGAAATCACTCCATCAAAAATCTACGCTACATTCTGGGGATCTTTACAGGTGTGATTATAGCTGTAAAAAACAAGTGTGAGGAGATGATGCATACAGAGCCCTGCAGAGTGATGGGATGTGCTGTGTGTTACTGAAACACTTTACACTGATTATGAACCCAGTGTATATTTATGGATGTTTTAAGAGATGCTGAATCAATATCTGACAGCTAATCTGTTCATATCTGTAATCCACGGATGTTGAATACTGGACATCTTGTTGTCTTTGTGCTGTATATCAGTTTTACTGCACTACTGTCGCCAACACTCATTAAATGTATGATCATTGCATTTGGTGACTAAAACAATAAATCCATACCTGAAGGTTTCCCTCCCATCCTCCCAGTGCATTCTGGGATATCTTCCCAAAGAAACATTAATGGAGAAAGAATAAAAGAATGTTGTATGCGTCTGATACTATCACATAATTGGGGATTACTGCATTGGGCCACTTTAACTAGTCCCAGATAAGTTATGACTTGCAGCAGGAGGAAAGTGGCTCCTCTGTCTGCTGATACACGATGGACTGAAGAGTACCACTTTCATCTCAAGCAAGCTGAGCAAATCTTAAACCAACATTTAAAACTATTTTCAAATGGATATGTATTGATGTGTGGAAAAAAGATGTACATTAACATTACATACACAAGCACACAGCTGGTGTCTGCACCCTCCTACACCGACTTCCTAGAAGCAGCAAAAATAACAGTGACTAGGAATAGCATCCTATACAGGAAGCCTGTCATTATAAAGTTGGCGCTCTCTCCTGCTGTCGTTGTACATCTTCTGCTTGAACAGAATGCTTCGGAGGAACGACGCCTGACTATCCACACACACACAGACCACTAAATCATCACCTATCAAACCAAGGAAGAAGGAAGAGCTATCTTCTGATCACTGTGGCCCCTTAAGTCTGCAGAGCTAATGTGGTTTAGTCTGAGAAAGTCTTTTTAAAAGTTCACATTTTGAGGGATGTCATGGTGTAGAACCGAAGCCTCAGAAGTGTTTCTGTGCATCTTAGCTTTGACTTCGGTGTGTTTTGATCTTACAAACAAAGTCAGGGTATTATTTGTTCATGCAAATGATGCAATGTATCTGCGGTTAGGGCCCCTGAGATACTGAGAGTGATGGAGAGGGTGCCAGGCACACACTCACAGTCTCCAGGCCAAAGAGACATCTAAGCCTCTCAGCAGTCTGGATTACGGGCTCTGAAAAGGAAGAGTTTGTTTGTGTAGGCTTCAAACCAACAGTTACACTGAGAAGTGTTGAATATTAAAAGGAAATGTCAGTAATGTAATCCCCCACTCACACTAATATATTTTAAAAACAACGATAAGCCAAACCTAGAGCTATTCCAGTGTTCACACAGTCTGTAAACTGATTCAAAAAATTTAGAAAAACAGCAGGCCGCTTTGAGAAAAGGGGCATTTTTGCTCTGTACTCAGAGTCCCAGGCAGCCTGTCCAACCAATCAATGTAGCAACCTAACACATGAATGGTTTAGGGTTGAGCTATGGCTGGGGTTTGTCAATCTTAGCAAATGTAATGTAAATGCAGAACGAGAGTCAGGTCTGCCTGGGAGACTCAGCTCAGGGCTAAAAGAGGTTTGGTAAGCTTTGGTGCTGTTTTAAGGAAAGTCAAGTGTTTGATGAGTTAAAAAAGTCAACAGTCAAAGAGTCAAATGTTTCGATGACCACATGGCTGAATAGTAAAATCTGATTGTGTCCGCTTTATCTTATTGTTATAATAGTGGCTACTGTGAAATATGTGCTACATATCACAAGGTATGGGTACAAAAGACTATGCATGTAAATCACCAGAGCCACAAGGGCCCATGGGGAAACAATGACAAAGCAAAGGAAAGAATCCAAGGGACAGAGCTGAAGCCACCAGACTGGGTCACATGTGACCATCAGAAGCCTGAAATACCACACACTTCCATACAGTCACAGGAATGAGCTGTCAAACGCCTGCTCTTCCACCACATATAGTAGCTCTATTCACCAGCAGAGAGAGCGAGAGAGAGCAGGGTTAAGTTATGTTTAGCCAGAGTGAGACAGACTGCCCTTTGAGGAGCGCTCTGCTTTGAAATGAGGTTGAGGAACATCCATGTCAAGAAAATACTGCCCTCTGATTTTCTCCTCCTTTGAACAGAACTCTGCTTTCATGCCTTTCTAGGCCTCCTGCTCTCTGGGTGCCTCATCCATCGCCCCTCCCTTTTTCTAGTCTTCATTCTCCCAGGGAAGAGAGAATAAACATGAAAGATTCTGACCACTTTCTTCCCTAAATCCGTCTTTCACTGCTTGGGTGGGGCGCTGTTATAGTTTACACTAATCTGCGCTGCTGCACCACACTGCGCACAGGAAACAAACAGCATACTAACGCACTGCGCATGCAGTAGTCCAGCGCGCCTGGCCAATGTGCGCACATTATGCATTGTGCGCGCAGGGACGTTTTACGCACATGCACGCAAAGAACAAGTGTTTTATCTGAGTCACTCTGACATTATCACAGAGAATGATCCTAAAAAAAACCTTTTTCGACGTGCCAACGAACACCTCCACGCGCACAGCGCACATAAGCATCCTTTAAGATGAGAAATACAACCTGCACGAGGTGTTGCACACAGAGGCACATTCACACAGATGTGGCATACATTTCCCCACCCTGAACTGGAGAAAAACATCCATAGCTTACAGCCGCATATACACACACACAGAACTGTACAAAGCGCGCACAGACACGGAGACACTGAACGCTTTCACTCTCAAACCCCTGTGACCGAGGTGCTCCGCTGCATAATAACCTATTCATAAAAAGCAAAAATGTCTCAGGCTTCCGCCTCCAAAACACACACGGGAGACGCTGGGAAGGTGCAATCGCCTCTCGCAATCTGAAATTGGAAACGGGGCCAAAGAATACACTGAAGGAGGGCAATTTATGTTACAAAAGCCCCCTTGGTCCGTAAGCTGTCGCCGCCAGCTCCTCAAATAAGGAATGAAGAGTCATTGATCCATCTGATATTTTAAAAGAAAATGTATTTCTCAAGAAAAGTTGTGAAAACTAAACCTGCTTTCGTGTTTCTGGTCAAAATCTGCATAATGTGCCTCAGCCGAAACAGTTAATATCAAATAACCACCAGCTTCAGATCCACTGTAGTCAAACATTTAAAAGGTTCATTAAAACCTCACAACATACAAACATCACAATAAGTCTTGTTGCTGCACTTAAAAACAAAGGACAAAAGATTAAATGATGCATTCATCTTTAATTGTATTTATTTCCACGGCGTGCCAGTCCGCATCTCCAGTCGCATCTGAACTGATCTGGACTCAGGTGAATCAATGGATCTCTGTGTTAAAAATAACCCAAGACACCTGGCGGTCTGTCAGGGAACTGTAACTGTGGAGAGTGAGGGGTTTAGAAAGATGCTCGAATTCCTATAAACCCTAATATCTAAACCATTATTCTTAATATGAATGCATTTATTGTGTTATCACTGTAGGCTGTTAAAACCAATACAGACGTGACAAGTTGTTCTAAAAGGGCAATAACGCAAACTCTACTTTCCATGCGTTTATTGTCACATCCTACAAACTTGCTGCAGAAATCCCTCCTCCCTGAGGCAGTGATGGATGCACTGGTGCACAGGCTGCTCTGGTAAACACTCACACAGTCCCTGCTGCCAGCCTGTATCCACAGCCCACTTTACTCGCAGGCCAATGTTCACTTGCGATAAAGACAAATATACCGGTACAAATTTAAGAAACGGGATGCCAACAAAGCTGTCCCAAAAGTGACTGAGGCTGCTCTTTACACCGTCCTACCCCATGACCCCCTGCGGCTGGGGGACACAGGAGAAAATGAGGCAAACCCTATCGTGCTTCTTAGTGGTGAGATTAAGTTTATAGGAAGATATACTGTTACATATACTACAGTTGTTCAAAATAACATTGAGTGCCTGAAATATCTGCTACTCGCAACAGAGATGGCACCTGTCAGCAGACTGCATGCACGCAGAGAAGGAGACAGTCGAGGTCGATGATGTCCAACGAAGCAACATAAAAACGTTTGATTCAAAACATAATAACGCCCTTATACTGTATGTTTTTATATAGAATAAATATGTTGTAAGATCTCTCCTCTGTGGCCACGGACCGAGTGTAATATCCATTATCGGACAGAGGTGTTGAGGCTGGTGAGATTTCAGCTCCTCGATAAGAAAAACAACTTTTTCAACACATAGGCCTACACACAAATAATATCAAAACGGCATTAATGTTTTTCTCAGTTTGTTTTAATGGGAAGGACCTTTCATTGGTCCATTAATGGACTTGTTCGTATTTCCCGACTAACTTTGTCAATTACCAAATGCTCGGTGTCATGGTCACAGCCACGTGAGGCCTTTAGGAACCAGGGAGAAAACACAAGTTGTTGATCTGACTCAGTGCAGGAATTAGGCTGAGATAACCTCCTAAATATGCAGGTATGGACTCCAAAGAATAAAACACTAAACCTAAAACTGTAGGTCCATTGCTGTTGTACTCAGTTCTCGGGGGAAAGCACGTCAGGTGCGTAAGTGTCCGATAATGGATGGAGGTATACGTGTATTACGCTCCAGGACAGCGAAGAATAAAGACGAAAAAAAAAAAATACACCAAATATTATGACCAAATCTCATTTAAAACTCACAAAATCCATCACAACTATTAATAACGGAACCCATCTTACCTGCGCGAACCACGGTCGTTTGGCACACAACGAGCGTCACGAGTACCAAGGCGAAGGATGAGAGGTCCATGCGCCAAGGTCTCCGTTTCTTCCGGAAGGTACAATCTCCAGTATCCATAGTGTTGCAGTAGTTTACCGGCCTGGTTGAGCTGTAAATGTAGGATATGGTGGAAGTTATCCTCTCACAGAAAGCCAGCCGAAGAGACGGATTCGACTGAACCTTCTGCGAGGCAACAGACAAAAAGGCACGCCTCTGGAGACGTCTCTGGCTCTCTCCCGGAGACTTTCCTTAATCAGTTACCTATGTCTGTCTATCTTAATGCACACAACTTCAACACTAAAGGGGTTTGGGGTGAATACATATACTTTATTTTAACGTTTAACCCCTTAGTGCTAAAGCCCCATTGAGTCAGACTGGGTTCGAGTAGCCAAAGTGGAGAGAGCAGCAGAGAGAGACCTGGAATCACGCTCTCTCTCCCTTCTCTCTTTCCCTCTTCCCTTCTTTACTTACACACTTACTCCCACGAAGAGTGAGTGAGTGTGTGTGCGTGTGTGTGTGTGTGTGAGAGAGAGAGAGAGAGAGCGAGAGAGAGAGACAGAGAAAGAGAGAGTAAATGGCAAAGGGGGAGAGAGAGGGCGTGCGTAATTGCGCCCTTGGCATATGCAGATCTGCGTGTACGGAGGAGCGTCTGAGAGTGAGCTATATACAAATATTTTACCTTACAAACACAACAATTGCCTCTTTCTTTTTCAAATGGGAGTAAGCAGCTTAATGTTGCTCATTTTACGCACAACAGCAGTCAATGGAAACCTTTTTCTGTCCGTCTGATTAACTCTAAACAATCCTATCCTAAAAAGAGCATTTATTTTTACCTTTCCTACTTTCTTGACTTCGTATCTGTGGCATGAAACGAGTGGCTTTTTAACCTGTTAATGACAAGACAGCAGGGCCACTCACCGCGTTGTGCCAACAGAGAAGAGTGAGCGCTCGGGCAGCCAATCAGGCTTCTGTCCGCGCTACTCACCACGCCCCTTCACGCAAACCTCGGAGCTCTCCTCTCGTTCTGATTGGTCAGTCCCACGTGGCCTTGTTTTGCAGCATCAGCTCAGGTGCACATGGGAAGAGACAGACTACAGTATATGAGTAAAAATCTATCAACCATCGAACAACCTTTTTGTTGGAGTCAAGATGCCAGTTTAGAAGTAGACGGGTACAGGACACCTGACATGTTCAAATAGTTTAGAAATAGTCAAAATCATTAGTGTGAGACAAAATATTATATTACCCTAACATTTCTATGTCCCAAATTTCTCATGACCAAAACCAAGTGTGCTCCATGTTTTTAATAACCAAGCACCCCTCAGGTTTAGATCCAACAATCATCCAGGTGCTGCCTGCTGGAAGTGGCCACATGGCCTTTTGTTACTTCATCAACCCAGCCAAGCCAATCAAAAGTGACCCGTCAACAAGAACTGAACATTAAGCTCTGCAGAAACTTGCTGTAAGGTTATTGTATTGTATTGTTTTACACAGTATTAACACTTTATTGGGACATTATCCTACCTCGTGAATGTTTCTTTGAATACTCGAAAGTCCAAAAACAATATGAAGATGCGAACACTTACAACTTAGAAGATATGAGACCACTGGGACATAAACTCTAAACCAACTTTAGGAGGGAGCTCAAAGAAACATTCCTTTCATAATTTCAAAGCCACTTTCATACCCCTACCTGTCATAAACACTCAACAGCATCTCCTATATTTCAAAGCTATCCCCTGTGCCCAGACATCTGCCTTGTAAATGTTTCTATAGTCACAAAGCCCATGGTTAGTCACTTTCTTTGAATGCAGACTGCACATCCAGAAAGCAGCAATTAACCATAATTATCCCTTGATGCTCTGTAGCACTCTTTCTCACCACCCTGCATTTCTTTCCCTCCATTTCTGTCTAATTCTGTGAGGGAGAGGAGGGGGATTCAGAGGCATTTCTGTGATTACCCCCTCACTATCATGCTTTCCAAGGGTTTAGTAGAGAAAACTGTAAAGTCACAAACACAGTCAAACTCAGACTTAATGGTTTTTTCTTTACCTTACATTCAATTAAAAAATCATATGACTCTGATGACAGATACATTACAGACAGAGGCTTCTAACAAGTGACACCACAAGCTAAAAACTCCCCAGCTCCCATCAGCGTAGGCCTGGAGGTACGGAATTTTATACAGGTGTGGTTGACAAGATGAAGAAGGTATGTGGTGATTTGCACAGTGCTGGCATAAAGCATGTCTTGGTTATTGTTATTCAAATCATACACATCATAGACTAAAAGAGCTTTTTTGAGCCATATTTGAACCAGGTTGATTCTTCAGCCACTTGCTAAACAGTCTTATTGTCGGAAACTAGATGATAGTACCTTCCAGTTGAAGCCTCATATATAGACTGCATTTTGGCCTTACAGTTCTTCATTTGGGTATGCAAAATAAAGAAAACGGGCGAGCGTTAATTAAGGAGAAGACAATAACATCAGAGATCTGTTTCAGCTGCAATGTTGAAATTCAATACTTAAAGATTTAGAAGTGATGTGTAGGTATTACCTCGTTTCGGTAGTTCTTGGTTTTGATGGCGTGACTGGTTAAACATATTCATCACGTGTGTCTCACGAGTCTACATGCATAAGATCAATCAAGAATTTAAAAAAAACTAAATTAAAGGATTAAGAAGAAAGATTATTCTTCTTGTGACGGGTAAAATGATCCTGTTAGTTTAGATTTGAGGTATTAAGTCAGTGCTCTTATTTACACAGATTTACACGTTATAGCTTAGATTACTGTCATTGATTACTTTAAACTAAAATTTGAAAGGTTCATATATTTAAATTGTGGTTTAACATAAGTACCAAGTAACATTTAAACATTTTAAAATGAGATTTGACTTAATATTTAATCTTACAAATCAGTGTGCTCCAAATTTACACATTTTACAATTTGAGATGTTTTACAACTTCAGGATCACCTGAGCACATTACATATTAAATGATTTTAGATGTATCATCAGCGTGGAGGAAACCGATGACCCTAACAATGTATTTGGGTTAAATATTCTGAATACACCGCACATGAGCCCGAGTAGGAGAAGAATCCCAACAGGACCTCACTGACGGAGTCAGTGGAGGCAGACTAAACATAAACATGCAGGTATACATTAGAAACTAAACATTTGTGTCACTGTAGCATTACTGTCAGAGTGTTGCAGCGACTGCACAGTGAATATCGGGTACAGACATTCTCAATATTTACAGACAATATAATAAAAAATAACCATCAGTGACTTTAACACTTTAACCCGTTGATGTAAAATAGTGACGAGAATCCGTAAAACAGGTTTCACCTGATGAGTTCAGGAAATCTGCCCCTCGACGGAGACGTGTTGTTGGAGATGGCGTAGGGAACAACTCCATACTTCAGTGTCATCCAGACATCCACTGTCTCCTTGTATGTACTCGTTTACTTGTTTATTTGATTTATTTACTTGTTTAATTATTTGTATTCAAGAGAACATTTGAGTCAGTATCTTTTGGGACCCGTCTTTGTTCTGTTTACATGTAGAATTCATGATTATGATTTATATATGTATACATTTTATATATGTATGCATTTTATATATGTATGCATTTTATATATGTATGCATAAAGCTGACATAACAAGTAAACTTACAGGCTAAATACTATAGTTCAAATAGTTCAGACCAAGTTTCCTAAAACGTTTTACAAAAAAAATGCATTTTGTCTTAATGAATTAAACTGTCTCTATTCTTTATCTTTATATTTTGGGTGAATCGAGTCTTAATTTTACAAAGCCAAACATATTGGGTTCCCCTAACGCTGGATGATCTCAAAGATCAGGGGGGAGTTTAAGTGTTAATATGCTGATTTGCAGGATTTTCTACCTTAAGAACATGGACATTTTGAGTGAAACATGCATATTATATATATATCATACAATATTCCACCTTTGACAACTTAAATCTTTTACATTGGTGGAACTTACATTGCATACACTTATCACATTTAGTCCACAAATAGCTCTTGTCTCAGTTGAATACATTCTACCAAAGGTCTAAAATAAGGAAGTTTACATTTTATTAATTTGTTTTCTTCTAACCAATCAGTAAGTCTATGGACTGCCTATATGAACTGGGTCTGTGTCGTATATTGATGCAACTGGTGGAGCTAATTTCAACTACTTTATATACCTCTGGTAAGCTTTACCTATTATAATACATAATCATTTATATTTTATACTAATGATCTGCATCTGTTAAGTAACTCAAGCTATTAAATAAATGTAGTGGAGTAAAAAAGAACAATATTTTCATATAATGGAGTAGAAGTGAAATAATGCTTTAGAACAGTAGTTGAGTAAATGGACTCAGTTCTCTCCATCACTGTTTATGGGATGCATTCATGCTATACTGTGTTACTGATACATACACAGTGTGCACGTTGTATAATAATTTCCTGTAATATGCTGCCACTTTTCAGCAATTCTCCTTCACATTCCTTTGCAAATTATATATTGTATCTTTAAAAAAAATGTATATGTGCAAATGAAGGCAGTATAGTATAAGTATAGTGCTGTATATAGTATGAGCCTCAGTGTGGATCCTCTCCAGGTTTCTGTCAGTGTCACTTTCTTTTGATGCGTTGTGATTTTCTTTGGGACCCAATGAACACGTCTACTGGATACTACATCTATATTTCCAGCCAAAGAAAAGGGACATGCTTAAAGTAGGATGGCCATGTTTCTGCTCAGTGGTCATGTAATGTCTATCAGTTTGCATGCGACGCTGCCAAAAGTAGAAACTTGCACCGCCGTCTCATAAGAAACCATAGGGTGAGCTTTGATGTACGTAGAATGAGAAGGAGCGGACGTTGTGTGATCACTCTCTGAAACCATCAACTAAGCTGCTGCATCTAGCAATTATACCATCAGGAATCCTAAGGAGAACATGGCTAGGGCAGTTTTTATACCTATGCATTACTTTATGAAAACCAGAAGGAGAATCTCACATTTCATGTTCTTAGAAGAAAAGCTATAAAACATTTCTTTGATGTAATGTAAAAAAGTTCAACAGGAAAGCAGAGTAACAAACCAAATATAGGAGTATAAAATATAAAAGTATAAACAACATAAACCCAGAATTCGTCATGTACCTGAATGCCTATTTTCCTCCTTTTGTACACACTGTAGCTTCACTGAGACGATATTTTCACTATTCATACTAAATCAGAAAGTCCAGGAAACGCTCCCTCGCTGTGGCAACTCTGGGTTTGTTTGGCTTCCTGGACACAGTGGATTGAGTGTTTTTTTTTTTTTGGTTCTGGTCTCCGTTGTGCTCAAAGTAGATGCCACATGTCGTAAAAAAGAGACATCTCAAGAGACATCTGTGGTATGTGTCTGTGCAACACTTGGCATGTGTGTGCATGCAGTTTTTATTCACTTTAAGTCGAGGATTCATATTCAAGGATTGTAATCACTGCTTTGGTTGCATGCGTGGTTTCATCAGGGACCTGACAGAAGGTGGTGGTGGGGACCGAATGTCTTGTCTTGTTGTTTATATCAGGAAAGTCAAGGATTATATAATCATGTGTGTGGGTGTGCGTGTGTGCGTGCTTCTTCAGGTTAGGTTCAAAGGACTTTTACCTTTAAATCTCTCCACACTCCTACAAGTGTTTTTACCCAAACATGTTGTTTTTTAATGAATAATCTCATCTTATTCTTTTCATTTACAGTACGCTATTTCATTGTATGTATCCTTGTTTTGTTTAATCATATCTGTCATGATCGTTTGCTTTTATGTAAAGCACTCTGTGTTGGATTTTATGGATTCATTGTGCTTTAGAAATAAAGTTTATTATTGCCATTAAAGTAGACCACGGCTTCCCCTATAAAGGCAGATGAGCAGATGTGGTTTCAATGAGTTGTTTGTGATTTTAAATGAAATATTTTAGTGTCCAATTCTCATTAAGTCAACCATGACACTGTAACATCCAAACTAAGACTGTTTGTGTTTCTGTCCTAAAGCAGGTTCCCAACAGGTGCTTTAGCAGGTGCCTACTTGTTCTCAGTTCGATCCTGTGGCTTTCTTCCATTTTCTTTGATGAGTTGTTCGTCCCTGTAGGTGACTTGATGAAGATTCAGTCTGCATCTAGATGTTTGGAGTTTTTAGCGAGTAAGCTGGAGGAAAAATAAAAACAGACAATAGGAACCAAGTAGTAATGAAAATATACATAATGCTGTGTTGAGCCAACAATTGAATACAATAAATGCACTTTTTTTGCAAAGCAGCTCATCGTAATCCAAAAGTTTCTGGTGTTTGAGAAAGGACCAGTAACTGTAACTGTAACTGTGAAGGGAGAAAGTGGTTCTGATGAATGGGACGTAAAAAAAACATGAAATAATCTTTGAAAAAAATGTTTCCAGCACCTTTTTTAATCTGTATTATGAATAATTAAAGCAGTTCTGAAGGCAAAAGGGGGTCCAACCCAATCAAGTGTATATCCATGAGTAGACTTTAGATCTGTTACCTCCAGGTGATCCACTGATTATTTGTTTGCTGTTTAAGCATGTAAGAGGGAAGAATTTGGCTTTAACATCTTGTCTGATGCAGTTTTAGTATCCACTGTGTGCCATCGTGAGGGCCCACACCCTTAAACAAACGCCGCATAAAGCAGCCCTGCCTTAACAACAGTATAATCCACCCAATCTGCTGAGTATCCACATTATGGAGGTACCACAAATTCCAAAGGACAGGAATTGCATGTATGCCCCCACCAGCAGCATGACTTCATCATCCTCAAAGAAACTCATGGCACATCCCAGCGACCACTTTACCAAACAGGTGAAGCTGCTAAAATGTTACAACAGGGTAAAATATCCTGACAGGTGCTTCCACTTGTCTAGTAGAAAAAGAAAATGTGTACCAGGTCATTGTTAAGCTCTTAATTACACCATTAAGCTTCAATGTCAGCCATTTTTGAATTAATAAAGCCTTATAATCTGCTGGGCGGTAATTTAAGGGTTATAAGAACCAAGAGATCACAAAGTTTCCCTGCAGCAAAGCTCCATCGGAGGTGGCCACCCACCAAACTGATGTCTCACACTCTCGCACTGGAATCTCCACTGGCTGTAATGTCAAAGGATGAATATCCAGCTGATAGAGCTGCTTGGTGTGGCAACATCTGGGTCAAAGCAAGCAAGGGAGACTTCAAGGATGGATGAGTCCAAGGAGCCCGCAGAAGGTTAGCAAGAGATGGCATTAGCTCTTGGAGACAGACTCAGCAAGTGCCTGTGGGCAGCTCTCTGTGTGCACTATTTCCAAAAGGAGAACCTTGTAATTACAATAAAGCGGCCATATTATATTGCTGACTTCCTTGAAAAGTCTGTATTTTACTGGGCAGGGCCCGCAAATGCACACACACCCTGCTAGCCACAACACACTGAAATAGATCAGAGCAGGGGCTCGCCTGGGAGGAAACAGAGAAAGGGAGTGGACTGATACTCCCGGCACTAACAGTGGGGTCAAAGAGTATGTGTATCTGTGTGGGATGAATACACTCAGCTTTCCCCCGGTGAAACTACTGGAGGTGTGCAGAGCCAGGTAAAAAAAGGGAATTTAGAAAGAGAATGGGTCAGTGATTTTCAATCTGGCCACTGAACACACCCAGCTAACCACATACCTCGAAATAGGCAGGAGAGGAGGAGGAGAAGGGAGGACAAGGGGTAACTAAGGGGCAGAGCGAGGGAGGAGGGGGGCGAGGCACAGCAAGGGTACACCTAAGTGGGTGTGTTTTTCTGTGTGGGGTGAGCTCTGAAGTTTGCGTGCCAACTGATGTATAACAGTGTCTGTTTGTGAGAGAGAAAGAGACAGTTTAAATAAGAGCATGCGGTATATTTTGACAAAGTGTACTCGTCTTTTAACATTTGTACAAAGTTTAAAAAAAAGCAAAGTGTGTATTCCCTTCTCTGTCATTCTCAGCATTTTTCTCATGCATGTGTTTCATTAGTGGGTTTAAACGCTTAGCAATTCTTTTTTGGGAGTTTAAAGACAGCTTCCTTACCCTCGACGTTAAATATAGCAGGAGGTGAACTCCAAGATCTGCTCAATTTAGCACAATTACTCACTGTTAGAAGGTAATTTGCCCAGATGGAGCATAATGGCTGCACTAATACAAGGCAATTAGAAGGAAGGGAGATCTACCACCAACCATGAAAGAGGAGAATATACAATACTGAGTCAAACAAAGTCAAACTATTTTAACATATATACGAGGAGCAGGTTTCATTTACATGTATTAATCTGCCAAAAGCATAAATTCATCACACTATCAGCCTCACTGCACTTCACAGAGGCAGTAGCAGAAAAGATCCAAATCTAACCAACACTAAAATACTGTGAACTGTGAGAAGTGTGCCCACAATTAACTTTTTTTAGGTCCTCATAAATGCCAGTGAATATCATCTAAGCCTGGAAGAACAGCATCTAGATCTCCATCTAAATACCAAAATCCCCAAAATGAAACCTAGCCAAAGATGGAGGACAGAGATATGACTCCAGTGAAGGTTTGAGGAAACTGCTGCCTGGGAGGGGGACGTTAGGGCCGTGGAAAGGTACAGGCAGGGAAAAATCACAGGAATGAATAGAGAGAGAGGGGATGGGAGGGGGTAGGATGGGTGGGCAGAGAGCTGGTGGTGGGGGGCACACAGGCATGCAAAGGGTGAGATGGAATGAAAGAGGGCCATTGATAAAGAAGGAGCGAGAGGATGGAGATGAGGGGAGGGAGAAAGAGAGAGAGAGAGCTAAAGGGAGGGAGGAGGGATCAAACGGTATTTACACACAGAGATTGAAAAAAAAAAATCTGAGGTGGGGAGGGAAAAGGTGGATGGATGGATGGAGGGACAGAAGCATCGCTAACTGACCTACTGACTAAAACACAGGGTGGAACCTTGGCATCTTTGACACAGCAGCATATTTGTATCCTCAAAGTCGCAGGTTTTTCCACAAATGAAGTCACCTCAACAGCTGTCACTGCAGTACACAGTAGGCTACAGTAAAGAGAGCAGAGGTTCCCTCAGAATGACCCAAAGGTGCAAAGGTTACCTCAGTTTAAAGACGGCACTGAGGTTCCCATGAAAGCTTGGATCACTGGTATATTGTTCAAAAAGTGAAATTACAGGGTTTTTTTTGTGAATTTGATGACACATATATGACTTTGGTAGCCTAATTAACAATAACCTGACTTTTAACAATCTTGATGCATATTATTGTAACTATTGTAACACAAAAATAACATATCAAAGTAGAGATCTGGCAGAAATGACTTGTGAGGAGATATTACTGTATACCACTGTTAGGATAAAAAGTCTTTATTTTAATAAGTATCTTTCAGATGTAGGCATGGTTTAGGCACTCATTAGCCGTTAATGGTGGCACATGTGTGGATAGGTTAGGGGTAATTCAAGCTGGATTGGACACGCCACAAGGAGCGCGCCATAGCCAAGACATTTTGGAAGACAAAATTATTGAAACTGGTCTTCTTACACAACACCATAAACAGTCCTTGTATATAACCTTTTAAACTTCGACATTAAAGGATTGGACTGATGGAAACTGCACCCGATGGTGGAATCGCTTGGTCCTGCTGTGGGACACACACACACAGAAACACAGAACCACACACAGACACACACACACTGACACTCACGTCTAAATGCAACATGTACTTTGTTGGGTTAATTACCACATATTTCTACTCAGAGTCATTGGGCATGCATATACCGGGCTGAAGGGGAGGGAACTTCTTGGACTGCTCCATAATAGGGTCAACCCTTACAGACTGACAGTTTGACTCTCCTGCTCATCTTTGGACTGTAGAAGAAAATCAGAAAGTAAATTTAAAAAAAACGTCCCACAAAGGGAAGAGCACTAAGGATACTTCCAATGTTCCAGTTTAATTTTTACAGCCCATCTATGTGAAAACCACAAAAAAACAATGGGTCAAATGATTCAGGATAAACTTGACTAGAAAACACAACTTGTTGTTGTTGTGGTTTACAGTAAAAATAACTTGCATTGTTTGGGTTAAGAAAGAGTTCCTCACTGACTGCCAGGGCAGGGGCGCATTTTTAGAAGGATGAGATTCTGACTGAGAACAAGTCTGTCTTGTGGGTTCATTGTAAGGGGATGAAAGAGGAGAAGCAGCAAGTATGTGAAGCATTAAAAGTATTCAGTTAGTGTAACGGTGAAGGGACAGAGGGCAGTGAGGCCCGGCTGTAACCCAGACAAGTCAGCTGGCCATTGCAAGGTCGAGGCGAAGGTCAGATGGGTCATTTTGCCGTTAGAGTGACACCATGCTATACCTGGCCCAGCTGACCATTACAAAGAGCTGTGGAGGAGCCAGAGCAGCAGCCAGGAGCTTTTTCACACCAGCTGCTCAACGGAGCTCTTTCAGGCTGAGATGAGCTGAGGTATTAGTACTGCACTTGTCTGTTCATCACAAGGAAGTGTTTCATTAAGAAAAATAAAAGAAATTCAGGTGTTTAGGTTTGGATTTACTTCTTAAGGGAGTTCTCAAGAAAAATCACAATCATTCTGTTCAGAAAACAAACACTAACGATACAAAAACGAAGCAGAGAGTCAGTCAAAGTAATAATCTTGAAGATTTTCAATTAAATAAATGTGTGTTAAGTGATGTGTAAAGGTCTCTGCAAGCGTTGAGAGTAAACAGTTAATAAGGAAGCAAAAAAACAAAGAAAAGAGTGATGACTACAGATGATGAAGACCTTTGATAGTGTTACGTCAACAATAACTTCAGCATAATGCTTTGGGGGTGGTGAAAGCTGCAGCATGAAGCAGTGTGTGGCATCAGGGCAGTAGCTGTGTAAAAGTTAGAATTGTGTTGAATGTTGTCCTGTCGGCACTGTCTTTATCAGCTCACCAAGGCAAGTTTTAATATCAATAAAGTTACCACAGCTCATATTTAAAGGCATGCCCTCTAGACTGACTTCTCCTGCTGAGGCTCAGCTCCGCTCGGGCAGAGCCCACTGACAGAGGGACTCCTCAGCCGGCCGAGGTCAATAAGGAATGCACCAGGGGAGAGGGAGGGAATGTACCACAGGGGTGTTGAGGAAGGGGGTGGGGTGGTAGCGGAGGAAACACAGAGGGGGGAAACAGAGGGGTCTTTTGTGAGACAGGAAGCTGCTGAGACCACGGCCCTCTCTCTGGGTACAGTAGTGGAGCAGAGAGAACCCTGGGATATGAGAAAGATGTGACGAGGGGATGAAGATGAAGTTCTAGCTCTCCTCAGGACATGCAGGAGTAGAAGACATCTGGGAGGTGGTAGTAAGAGGGCTGAGTGACCCTGAGTGAACAACATGCAAGTGGATGGAGGATGTGAACGAATATGGTGTAAAAGTGGAAAGGGTTGAGTGTCCCAATTTTTTTGTGTAGATGGATTGATTTACACAATTCACATTTGCTCAGCAGATCCATCTGGGAACTCTGGTTTGGTGATCTTTTGGGAAGGGGCGAAAATACTGGTTGCTGATTGGATAAACCATCTTTCCATCACCAACATAAGGGGCCAAATCAACCAATCAGATCAACGAAGCATATGACCTCCTAACAGCGTCAAGGCAAAGCTCAGAAAGTAAAGGATATTTGCCGTTTGTGTAACGTGAATTTACAGATAAAAGGCCCAATTCCAGGTGCCGGTCCATATTCAACAGAAGGATCCAAGAGAAAAAAGTTTTGCTCCATAGCTGCGCTCATCTCATCCGCTGAAGCCGCCATTGTTGTTTACACTGAACAGTAAACCGCCTCGAAACCAACGTTGTTCGGTTCGGTCGCTTGGCAAACGTCGCACACGCCGCACATCACCAGACTGATCTGTGAGTAAAATACAATGGAGCTGTCGAGATCAGGATTTTAAACTTAAATGAAGTGAGTCTACAAGCCCCACATTCATTTCAGACTCCATGTTGGAAGTGTGGTGTAGTCTTCATGGAATTATGAATATAAAGGCATTTTACTTGGGCGGCTTGTAGAACAGAAACTCACAGAACAAAAGAGAAAAAGAACAAAAGACTGGATCAACAACAAATATCAAGGTATTACAAAGTGAGCAGGCGCTGTTCAAGAGCTGTGTGGAGCACCTTAAAGCAGGCAGGTCCACTGAAGTCTTCAAGCTGTCTCATTTGAGTAATGGGGACCTAGGGTTATAGATGTGGGCATGTGACTGGAGAGTTGCCAATTTAATCCCCCGACTCACAGGGGCAGGATACATCTGGGCGGAGAAAGTGCAAGATCAGCGCCAAACACAACTGAGGTGCCATTGAGCAAGGTCCTTAACCCCCCGACAGTTGGAGCTGAACAGTGACCTGCTCAATCTGACTGGGGTAGATTTGGGGTTTTCAATTAGCTTTTATTTTATCTTAGTGTTGACTTTTAATTTCATTTTAGGGTTAGTTTGTTTTAAAGGTCTATTTCTGGTTTTACAGCAGTTTCTTTTTGCTGTGGCCAGGCACAATGTCTCAGAAGTATGTAGCTACATATACATACAAAATACATGCTTAGGGAACTGTGTTGGCATGACTATAATGTTTAAATATTTTAATTTGAGATAAGGTTTGAGGTTTTCTGCCTGTTAAAAGAGTTTTTCCTCGCCAACACTGCCAAATGTCTGCTCATGGGGGAATGTAGGGTAAATTATAGAGTGTGGTCTAAACCTGCTCTGTATGAAAAGTGTCTCCAGATAAGTTATGTTTTGATTTGACACTATGAGTTGAATTTGAGAATAGTATTCTTTCATTACCATGCTCGCCCTGAGCTGAAATATCGTAGTTAACTTTTGATTTACTGTATTTAAGTCATGTGAAGCATCATCACACCATCTACTGGAATGTCAGAAATTCATGCTGTCCCCTTTTTTATTTTATTTATATTAGTGTCTTTAACCAGGCCATATTGTTATTTTACAACAATATATTTGTACTGCTTATTTTCAACCCAGTTCACCCCGGGTTGTACTGTGCAGCTTCCATATGTGAATGTGTCTAACTGTGTGTGTGAACAGGGCATTCCTGAAACTTACCTGCAAAAATCAAGGTACGTTTATCCAGAAAGTCGAGAGAGAAATATAGAAAAGTATGAAACATATACTTCATTCATTCATTCATCTTCAACCGCTTATCCCGGGGTCGGGGTCGCGGGGGGGCTGGAGCCGATCCCAGCTGACATCAGGCGTGAGGCGGGGTCCACCCTGGACAGGACGCCAGTCTATCACAGGGCACATAGAGACGAACAGAGACAGACAACCATTCACACCTACGAGTGATTTAGAGTCATCAATGAACCGAACACCTGCACGTCTTTGGACTGTGGGAGGAAACCGGAGAACCCGGAGAAAACCCACGCAGACACGGGGACAACATGCAAACTCCACACAGAAGGGTCCCAATACAACAGCGGAAGGGATTCAAAAGTTGCTGAAAGCGGACGTGGGGGCAAGGAGGAGGATGAGAACAGAATCAAATGGGGGACGCATGCACGCACAAAAGATCAAAAACGGAAGAGCTAAATATTAATTTCCAAAACAAAAGGCTGAACGTGCAGGCCCACGCAGTATTTGTGCACAGACACAGCAGCCGGTCAATGAGTTCAGGGAAAACCAGCAATAAAAACAATCTGAGCTGTAATGGTCATGAGCTCATTCCAGTCCGTCTGTCCTCTGAAGTGTCATCAAAGAGCTTTTTATCTTAGTTCAGGCCATTACTGCACCAACAAAACATGCACACGCCAAGGCGGCAGGATAAACAATTGTGACGCTGCAGAATGAAAATACCACCCTCCCTCTTCCTTTTTTCCTGTCTTCCTATCAACGCCTCTTCCATCTACAGTTTCCCCCTCGCTGACACATTTCAGCCCTTGCACGTTCACTCCTGGCACACAGACAAGTGCTCGTTAATCCTCCCAGAGGCACTGCACAGTCTCTCTTGTCGTGAGAGTGAAATTAAGCGGTGGTGCTTTGCAATCTTTTCTTATGTACACTGCTCATGCACGGAATATGTCATTAATGAAGTTCCTGCATGTTTTACATGATTTAATTAAATAGTTGTTGCTCCAAACTTTTTCTTAAGTTTGAAAGTGCAACACTGCTTTATTAAAGCTTAATTCACAAACAATATGACGTTGAATGACTAATTATACAGTGATTCTTCTGTTTGGGTGCATTATAACATGTAGAGTACATGCAAAGTGCCATACTGTTATCATCAAACAAAGGTAGCAAGTACACAATGTGCTTATGCATGAAACTATGAATCTGGCCCACGATTTAGGCCTTTACATTTATGTGAAATGCAGTAGTATATATAATGCAGTATATTTGCGCTTTTGCAGTTTTTATATTAAGTTTTACATGCCAGCTGGCAACATGTCTTTCTTTCAGCACATCTCTCAGTCTGACATATTTTTTTTCTGCCATGTTCCCTCGATTAGAAAGCAAGAATAACCGCGCTCAAATGTGGATTTATTTATAATACTTTATGTGGAACCCATTCTCAGTTTCACCCAGATTTAGCGCTGCTCAGGAGGCGCTCTCAGTAAGTGTACCCTGGCGCAGATGTATTCAAAAAGCCTAGCATATGATTACAGCTGAAAGAACATGAGGACAGTGGCTGACCAGTAATTCGGCTTCCCTAAACGTTGTCACCAGTCATCCCCACAGTCTGGACATTACAGCTGGAACAAGCTGTACATTGTAGTGGGCAGTCGGCGTTTCTATGCCATAAAAAGATAAATAACCTGCAGAGACATGACTACATATAAAGTTTATACAGATCTGAAAAATTCCACACTAATGGCTGTGTTCACTGTCACCCATCAGACGTGTCTCTTTAATCTTTAAACATAGAAATGTTGTCTTTAATCTAGTGCAGTAAAAACTTACAGTAAGGCTGCCAACAGTGGATGTTTTTCAAGAGTGACAGAATTGATTAAATGCTGATTAAACACCGACTTTGTGCCACATAGAAAAATGTTTTTTCCTCCTTAAATGGATTGCAGTCCGAATTTCAAATGTTTGGGGGTTCAAATTTCAACAACACGCATTAGTTCCAATACAGTTAAAATGAGGCAATTTTCAGTGATAGGCTAGGTGGCATGACTGGCAGGGATCCTACTAATGCAGTTATATGTTCTTATCTGACACTGATTTTAAAGACTCTATGGCTATAACTTATCTATGGAATCATCTCTTACGTGTTCAGAGATGCTGACACGTTTCACTTTATCAGTATAACCAAGTTACAGTGATGGGTTTTACAACTCTCACCTCAGTCATGTTGTCTTTCTGCAAAAGTATCTGGCACCTGCCTTACTAAAAAACCTAAACCTACCTAGAAATCAGGTTGTTTTGATGAACATTATTCAGCAGCAGTGTGATACAGATACTAGTGAAATCAAAAATGCCTTGGATACGGCCTGAAATACTGGATTTGTTATGTTGAGTAAGTACTGTATGTGCACCGATCCGATATACACAGCAAGTTTTCCCCAACATACCAACCACTTCTGAATACTCCCATGCATAAACATTACCATTTGAACATTAACATTAATATGATCCTGAACATAACTCAGCCCTTTCAGATGACAGTGATATCCGTTTTTGGGAGCTCTGACGGAGAGCCTAGAGTAGTTCGTTCTCAGCTAAAGGAAAAAAGGAGAAGGTTGAAAGATTTTTCAGGACATTTTACCTTTTTGTCTCATTTCCCATGTGTCTCACGGTTTACCAAGCATGAGGGAACCCTGCTGAAGATTAAATTGGGGATTATAGTATTTATTTGACTGTGTAGGTCTACCTACCTACCTACCTACCTACCTAGAACAGAAAACAACAGTGAGCAGTAAACAAACAGGACATCTTGCCCTGCTACCTAGAGAGTACGCATGCTCAATACAGCTCTGTCTTCTTCGGTGTTGTGTTTGCGTGTGAATGAACGCGATGTGTGGGATATTTCTACCACACAGGATTTAACCAAAGCGCAGCTGGAAAGTGACTTCAAACACGGCCGGTTTATTCGGCGCACGGAATAACATTCACCTGGTGAAAATTGACATTCGTGAGGCAGAAATTAGGAGGAATTTGACCCTCGGAATAAAGGTGTCTTTCTGCAGCGCTCCCCCTCACACGCTGAAGGGGAGGGTGAGAATCAGGAGTGAGGGAAAGGAAGAGTTAGAGCCAGAAGGAGACTGGGGAGAGAGGAGGGCAGGAAAGAGATCGAAAGGTTAACAGACAGGATGGAGGGAGTCAGAATGCGAGAAAGGAGGATAGAAGAGGGAAATGCAAGGAGATGAGATTGTGATGAGGGAAAATTGAGGCCAGTATTTAAAGATGAAGAGGCGTGAAGATGGGAAAAGGAGAGGGGAAGGAAAGCTGGCAAGATGCAAAAGGGCCTGAGAAAGGTTTTAAAGTATCACACAATATAGTTCAAAGAGACCACTAGGTGTCTGAAACTCTAAAACTATAATGAAGTGTTTATTTGAAATCACTAAATGAATGACAGCATTTAGTGGTTCTGTGCTTCTGTTAACGTTCGGAAAGAAGCAGAATAAAAGTCTCAGCTGGAGGAAATCTTATTTTGGAATCTAACAAGTAACACATTTAACTCATGTTGTAACTATTTCCCTGAATCAAAATGAGCAACTTACGTCTTCTCTAAATATGATGGTGCTGACACGGCTGCAATGTGCTTCATGGTCCTGAACAGAAAAGTCATTGTGCCTGCTCCCTCTGCTGGTACTGCAGGAGCAGCTTCCACTGTGGCACACTTGGCTCAGACATCTGAAACATGGAAAGTGATGTTTAACCTCCATAATAATCAAACTCATGTGTTAAAGGACATTTACAACTACTCTGCGTTAGAGTTTAGCTAAATATTTCTCAAGCGTGAACAATTCAAAGCTGAGTAGATTTGGCCTGATCAGTGAGCACGACATATAAGAGGCCAAAGGACTCTGGGGGATCTATGACTAGGCCGACCATACTTCAACCCAGGTGGAATACATAACACTGTAACTACTGCTGTGCTCTACATTCATTTCTCTCTTCCAACCCTGTTTTGTACCAAAACTGTATCTAAGAAGATCATACAGGGGTAATTGGAAGGATGAATAAATGTTACTGTACAATAAAAGTAACTGCCTAATCCTATATAAGTGTTGTAAATCTTTTAAATATTCTCATAAAAACAAATATGAGTATAAAGAACTTAGATAACAGAGGGACTGATGCTCTTTTAGGAACTTGAGTTCTGTGCATTATCTCAGGCCCTTAACAGTGAGCTCAACTGTCCAAGGGCTTCAGTGTAGCTCCTGTGCACCAGGACGAAGAAAAGCTGCTGGATTAGGCTCTGGACAGGCCGTCAGAGATGAGGGAGGAGACAGACTGGAGGAGATGGCAGGAGAGCGAGAGAGAGAGAGAGGCCCTTAACTACATGGCCACACAGATACAAACCCATAACCACATTCCTGTCTTTCTCAACATTTAAATATGTGGCAGAGGGAATAGAACCACCAATGCAGGGTGAAATGTACTTTGAAAATGTTCTGATCTCAGTTCGGCTGCTTCCTTATTGGCCAAGGTGCGTTAAGTAGGCGGGGAGGCAGTGCAGGACAATTTCTCCACCCCGCAGCTCCAATCGAAGGAGGACGACGGAGGAGGTGGCGCGACAGGAGACCACGGTTGTTGGAACTTGGGAGTGGACAAGAGGTCAGTGCCCCCTCTAGAGGTTGAAAGATGGGAGTGCGGCACAAGCGGTCACCCGGGGCCCTGCGGTCCTGCTGGACTGAGGAGCTCACCATCCTTTTTCCAGGACAAAGTGGGAGCCGAGTTCAGACGATCCATTTCATGGACAGTGAGCGGGTGTTTTATGTGGAGCCTAGAGGAAATTAGTGCACTGCAATTTTCATCCCACAGAGTGTGTTTAAGGGGTGTAACTACTGCAATTTAAAGTGATTTTCATTTACATCTTGGGATATGTGAACAAGGCAGTTTGATAATAAAACGTTTTGCAGTTTTTTGAAAACAATAATAAATGAAAAACACTTCACATACAGTATTAAAACCTTTACTCAGACATGATACAACGAACAGAAAGAAGAATCAGAATTAATGACTGAAAAAGTATTCATAATTTTTTTTTTCTTCTTCCAATCCTCAAAGCACACAATAGTCAATCAGCTCCATGTGTACGATGGAGTAGGATACAAACATGACAAAGAACAGACACGAGAGAAAGAGAGAAAAGAACAAATAAGAGGGACAGGTTCCAATCTCATTTTACAGTTCTTGTATTTGTTTAATACTTTGTAATGAACAAAATATGAAAAGCAAAGTCGGAGAAGAGGGAGACAGGAAACAAGACAAAGAAACAGTGTGTGAATTTCTTTATGAGGAAGAGTAAACAATTAAGGAAGATTCTAGATCTACCGGAAAATAGCTTTAGTTTTTCTTCTCGACCGACGAATAAACACCTAATCATCCACGTTTGTCGAGTCTCTGCCCTTCTCCTTTCTCTTTCTCTCTCTGACCTACCCTTCACATCTACTTCCTCCTTAAAGAGAGCAATCATGTTCAGTTGATCCTCCCATCAAGTTCATTCAATGTAACCAGAGGCGCCTCTTGCAAATCAGACCTGTGGATTCCAGTGGCCTTTGCACTGAGTCTACAATTAAAGCCACAGTTTCTGCCTCAAACAAATTCTGAAGGTTTCTATTGGTGGTAGTATCAAGCTACAGCCACACATGACTCTAACACAGTCAAAACACAGCAGGGGGCAATGGACCTGGTTGCAGAAACCAACCAAACAAATGCAAGTGAAGAAGAGCAGGTGTAGGGCTAAGCTACCCCTGCTCAATCTTTCCTTCTTTGCTTTTCAGTCATATATGCATTTCCCTGTGTGTTGGAAACCAAAGCAGGCGTTTCAAGGGTCGGGGAACCCTATTAAAAAAAAAGCACCAATGCACAGCTTGAGCACCAAGAGGGGGCCACACTGGTCTACTTCTCTCTCTCTCTCTCTCCAGTGACCAGTCCTCCCTTTTCCACACGAGCTGTCGTTCCATTCCTATTAGGGCCTCTTTAGTATGCACTACACAGGCCAAGGTTAGCGCACACTCTTTAGTGCGCTGCACAATAATCACAACATACATGACAAACAAGCACTGGGGACTGAGTGGCCCTGCATTTAAAAACAGCCATATCAGCAAACAACTTGGCAGTGATAAATGAACCAGTGAGGGTGGTGGTTTCAAGGCTGCATAGCACACACTGCCTCAGTGATCATAACGTGATGGGCCTTGGCTCCAGGGGGCCGGTGTCAATAAGTAAAAATGACGCCCTGATATCTAATCTACACACAATGATCAACTCTTCAGTCACAGCCTGTGATCCATTAAAATGTAACAAAGATGGCGACAACAATACTGTTACACAGTCAAAAGGTCACAGCATGCGTCTGCCTTGAGTGCACACGGTTGCAACGACAAACATTTGTGGGCGGTGCGGTGTGATCCGGCAGTCTCCGATGGCGACCGCAGATCATCGCTGCTCTGCCGTCAAGTAAGCAATGAGGGACACACAGCACTGAATCCCTTCCTTACAGCTCTTCAATGCTCGTCCCACGAAGAGCTTCACATGCTTTTCAAACAGTCCAAGAATCATAGGATTATTTTACAAGTAATTGCAATGCAAAGCCCAGTGATTCTCAGCCCACATGGGTGAGTGAGCATTTGTTAAGTTTAAAGAAAAGCAGTAGAGACGGGCCGAAGTGGAGGAAGGGAGGAAGCTGGGTTGTGTTGATAAAGCATCGGGTCAACACACCAGTTAATCACCCCTCCAGCTTGGCTCCTTTTCCTCTGTGCATACTTTGATTATTCTGCTAAACAAACCAATATAACAGCGCTCAGCCACATCACCGCCAAAGCTATATAGTATATGCCAGTCAAAAGGCATAGCTGCAGATTCATTACACATGTGCATAAAAGCATACACATGTGGCCACAAAACCCTAAAACAAATGCTAAAAAAGTGAAATACCCAACCATCAGCTCTTGCTAAAACAGTCTGCCTGAGCAGCAGAGTTTTTGTTTACTGTATCTGTTGATCATCCTCTGAATGACCTAAGCTCATATCAAAATGTTAAGAAATACAGAAATGGCAAAACTTAAACGCGTTGCTGTTATAAGCAGGATGGGAATTTTTAAAATCATTTCACTGCCAATTAATATCAACTTAAGTAACAGACTAGGCTAAAATGTGCAAAAGCCAGAATCATAATGCACATATTGCATGACAACTGTTTACCACAATATGAATATACAAGTTGCATATTTTTACGGCTGGCATTTTCTCAGTCAGCGTGTGTGACTCTCTTTTTTTATAATGTGGATCAAACTAGTGGATCCTCCAGCACTTGACTGATTGTATAATCATTCCCATCCCCAGCTTTAAACATGATGCAGTAGCAGCAGGCTTAAACATTCAACAGAGGAAGCTCCCAATAAAGAATCCTGCAGAGAAACTGAGATGACAGAAGATGAGCAAGCATTCTTAGGTCACTCTACTCTCTGAGGAACAAGTGTGTTGCACACAAACTTCAGTCCATAGCTTAGGAGAACTGTGCTCTCATCCAGACAACACATGTCAAAGTCTGGTGGCCACAAAACTCAGACTGCTAGTATGAGCTCATCTGAACCAACTACACTAAAGCACTGAAACCGTACTGCATCACATACAGTACAAGAATGCTAGTAGATGAGAACCATTCGCTTTCTTTGCCAACTAACACCAAAACCAGGCAGCGATGGTGCAGCCGACTTCTTTCTGGAGACTTCTTTGCTGATTTGGCTGCACATTCGCATGGATGGAGAAAAACTGAAACAACACCAAACTCTAAGATTAGACGAACTTACTGACACGTTAAACAAAACCACCTGTCTCACAGGCCATCTAACTGTCAGCCCCCAAGTCCACATCCCATGGGGGAGGCCAGGGATCCTCTCTGAGAAGTATTTGGACTAACTGCAGGGCAGGAAGCTCATCGCTCATTCTGGTCAAATTAGCTGGTGAACCCCAGAATTCACCAGCTACTTTCATTGCCTCCACCAGCCTAACTGCTTTCTAAAATACAAAAGACACCCGTTGTGTCTGGTAGAGCACAAAGACTTTACAGCCACAGCCCAATTAAACAAGCACTTGGCTGGTGTTCATTTTCCATAGTTGGGAATCTGCACTAAAGTTAGGGTTCATACAGTTACACAAAGAAAAGAAAATCTAAGAGGGAATCCCACATCCTAAGCAGACCTGTTCAATGAGTGGAGAATGATTTATCTGAGTACTTGCATACTGTGTCTGCATTGATGTAAATGTGCAGGTCTTAAACTAAAAGACCATATTATATATTTAGCACCTGGTAGAGGACAGTTGTACCTCTTCCCTGTAGAATGATACTGAAAAAATTAATGTTTCTATTTGCTATTAAATGTGGTGGCTGATGATAATAAGAATGCCATCACTCTTTTAAATACTAATACAAATGGTAATAAATCTTTGTGTACCCCAGTATTGCTCCCCTTTGAGCATGTGTAGACGGTTTTTATTCATAGTTTACTCTTCATCTCCTGATCGTTTGGTAGCTGCATTTAACTTTTCACTGCTATGCTCAGATTCAGTTGGCCACAAATTTCAATCACAGTAAATGTCAAGTGCCATTGTCAATGAAATCCAGCCAATTAATTACCAAGAACATGAGGAAACATTGGCAGAAGTTGGTGCAAAAGCAGCAGTGAGGTGTGGTTTGGCCCTGGGCTCAATAATAATAATAATAATAATAATAATAATAATTTCATGGTGGTGTCCTCACACGGGAGGCAAGTCTAATGTTGATTCAACAATAGAGCTTTAAATGTGTTTGTTGAGCCACATATTTCACATTCACGTGAGTGTGAACGGGCCTTTGTTTCTGTTCCTGTGTCTTTCCTTTGTTATTATTTACATCTACTGTACAAAATTCGCAAGCACTGAGCCAATACACAATGAATAAAGGTTTCAAAGTTGCAGGTAGTAAGTGTAGGATTTTCATTATATAGCACTGACTCATTTCATTATTGCATTACAGTAACAATTCAAACATAGGTGCATTGTTTACCAATCTGTATTCACAGCCAGCAATCCATCCATGAGTGGTGGGCTGTAAAAGTATTGCAGATAAGCCAAATTTGATATTGATTAATGACCAGGTGAAATTAAATCAGATCATTTCAGCTGGTCTTTACATTTGCCGTCACGGCTGCTTCTTTTTGTGTTGCACAAAAGAAAAATCAATCTTTTCGCACCTGGTATCACAGAGAGGACAGAGTGCAGCATCTTGAATGCAAAGCAATGCCTCACACAATCTGGATACAGGCTGACCAAGTAGCCCATACGCAGAACTGTTCAAAGTGCACAGACCATAGTTTTTTCTCTTCTTGATACAAAGAAAATTTTTGGAATCGAGAGCAACATATCAAGAATAATGGACTTTCAGCTACACTCAGAATTAACACCGACTAACACACCTGCCGCCAGCCAAAACCGGGTCATAGTCTGTATTATTTAGAAAGTGTTATCTGTTTCAATAACAACGCAATAACGAGAAAACCCTACACATAGTACCTTCAAGGTCATCTTAGGTGTCTGAGAATAGATGGTCTTTTTTTTTTTTTTTTAGGAAACAGGAACATTAACACAGTTACAACTCACAAAAGTGCATAAATGACCACCAGCAAGAGGAGGATTTGGGGGAAAAGGAGATAAAAGACAAACAACTACGATGTTGTCTTGCATGAAGCTGTGCTTCCTGCAAGCCTCATGCTGTTTAAAATGTCAACCAACTGCCAAAATAGAGAAAAGAATAAATTCAAAACTAAGAAAAAAATAATTCAAGTCATTCTTCTTGTCTTACAAAGCCCGCTGTGCGCATCAGGGTGGGAGGGACAAAGTTTGTCTTTTCAACAAAGTGCTCCCACTCCCCTTTTCCTGGGTTTCAATGCCTTGGAAAAAGCTCTCATTTCATGAGTACAGTACTTCAAAATAGAAACTCAAACAAGTTTCAGCATGAATATTCAAAAAAAAGCATAAAATATTCCAATGTTTACGAGATTGGATGAACTCATTGGGAGGGTTTGTCTGCCCGTCCATTGTGGGACACCTCCTGACCAATAACAAGTGAATTGGTTTTAGGATGGACAGTTGATTGAAATGCTACGCACCTGATTTTAAGCTAAAACCAGACATGAATAACTAACCACATAGTGATGGATATAATATACAGAGGTGCAACTAGCAGTGTAACTAAGTAACCCAAGTCAAAACAGGGGAAGTATACCAGTTACGCGGAAGCAAAAACCCACTGAGATGAAAATGGGAAAACTGAAGGCTAACTTAAAATTAAGACATTTACTGTGCATGTGTGATACAAAGGGGATATATTCCTTGAGTTGTAACCCCTCTGGTGGAAAACTGAGTATGGGAAAAGATGGTGAAAATGTGTGTGTGAGTGTGTATTAGCATACTGTTCATTCAGAGCGGTATTATCTGTCTATTCATTATGTTGCATGTCAATTTATGTGTGCAAGTTAAAATCGGCATGTGTGAAGACAATTAGCCAGTGATGTGTGTGTGGTTTGTGTGTGTGTGTGTGTGTGTGTGTGTGTGTGTGTGTGTGTGTGTGTGTGTGTGTGTTTGTACACAAGTGTGAGAGCTGGTACATTAAAGCCAGCGGGTGCTGCAGTTAAGTGAGGCCCAACAAGAGGAGCCAACCACCTAACATGGGGTAACGTGTTGGTAATCCTGGTGTGCATCGGATGAACCTGGCTCCTCTAGGTGATCTGGTGAGGCGCCTCTAGCATCTCCATCAGGAAGGTGTCGATGGGCGTGTCACCGATCAGTTTGAAGAAGAACAGGTGCTCCAGGCACTTTAGGCCAATGGAGCGCAGTGCTGGGAGCCTGAGGAGGAGCTTTGCAAACCTGGATGACGAAGGGAGTAGAGTGAGAAAATACCGCAGATCAGGGTTCCCTCTCTTTTTAAGAAATCATTTTCTTTGACCTTTCCAGAAAATACAGGAGCACTTCCAGGACACATGGAAAAGGTTTAGGCAGATTTGTTTGGCTGAGGCTCTGGTCAGAAACCACTGCATCATATCCAGGCTTCAACCTGCTGCTCTGTGCTTCAGTGACATGTTAAAGCTATTATATGTCTGAGCAGCAGCAGAAGAGGCACCAGTCACAACCACTGACCTCACACCTTACTTTTCAGTATGGCTGTATGTTATGACCTACCTGCCCTGTTGATCGGGGTATTTGTGTTTGCAGTAAGACTCGAGCGATGCGTACACCCTCTCTCTCAGGAGCTCCACCTCACTGGGGTTGGACAAACCCTTGGCATCTTCAGGTGAAAACAGAGAACATTTATATGATCTTTACTCAGGAATGAAACACACAACAATACATACATTTGTCCTCTTGCATTTGGTGTCCTTCATATTTTCCTCATGATTTTCAACCCTCCACCTGTCTGTGTACCTGGGTTGAAGAGGATGATGGCTCGAAGGCAGCCCAGCTCCGTCTTGTCCATTTGCATGTCTCTCATCTTGCTTACGAGCTCTGTCAAAACCCTGCAGAGAGGAGAGGAGATTCGCAGGGGGGGGGGGAGATTTCAGATTTGGAAAGAGAGAGGAGGCAAGGAAAGGGATAGAATAAGAAGATAAGGAAAAAGAGAGCAAAGCAGAGAAAGCAATAAAAACAAGAGGAAGAAAGGGAGGGAATAAGAAAGTAAGAACACAGAGGGACCAGACTCCATAATCACATTGTTATTTATGATCTCAATGTAATGCCTCTATGTCAAAACTAGATAGGGCAAGGCTGACCTGCTGGTTCTGCAGCGACAGAAAAAAACAAATAACTAAAAATGTTGAAATCTACTATGGCTGGAGAGTAAAAACTTTATAGTTTCCTGTAAAGTTTCAGACTTTAGTCAGCCAGTCAGGGTTCAGAGACCAAACACGATTTAAACAAATGTTCTCACTGACAGAAATAAATAAATACACCACGTTGTAACGTTTAATGCCTTTTTTTTAATATAGTTATAGGATTCAAAACTGGCTCATTTTAGGGTTAACTGCCACTCTGTCCACACACATCTCTGACAAGTCGTTCTACTTAAGAAATAAAGTGTTGATGCACGAATGAAGAAATGGCCAGAAAATGCTTCACAAATCTTGAAACCTAAGGAAATAAGGTCCTGTTATTCAAGAGCAATGCATGCAACAAGTAGAAACAAACGTAGCAAGAATAGAGTAAATACCAACTTACCCACATATCAGTACAGTTTTTTAACCACTTGAGTTATCATGCTTCATCAGATTGCAGTACAATAATAGTGTGAAGCAAAAGTGCATCTTTTTACAACTACTTCTGCTCTCCTGCCTGGAATACGGGGGAGGAGAGGACTATGCAGACCAGCGAGTGAGGGGAGCGAAGTCATGGCCATTAGAGAGAGTTTATGTGATACTCCATCATCAGACACCACCCAAGCCCACAATACAGTGCATTGGCAGATCAAGTTTGTTTTAAAATACACACCCAGCACACTCAATTGTTGTATTCATATTAAGTTGATAAAATGGAGGAAAGTAGTAGTGACTTTTGGTACACACCCAGAGTTTATGTCATTAATGTTATAAAACTGAAGAGGGCCACCTCCAAAGGCTCAAAGATCACTTAGGGCATCTGAACACACTCTCACCTGACTGTGTCCTGCACTGGAACAATGTACAGCTATTAATGCCCTGGGAGCGCCCACACATTTACTCATTATGGTCTGGCAAGGCTCAACGATCATATGGTTTGGTAAGAACATAGAGCATCGTCAATGGGCGAAAGATGAGTATCCTGCAGGCGATTGGACGAGACTTCTAGCAGTCAAAGCCACAAACTACCAAATACAGTGCTGTTCTTTGTCATCGTCATCTAAACCCCTAAAGTTCACTGAGAGATTGGGTCAAATAATTAATAATAAAACTGTCTGAAAAGCCTGAAAGCATCAAACGTTTAACTGTGTTTGTTTTAAGAGGAGGGGTTTAAGAAAAGTGTTTGTGTAGTGGCGTATTTACCTGTCAAATATGGCCCCAACCTCGGCATTGTGCGCCCTGTGTATTCAATCACAATGTGTTATTACAATGTCATTACACAGTTACATTGTTATTACAGAATTCTGTCTGTTTCCTGAGCCCTGCAGCTGTACCGATGGTCAGTGCTTACATGTGATTTCACATGGTGAAACTCTGTAGTGGTGCAAACTACTTTCAGAGACTCAAAGTTGAATTTTCCTGGGACCTGCACCCATGGATATTGCTCCATGTGTGCATGGCATTACACACGGCGACAACTATATCCACATGTTTTAAAATAAGCAGAAAGGAGGTTATGATAAATCTTATGAGCCAAATGCATAAACGCGGAAAACCATTAGTACACATGAAACTGTTCATAAGTACAAAACTATAAACCCAAATCTTGAAAAGTAAATTAAAGTCCAACTGATTTTGACGGATCAATAATAATAAAAAAGGCTTCAGCACACATATCTGCCCTGTAAATCACTTGTGCTCGACTTTTAGAAATAAAAAAAAGAGAGATATTTATATATATAAGTTTTTGTTTCATGATGGTGCCTCCTAGTCTTGCATTCATTTGACTGATGCGGTATCCGTTTACGTAGATAGCGACCTATATTTAGCATAGAGCAGTAACTTGCATCAGCATTGGATCATGGACAGAGCAGACGTCACATTAAGCCAGACAGCAGCTTGCTGCACAGAACAAGAGCCACACACACTGAGCAACAACCCACATTTGCTTTGCTGCTAAAGTCTCGTCATCTAACTTCAAACATCTTGTCCTGCATGTTAGCTTGTTGAAGGAGCCACCAAACAAACATTCACCAAGGACAGTACAACAGCCTTGTTCTTTCTTTTAATAAGGAAAAACTAATACCTATACATTTAAAAACAGCCTGTTATTATTTCTGACTACAAAAAGCATGACGAAATTATTGAATTCAGTTGGACTTTAAGCAAGTTTCACCAAACTGTGGCTATTGTGTGAATAACTGTGGCCAAAATCCAACATTTAACAAAACAGAAACACAGAAATCAACGACTCATAAGTCCAAAAAAAGAGAAAACACAACATTTCAGAAAACAAAATAAGCTAGAAAAGAGAGGTGCTTACTGTCTTTGTCATTCTTGTCATTGATTGGATGGCTACTGTACGAAATAAGGAATATAGCAATGACGACGTAACTTCTGATAAAGACACAGATATTAAAGATGTGGGTCGACAAAAGACGCCAAAGTTAGAATGACAAATGTCATAAGTATCCATCCTTTCCAGGTTTTAAAATGTTGAGTTTTCTGAAGTGTTTTTCTTTGTGTCTGCAAAATCAGTTTTGTTTTGTTTTGTTAACTGTTGCACTTCAGGGGCCTACCAAGTAAGAAGTTCCCCTTGAGAAATGCAAAGAAACGACACCCTGATGTTTTATGATATTCATCCTCCTTGATAAAACATGATTCAGTAGCTTTAAACAGATGCGGATGCGAAGCCGGAACAAAAGGTTGCTGCTAGAAGAGAGCAGTGCGATAAGGAAATCCACAAGTGTCAGAGGAAGATCATTGAGCAGTTTGCCACAAGCCCAGCTGTATATGCTGTAAATGCTGTACACCTGCCTGGATATCTGGAACAAATGAACCCTTAATAACAATGTAATTGCTGTGTAGTCAACAGTGAAAGAACACGTTGTGATGTTGTTGGGGTTTTACATAAAAATCATTGAGAACTGGACTAAATCCTGCGGATGAAATCCACCCCTGGGTGATGCAATAACGTCCCATTATCACGCATCAGCGTTTATTACAGCATAAGGTGTCACATCTGAATTAAATTACTGAAACACATGTTAACTCTTACCAAAAAAAAACAAAAAATGTCATGATGGGAGTTTTCTCATTATTGATTTCTTTGAACGAAGTGATGGTAGATGCCATAATGCAGACGGCTGAAGAGGTCATGGCTGTACTCATATTAATGTTTTCCACTGATCATGGAATAAGTATCCTGGGATCTCACACTTACAAGCTTGTTTTAGATTTAAACGTGCATTACTCTGGCTTAAAGTGCACTTGTTGCCACCAATCATACAAAAGCACAGTAACAGAGTATTATGTATAGTGTGCCTGTGGTAGATAACATATTTTACAATGTTGTGACCTTCGATTAGATGTAAAGATAAAAAGAGAGTTAGGTTTGCCCCCAGAAAGTCTGAAAGATTTGAATCATCACTTGAAACCCTTCAGTAAATTCCAGTCGAGCGGTCTTTTTTGGTGTCTGTCAGCGTGCGGTGTACCTCTGAGGACATTTCTGTGCCCAGAAGTAGCTGCAGAGTGAGTTCTCCTTGCTTTCACGTTGCTCTCCTGTACAGGCAGCTGAAAACCAGGCCCAGGGAGCGTCTGAGTGAAACAGAGGCCCAGAGTAGGAGAGGCTGTGCCAGGTCTGGCTCTGAGATAACCTCATGTTGAAATGAATTTACAGCTCACAGCAAATTAACACTAAACAGTTTCTGGCCTTTGTTTTGCGATGTAGTGTAAGCTAAAAAAAAACGTTGCATGTGTCCGATCTGTTATTAGTGTAGTTAGCACGCAATAGCATGGGGGGCTAACTTGGTTTGATTATTATATTATGTCAACGCTACTGTCACTCTGAACTCGCAGAACCCCTTTCAACAATCAGGGAGTTTGATAGTGCTTTCTGTCGAACACACGCTCACGACACGGAACAAATCGGCAGAAAATCCTTATTGAACAGCCAAATCTGACTCGTCTGACATAATTCTGGGCAGTGAAGTCTACAGATTACAGATGATATTGATCGGAATATTGTGCATTTGGATCTAATGAACATGAAAAGCCAGTCTGGTTTGTTATTGTCCAACGAACATCTTTAAGTCCAGATGAGATCACAAAACAATTATTCTTGAACCAAAATACAAAGCCATGACCTTTACTACGTTCTGCACAATAATGGGATTTATGACTATCACGTGAACGTATCTGAAGGGACTAACCATTTATATATGCACCCGTTAGTATTGTACATGAGCCAGCCATTATCACATTATCAAATGCTGCAATAGGTACTACGCCACTGACTGGGTGTGTGTGCGCATGCATGTCTATGGGTAAGCATTAGTCACCAGCTTCCCCGGCATGCACTGTCACCCTGCAGGCACCACGAAAGAAGCAAAGTCTCTCAGCCAATCACAGCCAACGTGACAATGGTGGCACGTCCTCTCCAGTGCTGGGGAAATGGCTGATGTGGTATGTCTGTTTGTGCATATATGCATCTGTGTGTTACCTGTCAAAGATGGCTCCGACACCCGCACTGTGAGCACTGTTCCTGTGGACATGCAGGCCGGTGGCCAGTAAAATCCCGTCTTTCACCGAGATGGAGCGATGGGAGAACGATGCAATCAGGAGTTCATTCCAGCCTGTTGAAGAGTTAGTGTTAGTGCCTGTTGTGCTGTTTTATGTCTTAATACCTGAAATGACTGAATGTTCCTGGTCCTAATTTTGACAAATTATGTAGTAATTATCTTTATGGTCTTCTCAACATGGGAAGTTAGTAACTGTGTAATTGTTTTTTCTTCTGTCATTGATGTTGTATGTACTGTTGACACTGTTTTATTGAATAATAAAATACTGGTAAATGAAGTGTAATCACTACCGATTCATTAGGTGTTGCTGAGTCAGACTTACCTGCACGCAGCAGGATGACCTGGTCATCCAGGGCCAGCTCAGAGAAGTGAGGGATCCTCTTAGCCCACTCCACCAGGGTGAAGAGCTGCTTGTCTGCTGCCTGACAGATGTTGGTGACAGGATCGTTGGGCTGAAGAAAGCAGGTTTATGAGATTATTGGTAATATTCAGGAGACACCGTCTCATTCATGCCAACAACCGAGAGCTTGGCAGTTAATCCAGTTTGATTTTAAATTACAATTCTGGCTCCCAACGATTATGAAACAAGATAATCGAGATGAGAAGATTATTGGGCCAAATTCCGTTTCACATTGACGCTCTCGATTTATCGTTTGGTAAATCAAGCACACCCCTTTCCTTTACTGCGGTGCACTTTTGCTGAGTTACTAACTCGAATATGTTGAATATATGTTTAGGAACATTGAAAGGTCATGGCGCTGCACTGGTGTTACAACTTAGTTGATCTTATTCATGATTATATTATTCATTTAAATGTATTTACACATTTTTAACGACTTTTTTTCCCAATTATATGTTTTTCAGTTGAATTATATGTAAAATAAAATTTAAAAAATGAATTCATGATGTTCCCAAAGTCAGTGTTTGTGATCAAGAATCGTGATTATGTCAATAATAATAATTGAGGAGCTATACAACAGCTTGTGAACATGGTTAAAATCAACAAATATAAGCTTGGTTATGTACTGAATAAACTAAAAGCTGACAATCATTTCATCACCCAGGCTACTCACAGAGCTGCCACCTGAACTTCCATCTGCATGAAGCTCTGTCTTCTGCTCTACGGCCACCTCCGCTTCCAAAATCTTCTCCACCGGCATCTCCTCGTTCACGGCACTAGTCGACTCCACCTCGCCCTCTCGTTCCTTGTTCCTCTGCCGTTCCTCTTGGACAGCTGCAGGAAGGGGGATCGGGGTGGACAGAGAGGAGCACAGGAGAAAAACAATGAAGGACAAGAAGGGAGAGGAACAGTAAGAAGAGCAGAGAGGAGAACATGTGGGTGGGAAGGATGGGTGAGTTGCAGAAAGGATGCATGAGCAAAAGAATGGCTTAGGGTACAGACTCAAGGGCAGGCAGATCAAGGTAGAGAACATATCACATCATTAAAGACAACAACAGAAAGAAAACAAAGGTAGTGCAAGAGGGGGAAAGGCGATGAGTAGGACGGGCCACCAGACGACAGAATGGATAAAATCAGAGAGAATTGGAAATGAACCGAAAATGTGTCGACAGTGAAGAGGAGAAATATTAGTGTCATACCAAAAGAGGTTGCTATACAAAAGAAGAAGAAGAAAAAAAAAAAAAAAGAGTATGACCAAATTAACATGGAAAAAGTGGAAAATAGTGGAAAAGAACAAAAGATTTACAACTCATGATAATTCAGTCTCTCATGCTGTCTTTCATTCATTCTTTCAGGCCCACTACCAAGGTGGAAAAGGACCATATAAGACATACACAACAGAAATCATCATTACTAACTAACTCTTTTAAAGCAACAGTCAGTCGGGAATTACAATGAAATGTAATTGGTAATCTGAAAGTAGTAGCAGATTTAATTTCAGGAAACTGTTTCTCTTAATCTCTTACCCAGATTAAGGAAACAAGGTCTATTGTTGTCACGTCGACTGCAGAAGGACAACAGCAATTGGATTTAAGTGCATGTAAATCCAATGACTACAACTCCATGCAATCACATTGCATTGCCCCCCATGTTGAGGTTCTATACAAGCCTCTGTCCTGTAACAGTATGCATGGAGAGTGTTATCCCCTTCAGATTAATTTAAATGAGCTTCATAATCTAATCAAATCTAATATTTTGCTACAAATTCTTTGCGGTCAAACACTGTCAAACATCTACCACCCACTCCACAGGTCCACTGCAACTCTGTTCTTTTAATCACGCTGCACTGTAACGTTGTCTTTTACACCTGCCTTATTCCATTTAGCATGTTTTTATTTCCCATTATTATAACGGCTGTCTTATTGCTTTTTAATGTTTGATATGAATCACTTTGAATTGCCTTGTTGCTGAAATGTGCTTTATAAATAAACTTGCCTTACCTTATAAACCTGGGGGGGGGGGGGGGGTATTGGGGAGTCCTACACTGTTCACCAAATAGGATATATAAGACTATATAAAAATAGCAGTGTATTAACTAACAGTCTTTCATTGTTTTGGGTCGTTTGATAAATAACAGCAAGCGTTATTTGAGCGGAAGCACCAATTGCAAGTGATGTTTTTAGATTACTTTATGATTCAAATACTTGTTTTTTGCTACAAAAACCTTTGCCAAAAACAATATTTTGCATTCTTTTGATGATTAATTATGGTTCTTTAACTTCTCTGTCAGCAGATTACAGACGTTTTAATCCTCTTATGTGCACTTAATGTCAAGCAAAGCAAGCACATTAAGAAAGGCTTTATTTTACCACCATATATCTGCACTGTGTCTGTATTTGATACAGAAGAGAAAAGGGGTGCCAGTGGTCACGAATTTTGAGAAGTGGGCTTGTGACGGAAAGATGCCACTGTGGAAAATCAGGGTGGGAAATGTATCCTTCCTCTACAAGCATCAAAGTAAAGGAAGGTTCCTGAACACCTGACACCTTACTGGGCAGCACCCAGGTGGGATTAACATGAAGTAGATTTACATTAAAGCAGGATGATGATTAAAAGAGTGTGCATACGCAGCAGACTTTCCCTGGATCTATAAAGGTTACAAAAACAACATGGGGAGTGAGTCAAAGCTGGCACTGGTCCACCTCTGAACACTGGCAACAAACTATGGAAGAAACATTTTCACCTAGCTCCTTCTCATACGTATGCAATGCTCTCTAGTTCTCGCTCACTCATACAGACACAGACACACACCCCTCCCTCCCTCTTCTCCTTACATCTGTCGTTCATCTTGGCCACTACAGAAGGAGGGAGGGGGGGAGAGAGAGAACGAGAGGAAACAAAAAGAGGAAGAGAGGGGGAAAGGGGGTTAGTGTTTACAAGGCTTACCCACCCCCATCTCCCTCTCTACCACTCTGTGCTCGTTCTGTCTATCCCCTATTGTACAAATATCACTGAAGCTCTCTTCATTCCAATGCACAGGAACAAATATCAACACTGATGCATTTACTACTATTCTTAGATTATATCTCATTTATGGATCAAGTTAAAAAGACAGACTCAGGGTTTACAGGTGGAGGCGGATTACTTAGAAATGATTTGTCACAGAAAGCGTCCGCCTTGATCGCTGTTAACTTAAAGGTGAATTTCAGCATTTTCCCATGTATGTGTGTCAAAGTGACTTAGGGGAGCAACTACTTTTTAATCCGGTACTGACTGAGAGTCCTGCAGCCCAGCAGTAGTGAACCAGGCTGCTGTATTGCAATGAATGGGTTATTGCGTAACATCAATTTACGTCCACTAAAAGTGCTCGTCTGCCTGCCGCTGACAGGCTCAGATTGTGACTAAGTGTCTGACTTCATTATGGAAATATGGCGTGGAACACGAGTGAGAGAGTTGGAGAGAGAAGAGTACAGCCGGGGAGAGTTTGTGGCGTTGGAGTTACGTTACAGAAAGCTTAGCTTTGTGTTATCATGAGGGATGGGAATTGTTATTGTTAATTGTCTTTTTTGAAAGTACCTGCCCTTTCCTAATCTGACTCATCAAAACCATCTGATGAGTCAGGTTACAGGTATCTGCCTCCATGGGGTTAACGGCATACTTTCTTCCTCTCTGACACGACCCCTCGTTGCAAGTTGAGTTAGAACGAGTTTAGCGTCACTGTTTTGTAAAAAGCAAATGTCACAAAAACATGCCGGCATTGATAAAAGGAATTGATACGAATACGATTCCAGTTCCAATTGTTGTTACCAGTTCTCAACAGAAACCAGTTCCCATGCCTTGTTATATTTTTGGATTAAAACAATAGCTTGTTTTTGAGTATTTCTGTATCTGCACATTTTTGATAGACTAACGTTACTTTGGTTACGGACAGGCTGAAGCTGCGGCTAATGGTGCCACAAATTGATCTCAAAGTCAGGTCCATACACTGCGTCTTATCGGGACTACAGTGACCATTTTCACCGGGATGATTTCTGCCAGAGAGGAGAAGAAATCCTAGAAAAATGCTGTTCCAAGAGTGGAGAGACTGCTGCAGACAGAGTGGAGGTAACGTTATCCACTAAGGTTTCTGTGTTGACCTGCATCTGAACACAAAAGCACGGCAGGATACGGCAACCTCTTCATCTTCCCATAATGTTGACAGACACTTATAATCACAATCTGAGCCATCAGTGATAAAAACAAGCACTTTTAGTGGACATACACTGACTATCACCATCCCCCCCCCTTGACATTTTATTGCAGCCTGTTTCACGGCTGGTGTTCTCACTCAGTACTGGACCAAATTAAAAAACTGTTGTCCCCATTTGTTACTTAGACACAAATATTCAGGTGGACCAGTACGGAAATTCCCCTTTAATACTCCATGACTACAGTGATCAGCATCTGCTACGACGACGACAACGACAACAACAACAACATCTCAGTAACTTGTCAAACATAAATTGAGTTATGATCAAACTACAATAAAAGCTTTGTGATGTGCTGGGGCATTCAGTCCTAATATGTAATCTAATATGAGAAAGCACAGTTCACGGTACAGTTAGCTCTCACCTACACGGCTCAACTCAGAGACTTAGCAGCAGATTATCTCACACTGACTGGCTTAAACGTGAATTTCAGTGCTAAGAAGCTTATGTTAATATTGTTTGATAACTGCTGACGAGACGAGGGGCGTTTGAGCTTTTTCTTTGGTAAAAATCCTGGAATGTTTTCACCTGAGACTGATGGCCATCGGAGACAAACATCTGGTAAATAGCACATAAGAACGTGACACTTCCAGGCAATTAGCGGAAAACGATTATCTAAGAGTATTTAACCCCCTCGGACTCTTTCAAGGTTTATTGTTTTACAATAACGAATCATATATTGAAGAGTTCGGATACTGATCAACAGCAAACAAAGTGACAGCATGAAGAAAAACACAAAGGGGCAGAGATACCTTTTAGGTTCTATGTAAGCGACTGGTGTTTGAATGGATTACAGAACACTGTAAAAATGACACACTAGTTGTGTCCCTCAGGCTAAAGGGAGCCTGCTACTTCTCAAACACATCTGTAAGGGCCTTTGGAAAGGGAGACCCTTCATGACATGTCCGGCTTTAAAATGCTGAGCTTGAACGACGCAGCCCCAGCTGGGAAACAGTGGGTGTGGTTGTAGGGAGCAAAGCAGGCAGTCAAATTGGAAGCACTTCAGATTATCTTCAGATAAATATTGAGTTGTGTCGTTATTTAGAGTTTATTGTTTACTGTTTTTGTATACTTTCTGTTTTTATTTAGCTAAGAGTTTATTGGTTATCCTATACTGTATTTTTTTATACCTCCCTTGTGTTTTTGTAAGCTGCTGGAAATTCAATTTGCTTGTCTAAGTCTCTAAGTCTAAGTCTGGTAGTGTCAGCCCCACTCATCAAACATGCCTGTGTTAAAGGAAACTAATGTGTTCAAGCTCCACGGATGCAAAATTAGCAGAACAATGAACATCATCACTGAAGAGTGCTGCAAGAGAAGGAGCCTAACATATTTGTTTTCTTCAGCCCCAACTACCGGAGTGGACAACTCCCATATGAGTTTGTATTAGACTAAATCAAAGGCTTATCCATCTATTCCTAACAAATACGGCAGAGTTTTAAGTTAATATATCTTTTTAAGTTAATATATTTCTTTCTGTCATGTAAATAGTTGTCTGCAAATAATGTATCAAGCATAACAGCCTTTAAAACCTAAATTAATCCATAATTTTATGAATGTAACCCTAAAGTTGTGTGTGTGAAAAGGTGAAACGGCCTCGTTTTTAGGGTCATGAGCAGAAGGGGCTGAGAACCAGCCATCTTAGGGGTGTGCTATAATGCCCCTGCTTGCTCACCTTCTCTCTTCATGCCCATGGCCAGGCACTTCTGATAGCGGCAGTACTGGCAGCGGTTCCTCTGTCTCTTATCCACCATACAGTCTTTACTGTCTCTACAGGTGTAGCTCAAGTCCTTGCGCACTGTGCGTTTGAAGAAGCCTTTACAGCCCTCACAGCTGTAGACACCATAGTGTTTACCTGCAGGGCGATGGAAGAGGAAGGAAAAAGAGCCAAAGAAGTAAGACAAGAGGATGACAATGGGTTTGTTTCAAGGCTGAAATCTTTAAAGAATTCAGTTCCTCTAAATTGTTCAGCACTAGTTCAAAGACGGCACAGAAAACAGGAGTTTAGTCACCAGAGGATCTGTCTCCGCAGATGGCACAAAGGCGTTTCTGGGAAAGCATCGGCCCCGGGCTGTGGGACGACAGCTGCTTCAAGCCCAAAGGAGGTTTCACATCATCGGAGCTGCTCACTGCATGGAGCCCTGACATGGACACCGTTGAGTTGATCTGAAAGAAGGACAGAGGTGAAGGTGAACACAATATTTGGTTTCTCCTTCTCTCTAAGCCCCCTGTGACAGACCTCTGTGGTTAGAACAAAGAGGACAAGGTGAGGTCTTAACAAAGCTCATGACATCTACCACGTAAACATCAAGGTAAACAGACAGGAGAAAGGGGAGTGGGAGTGAGCAAGAGCTGTAGGAGAAAGAAAAGAATGCCCCCATGGAAAATAAAGACATTTACTTACATGAAACATTTCTGTTTATGATTAAACATGTGATTTATTGGATATTTTATTATATTATAGCGGCACTTGGATCAACCGTCATTTTGGTTGTAGCGAGCAACAATCAAAACAGTGATGAATTTTTAAAAACTCAACTTAAATATGTGATTATTGTAATTTCAGAAAAGTATAGCCTGATATGTTTAAAGGTGTTCATTTCTACTTCCCACTGCAACCAAAATGAAAGTATTTGCCTGTAAAGGATGCTCATACACATATCTAGGTGTTCCTGAACTAACTTTTTATATTCTCCTACTACATAATGAGAGAAACTGTACTAAAATGTGGAAAACAAAGCAAAATCTGACCTGAGATAGAGCAGGTAAACAACTGCATGAATGATTTGAGTGTTTCTTACCAGACAAATTGATTATTCTGGTAAGGATGTCCTCTTCCCTTAGCTTAGCTGACAGTTTCGGCTGTACTCCCCTCAGAACTTATGTTTTCTTCCGGGTATGACGGGTTTTTAACAGCTGACCGGGCCGGGAAACTTCAAAGTAAACCCAGAAGAAAACAGAGGCTCTGAGGGAGGCTGGAGTACAGCCCAAACGGTCAGCTAAGCTAAGGGAAGAGGACATCCAAAGAGAATCAATTTGTCTGGTTATAAGAAAAACTCAATTCAATATGGATAAAGAAAACATTAGGAATACAATCGATCAACTCCATGGACAGAATAAATGTTAAAATAATAGTCCTGAAGTAAAACAGTCCTCCCTGAACTGGACTAGAAACGCAGAGGCTGTCTACAAAAAGGGCCAGAGTCGACTCTTCTCCCTGAGGAGGCTGAGGTCCTGTAACATGATGCTGAGGATGTTTTATGAGTCTGTTGTTTTCAGTACGATCTTCTTCGCTGTCACATGCTGGGAAAGTGGGCTGAAGGTCGCAGACACCAACAGACTGAACAAACTGATGTTGTGGGGGAAGAGCTGGACACCCTGAGGACCGTGGCAGAGAGGAGGATGCTGTCCAGGCTCCGGTCTACCCAGGACAATGTCTCCAGCCCTCTCTACGACACACTGGCCCAGCAGAGGAGCACCTTCAGCAGAAGACTCCTTGCAACAAAAACAATTTCCCTCTGGGATTATTATTAAAGTATTTCTGATTCTGAATCCTTACCTGCGGGCTGCTTATGGGGCCGTAGCCAACTGATGGCGTGCCAGGTAAGCAAGGCGAGCCCAATGAAGAGCTGATGACGGAAAAGGGGGAACCGATGCTACTGATGGGGCTGTTGACCCCGGTGGTGGTGATGGGAGGCAGCGAGGTCATGGAAGCTGCAGAGGGAACCAGCGGAGGGGAGCGCTGGCCCGATGGAGGGGAGGACACAGACGAACTGTCCGGGCTGTGGGAATCTGATGAGAGACAGCAGGCAAACAGCTAATGTAATCATTCATAAACATAATGTGTTGAAAAAAGGGCTACGCTTATTTATGGAGGTGAGGTTCAGAGATCATTTAAAGGTATTCTCATATGCTAGGTCAATTATCATTTCAACCAAATACCCACTGTGAAAACCATCATTTACAACAATATTGATTATCTCTAATTAAACAACAACTGCTACAGCTACTAAGCAGTCTTTGCTCTGTGTATATGTATGTTTTATTTTCATCCAGGGAAACGGTCGGTCCTTAGGAATAACAGGATTTCAGTCAAATGTTGCAAGTTTGCTCAGTTTTTAATCTTTTAATTTTAACATAAAAACAGCAAAAAAAGCTTTGCTGGTAACAACTGACAACTGATCGCTTTTGCTGTCTTGAGTGTAACTTCTGATGAGGCACTCAACACATCAGTCATTACACCATGTAAAGCATAAAGGTTGATTTCTGCTCCCTGTCAATTGTGCTTTGCTTTTAGCATCCGAGTTTGATTCCTAATGAAACTGCACTGGACAACCAAAGGCAAGATTTAGTTTAGTAGTTATTCCCCACATTTGTCAGGATTTTTCATCAGTTGCACCTGAGGTGACTTTTACCAGAGATATGTGAGGTTCACTGTCTGACTGGTGTGCAGTCATGAGAAAGAGGTACATTTCAGTTTTCTAGAAGCCTTTTTTTGGCATCGTGATCTGAATCTGAATGAACTTTGGACTGATTTTATGATGCCAATTGTTTTATTTATTTAGTTTACGCTGTGGTTCTATCGTGTTGGCTTCCTCCTGCTGCATTTTCACTGCTTCAGGCTGTTTACTTGGTTGTCCTCTGGTCTAATCGTTTTTTCTTGCCTCAAAACAAACTGGAGAGAAATCAACCAGCACATGCTCTCATAAATCATCTACTGTGGCTCCTGGAGGCCAGTGCAACACTTATCAAGTGAACAAACAAAAGGAAATAAGGCTTTTAAGTACTGACTTATTTTCTCTTCTTAATTTAAGGCATTTTTCCCTCAAAGAGCTCCATAAATGTCTAACGGCTCTAACTCTGTCACACATTTCACCAAGCCCTCTGAATGAGCACATGTAAGGAAAACAAGGTGAATAGTGAGACATATGCAAGGTCAATTATCATTTCAAGCCACTGTGAAAATCGTTATTTACAAAAATATTGATCTATCTCTAATTAAGCAACAATTGCTACAACTACTAGGCAGCCTTGGCTTCGTGTATATGTATGTTTTATTTTCATCATTTGTAAGGAAAACAAGGTGAATAGTGAGACATGTGAAGAGTTCTGTGTGGCTAAAGAAGTCGAGTATGTAACCAACACTGGCGTGATCGTCCATTACTCCCCTGATGTGGGAATCGAGGTTCAAAGCCTTCTGGCTCAAAGCTGCTACATTGCTCTTGTGTTTCTCTGTGGTCCACCTATTCAACTGGCTGCCCATGGGACACATCTGGCCAAGAAGCAACCTCCAAATGGCCTAACAGAGTCAGATCATTATATCATACATAATATAGGCTATCCATTATCATTTATAATAGCTACTCAGTGTGTGTTCTTGCCAGTTTCACTTGCGACACCAGGAGGAATGAGACTAGATGCCAAAATAGTGGTGCATATCACAAGCTGGCCGGGGAGCGCCGTGCAGTGGCCTGTCGGTCTGATCAGCCCAGTTTGTAAACATGGATGCCAAAAAAAAAACAGGCGTTGCATCCCAGCGTTTAGTGGTGCCTCCACTTCCTGTGTACTCATCCACTTTATTTCTTAGAAACCGCCTAGTATCTCTGCTGTTTGTGCCTGTGTTGTTTTTTTAAGATTACGTAAGCTACTTATTCCACGTATTTGTCAGCTGTGACGAGTGAGAGAGAAGAGCAGACACGCACAAACAAACAAGCGGACAGACACACAGATGATAAACAGGCTGCTGCAAATGTCCGGCCCATCAACATTTCGTGGTTTTAAAACTCTGACCCAATGAAATGTGTAATTGATGAGCCCTACCATATGGTGTTTTGACATAAGGGGAATGAACACAGGGCCCAACAGTTGCCTTAGAGACTGTCATAGTAATACAGCACTTCACTTAACTTTAGTTTCCTGGTGCAATTATTGATTGACATTCATGTTTTTGCATTCAGATAACAAGATCAGTGCAGTTAGGTTTCCTCACCTCGACTGTCTCCCATGATGGTGGTTCGGTTGCACACACACACACACACACACGCACACGCACACGCACAGGGGCTGGGTGGCAGCTTCACACCGACGTGCCTCCGTCTCAAACAGCCCTGTTCTCAAACTCTAGGCCGCGGACTGAGGCCCGGGCCGGAGCGGTTTTGGGAAACCAAAAACGGGTCTGAAAATCCAAAACACAGAGAGAAAGAAGAAGAAGATGTGACACAGAGCATGCACATTATAACACAACAACAGATAACACTTATAGTCCAGAGGAAGGTGCTGAGCTTCCTGCATGACAGATGCATTTGTGTATTTGGTGCATATTTGTTTTTGGGTGTAACATTACAGCAGGGCTATGCAAAGCAGTCAGCTGCTAAACCGGTGCATGGTGCAAATACACTTGATTATGCAATGCAGAATAAACAATATAGTGATTATACTGAGCATTTGGCTTAGCATTAGCGACACTAGCTCACACTTCAAATGTTTACCGTAAAGCTTCGTAGCTCGCGTTAGCTACCCTCCTCTAAGTTACAGCACATTGTCATTAAATATCTCAGCATTACGTTAAAGATAAACGGGTCTTTACTGTTACAGTCCGCGGAAATCACGCTGGAAGTTTACTGCTACGGCTAACTACGGTTAGCATCCTAGCCTAGCACCGGGCAGCTGGAGCCAGCAGCAGACCCGGTTCGGTGCTGGTTGTTGCACCGACAGCTCCCTTTCCTGCACATAACCTACTTCAATGTCTCAAATACATATTGAGTTCAAATGAAAATACAGTTTACTGACGGTTTAGCGGCGCAGCTTCTTCTCATGAAAAGATGTAGCGACTAGGCCCCGTGTGTGTGTGTGTCTGATTCTCCCACACACACACACTTTGCCTCGTAGTCAACCCTCCCTCCCTCTCCCTCCCCCCGCAAGGATGCAACCATGATGATGATGGTGGAAGGATTTGGCTTTGGTGCATCTCTCACAGTTCAACATTGGCTCTGAAAGACTGCAGCAGCCCGGCTGCTTCTTCATGCAGCTGCAGGGAGCAGCAGGGTGGTGTTGTGTTGTGTTGTGTGTGTGTGTGTGTGTGTGTGTGTGTGTGTGTGTGTGTGTGTGCTGCATGTCACTGAGAGAGGGAGACCAGAGGTCAAGAGGTCAAGACGAGTTCAGCTCAGTGTGTCGTTTGCTGCAAAGGTTACTGTCGGCCACACTGGCGCACTGGTGGAGCTGTTGCACTGGGAAACTAATCTATCACATCTTCATCTTCTGACTGCTCATTTATGCATTTTATTTTTTAGGTTTCTTTTATATTATATTTTTATAATACTGCTTTGATGTGTCTGTGTGTAATGCTGCTGTTACACTGGAATCCCACAGCTTGGGGTCAATAAAGTATTTATATTCTAATCTTTTTTACTTGCAAGTTAATTATAACTACAAAAATATGTGTCTGTGTTCATGGGTGCAGATCGTGGGGGGGGGGCAATTTCTGAAGAACATGAATTGCCCTAAATACCCTAAATTATTCAAAATGGATCAAATGTATTTTCAGATCTAAAAAGAAATGATTGCAACGGTGGAAAAATTAATGTTTGACAAACATATTTCTGACTCCATCTCTGCTCTCGTCCACTACAGCACACATGAACGGTGGTTCCTTACACAGACGCTGATGATCAGCAGGCTTTAAATCAAAGGGCTTCATATTTTAATATCATCCATATCAGTTAATCATGCATAAAGTAGTCCCCACACACCGGGAGAAGAGGGAGGTGGTGAGAAGAACTGGGGGTGAGTAGACTTTACATGCCCGAGACACTTCAAATTATGATTTACTAATAAAACAGTGAAGTAAACTGCTTCTGTCGGCTTTGTAGGACTTTAAACAAGAAAAGTTTAAGCACGGTCAATGAATCCATGTGCAGACCTGTTAATGTAATGATATGGCGAGCCTCTACAAAGTTATGATTTATGGTGGCATGGTATGAGTTGCAAACGTGCAAAATTAAAAAATCACTTTTGATTAGGGAGTTGTTCCCTCTACTTCATGTGGCAGAAAGCTCTAGCAGGTGTTTTTTATTATACTTTATCGCCCTCAAGGGGGCTAAAATGACATTACATAAAACTCATGGACCCTTGGGTTCTTTTTTTATATGAATGCATCATTTAAACAAAATAACTACACATGTTTTATACAAGATATTTCCGTTTGTCCAACTATTTAATCTATTATCCCCCTTTTTTTCTTCATTTAAGGGACCCAAATAACTGAAAATGTTACTTGAACATACAATAAAGTAATTATGCAATTATAATATTACAATTCAAACCATTTGCAGTCAGTTTGTCTGAATTCTGCGACCTACAGACATCAGTAGACACAATTGTTCCTTAAAAAGGATTTGTTTGCTTTTGCTGTTTGGCATCTTTATCCTGCTCCACTGTCAGAAACAACAGGTTCTATAAACCTAATTTAGTTTAATTAAATAGTGCATGTAGAGCAAAATTGCAATACAAGGTGCTTAAAAACCTGGAGTGGAACGATGCTGGTGAATTTCAAGAGAGGATACATTTATTTAATTCAACATTCATGTTTTTTAGTTTGTTCAGTGAAATAATTCATTTTTATTCAAAGGATGGAGTCAAATCTCGATTTAAAATTATATTAAAATGTTTGTATGTAAGATTACAACATGTTTATATTATTGTCTGTATATGATGTGGTAAAACATAAGTATAAGTAACTGTAATATTTCCAGTTTAGTCCCGTTTCCTGACATATGTTCCTGTTAATTCCAATTAAAACCTTTGCAACCCTGTTAACACAGCAAAACACAGCAATACAATGAAAATACAATGCAAATGAAAATAAATGCTAATGTAAAGAAATGATGGACTAATATATATATACTAATGAATATGATTCTTACATTAAATCAGCCAATATGGACATAAACACCCTCAAATTCAACCTGAAGTCATCCCTTTAAGATCATTCTAAGTGCTTCATTTCAAAGCAGTGTATGTGCATGTGTGCCTGTGTGTGTAGCTACATACATACATACATACGTGTGTGAGTGCGTGTGTGTGAGAGTGTGCGCGCGCTGTGTGAGGGATTAGCCTCAGTGTGTGTCCACCAGTGATTAGCCTGGTCAGTGGGCCTGTTGTGCATTCACTCAACCCATTAGCATATTAATGCAGCCTCGCTCTTGATCTCCCTCCCTCTCTCTCTCTCTCTCTCTCTCTCTCCCTCGCTCTTTCTCTTTCTCTATACATATTTCCCAGAATGAGTTGTCGCTTCCTGCAGCTCCAATCTATAAATATCACCAATTTACGCCACTCGGGCTGTGAAGCAGGGGACAATTTCGCCACACAAATTTCAAGGTGCCTGCTCTTTTCCCTCCAAAAATGTCCTCTTATCCTCCTCTCTGTCTATCTTTGCTTCATTTTTTCATCCTGCTCACAGTCTCTCTCCCTTTCTCTTACCACCTCATTCAAATCCTTTACTTTCTCTCCAAGCCTGCCCCCCCCCCTGATCTTTGTCAAACACAAGAAAAAACACACAGAGGTAAATTCACAGTGGCAAACACAGAGAGGGTAAGTACACACACAGACGCACACACCTCCCTCCCCTCATCCACTCCTCTTTTTTTCTGTCACTCTCACCCGTTACACTGCAAATTTAGCAAGACCCTCTCTAGACGTCGGTATTGAAGTGTGAACCGGACACATTCAACTGTGCTTAGAGCAGCCCTTTCTGCTCCACCAGCAGACTCTAGCCCCTTTTCCTAAAAGGGACACCCCTGATCTGCAGAGCCAGGCCTGTACGAGCGTTAGACTTTGCATCTTAGCAGCAAAAATATACAAGAAAAGTAAGAAATCAATGCCATTAATAGTTGGTTTATTTGTTCTCTCCTCTTCTTTAAAGTTAACATAGATTTAAGCATCAAGTCACGTCTGTTAAAACGTCACATTTTCACTTTAGAGTGAAAGAAAAACAGTATCTTCTATGTTTTGGATAAACTTTTGTTTTGCCGTGAAATAATGTGTAGAATCAGAATCCAGTTTATTGCCAAGTTGGTTTTCACATACAAGGAAATTGCTTTGGTGTATTGATGCACAACATGAACATCACAAAAAAAAGAAATAAAAGCAAGTATTTCAAGATTTTAAAAAAACAAATATAGAAGGAAATTACAAAAAATGTTAAAAATTAAAATTAAAATTAAAGAACTGTGCAGTTTTAGAGGTGTTAAGTACATACTACAGAAATATATGCAATGTGCAGAAATACAGTCCCAAAGCTGTGTGTTAAAGTATTGTATATGTGAAGTTAATGTAACATGTCTACAGGAAGGGATAAGAGTCCATATCAGTGGGGGTCTGGGCCTTGATGAGGAGGCCAGCTGCAGTCAGTTTTGGTCCTGATGGACCGGAGCCTCCTCGAAGAGTTTGTGTCCAGAGTGGCAGGGCCACAGTCTCTCCTGTGTGGGGTTCTGTTTCCTAATTTGACATTTGTGGTGACTGCTCTGCAAAAGTCACATTTTCTCTCTCCACTACACACCTGACTTGACCTCACTGACGTCACTGTTCATGTTACATCTTGTTTTTCTGTTACAAGTAGAAGTTGTTAAAAAAAAAAAGTTGACCTGACCTCCAAACATGTCAAGAGAGGCTCTTACGGGCTTCACATTTACATAAACACACACTCTCCCTCATTCAATATCTCCCTCTCTCTGTCTGTCTCCCAGTGTCTCTCGCTCATCCTCCCACAAAGCCATTGAGTGTTATCCCGTCCATGGTGGTCTGTTCCTCGCTGATTTTCAGAGGTCAGGGGCGTGATGTCCATCCACAACTCCTGGTTTCACAAAGGCAGACGCAAGAATTGCGTTTGGACAATCAGCTCCGGACCTCCGTCTTTCTCTTGCTCGTCGGTATGTTCACACACTCACGCACGCTTTGATGGCCTGGTTCACTGGCTGGTCGCTGATGTAAATTCAGCTTTAATTCAATAATGTCAGAGAGTGAATGGTGCAATTCCATCCAAATATCCCTTCCTCCATCTGCTGAAGTTCAGTTTAATAATGGCGTTTGACCTCCTGCTTTCCTCAGGTCAGCACCTATGGATGGAAGGAAGGAAAGGATGGTCAAACTAGAACAGAAGAATGAGCGGGAAGGCCGGGAGAAAGAAAGAAGAGAAAAGAGAGAGAGGGAGAAAGCTCTAACTCATGCTTGTGCTCTGTGTGGTTGACACCATGATGAACGAAGGGGTCACCACCCGGGGGCAGGCCCGTCCAAAAGGAGACGGCGATGTGACCCTGTACAAAAGAAGAAGTGGGTCCCCCAACGGTCACACGGATCAAAGAAGACAAAAGCCTGAGATGATAACTCAGCGCAGCAGTAGAGCGCATTATTATTAGACACATGAGCTGCAGCAGTAGTAAATTTAAGTTGGAGGCAGGAGGGTGGGGGGGGGAACCCCAACTGAAAATGAAAAAAATAAAGCTCTGACTTGCCCTAATCTGATTTGCCGTACACAACATTTTCTCTTTATCTGATTCGCTCCGTGAGGTGTTTTCTCTTTCTGTGGGAGCCCGTCTTTATCCAAATGATGTGGTCTTTGGTGAGGCCTGGCCTATTCATGGGAACCCCATGTGCTGTGTGCCCACCATTGAGGTGCAGAGCAGCATGGCCACAAAGGATGGCAGCGTTTCAGAGTCCTTTCCCTTACAGTTAAAGTCTCTGTTCAGGACAAAGTTTAAACTTAACTCACAGAGACAGAAAATCCACCACACAGTTCAAAAAGTAAAAAGAGAAAATATTATGTGAATGCTGAAACATATATGTAGATTCTAATATTAAATAAACAGGAAAACATTTGACTTCTTCATGTAATCTATAAGCAACATTGGAGTAAATACGTTCTGTCATTAATGGCAATAAGAAACGATGGTTTTCCCAGGAAAAAACTTTGCAATAAAGTTTTCTAGCTTCATTATCAAACAAAAATAGCACGCTCAATTTTCCTGACAAAACCTCCAACAGCCTGTGATCATGTTGGTCTCAGAAGAGGCCCAGAGGCCTGAACTCGTCTCGTTCACACTCCTCTTCAGGAGCTGCTGCCACACAGGCGACTGGACCCATTTCAAAAAGACTTGTGCTGTTCAAAAGTGAAAAAAGCCTGTAATCCCTAAATTTACATTCGGTTACATCAACTTAAAGCAAAAAAAACCCCAAAAAACAAGAAAAAGACAAAAGCAGAGTAGTGCCCAGTGTTCGGACCCTTTGGGGCCTAAAATCTGGATCACGATGTTTTGCAGAAAGCATGTGATAAAGTCCCTCTCAGCCACAGAGGATTCATCCTTACATGTGCGACAGACATCCACTTCTCTCATTCGTCCTCCTTCAGTTCTGGGTCGAGTTGTAGTTGCATGGCTGTCGACGTCTGACCGCACTTGTCCTACTTCTCCATCTTTCACTCTCCCCGCCTCTGCCTCCTCTGATCCTGCGTCCTTCTCCCTCTCCTTCTTCAACCCTTTCTGTCCGGCCCTCCCTCCGCCTTTACATTTCCTTCACCCTCTCTCTCTCTCAATTTCCCCGCCCTCTCTCTCTCTCTCTCTCTCTCTCATTCCCTGTCTCTCGCTCTCTTCCTCTCCTCATTTCATGCAGCGCTGGGGTTACCTAAGAGACTGGGCCTCAATGGAGAAAATCTCCTTTGGTACAATGAACTGGGCGAGAGGCAGAGGGGAGGGAGGGGAGAAAAGGGGGGGACAGGGTAGGATGAGAGGGTGTTGGACACAGGAGGGGAGGGAGGGGGTGAGGGAGGGAGGGAAACGAGAGGGAAAGATAGTGGGATGCAGATGTATGCAGGGATGGAAGGGGGATACGAAATCCCAAAAATTGAATAAGTGGCTTCGCTTGTGTGATTTGGCCTCAATGGTCAGTCTTTTGGCGGTTGGCTGTGATCCCCCCCCCCCCCACCTGCTCCCCAGCCAGCCCAGTTGGTTAAAGTAAAAAAAAAACACGTTTCAAGTAAACCCCAGTAAAATAACCTCAAAGATTCTCACTAACAGAAAAATGAAAGTTTCACTCCTTTTTGAAGAACATCCTCATATAAGCATGAGCTTGGTGATCTCTGTTGTGTCAGTGTGTCGCCATTTTGTTTGTTTACTTGTTTGTTTGCTCTCTGCAGGGAGTGCAAGATGGGACCCAGAGGATCAGAGCCCTCTGTACAAAGACAAGTGTGTTTCGACAGTGTAAACCCTCTCTTCCCCTGCACAACACGGACCCCATTCAGCACCAGTAATTACACTGTCCCCCTTTAATCTATTCACAGTGTCTGTGCGAGAGGTGTTCCACAAAGAAGGAGACAAAGCACACACAACCTTGTTTAGAGGTTAGTTACTGATTAGCACCAAAACTTTTGCAGTTCATTTTCCTGCTGCACCTTATTGAGCTCCTCAGTGATGCTATTCAGTTTCTCGTTTGTCCCCGAGTTAGCAAACAGATCCCCCGCTGCTCAGTTCCTTGTCTTTACAACCCCCCCTCCTAGCCCAGCCAGTCTTCTCATCGGAGGATGTGAGAAAACAATAGAGCTAATAAAAGAAGCAGAGAGATAATTACAGCGCGGTGATGAAGTTAGCGTCCTACACCCCGAACCATAAATACCAGCAGTGTGAAATAGGATATGTGGGTGACTTTGGGTTGTCTTTTTATGCTTTTCTGTGCCAACAACGGTAACTTATTCTTATTCCCATGTATGTTCCGTGTACATGCCAGGGTGGATCTGGGATCTCTGTGTTAATGACTCTATCAGGTCCTGATACCCGGAGGCCCCCGCTGAGAGAATGCATCCAAGGGGATTGGGGTGTTAGAATGTGGCACAGGAGGTGTCAAAGTTGGGTTGGGGGTGTCCAAGTATGTGTATGTGTGTGAGACAGGGGAAGGGGGGCTTAGGGCAGATTGTCCATGGTACTCACCCCTCCGGGCGGGGCTGAATGAAGTTATTTCCAGGCCCCTGTCCATCTGTTACCGTGGCAGCAGCAGTGACCAAGGTGTTGCCATGGGGAGGTGGACACAAAAAGGCGTGGCGTGGGAATGGGTCCAGGGGTCAGGAGTGAGGGTCAGGGGGTCAAGGGTCACAGCCAGCTGGACAGCACACAAGAGGAGGCCAGGGTGAGAAAAGAAGGAGGGAAGGTTTTCTTTCTCTTTCTCTCCCTTTCTTCTCTGGGGTTTTGCTCGGGAGGGAGACGTCCGAAGAGTGGACACCACTGGACATTAACATTGAACTGGAGCGGTGAGATGAAAAAGAGAGAGGGGGTTTAGAGGGTGAAGGGGAGTGAGAAGGGCCAGGGGGTGCACAGAGTGGGGGCCCCCACACGAGGAGGCTTTGGGAGGCTCGCCTGCTGCATTAGGCCTTATACCTACTGGCGTCTAATCGCACACAGCATTTGACAGCCAATTGACTCTGTTCAATGTAACACGCAAATGCGACTATTGAGAGGATGTGGACGGCTGCATGTGTATCTGTCTGTGTGGCCGAGCCTGCACTTTATCCAGATAAGTGATACCCAGAGAAAACAAAAGGCCATTCGACGACGTTTCATTCCGGTCTTTTTAAGCTCAAAACGGCTCGGAGACAATGAGACCAACTGGGAATCAATATTTACCTCCACATGGGAAAAGACATTTTTTTAATCTTCTTGCATCTTTTATCTTTAACTAAAACTTTCCTACGCGTTTCAAATGCAGTCCACGTTGTCTTTAATTATTGTTTTGTGCAATTAGACATTGGTGCATTGATTTTACAGATGTTCCCAGTAAATATAAGTATATTTAAACATATATAAATATAAATCAATTCACTACTTACTCTGTATCGGCAGTTATGAAAGTCCAGGTATTGGAGACGGTATTGGGAAAGAAAACATTGTATGAAAATGTCTCCAATTGAATAAAAACTGAATCTGAAAGTAAAAACATCAACACATTAAGGTGCTTTCTTTCAGTGCACAACACTGGACAGTCTTCTGCTGATTATTATATCTTATTTAACCTGCTGAGGTCAATGATCTCTTTAAGTGTGGGCTGGCCAAGACAGCAGAATAAGAAGTTACAGATACACAAAAGAAATAGATGTATAATATGCACACATATACAAGGACCAACTGATTCATTCCCCATTGTACTTATAAGAGCTTTAAAAGCAGGCAGCTTTTTTAAGGTTATTCCAGGTGAGAGGAGCTTTCTTTCTCAGACCCTGTTGTGATTTTAGACTCTAACTACACTCATATTTCTGTGCCTTCAAAGTACAAATGCAGGCCTTTTATTGACTGCATCTGTTTTGTTACCAGTTGTAAATGTAATGATGAATTCATTTTTCATGTAACAAATCTCAATCAAGGCAAACGTATCTGAAATGTTACATATCCAAGAGCTTGAATATAACTTTGGCTGTTCACATGTTATTGCTGGTCTCTTTGGGAAAGAACACATGAAATGTAATGGAAAAGAAGGTTTTACTTTTACCTCCCATGATATTTAACGTTCACATCCACTCACCATTCCCCCAGTTCATTAACACTTATTCAGAGTGACCTTTTATCCATAATATCCCCATTTTGTCTCTGGTGATCGGGCTGATTATCTTCTTATGATCACTGGCAGAGAATCTAAACTGAGGCGTAAAGATACCATATGTTATAGTGGCATCACCGTTTAACACATCAGAATAACAAGTGCTAACGAGTGCTGCAGGGATAATGTAGTTTTTGCATGCCAACACAGAAGTTAGCATCACCCTGGTTCCCTGTGAGATTTTTGCTCTGTGGCAAATAGTTTATAAGAAGGAAGGTTTACAAAAGTTCATGATACTTACATGTTTTACTCATCAAGATAATATTCATATCGGCAGAAGTAAAAAGCTAACTTAAGAACAAACCACACCACGGTTGCATGAGCTGGTAGATGCTTGATCACACTCGTCAACGTGGTAATAATGCTCAACATATCGGCTTCAACACTGGTGCCATCCGTCATTACAGTCGGGGACTGAACTGTTGCAGACTATAAAGAGCTTCTACCACCTTTAAATTCAATTCATCCTTATTTATAGTGTCAGATCATAACATAAGTTATCTCAGGACACTTTTCCTTAGAGAGGAGGTCGAGACCACAATCTTTGATTTACAGAGACCCAATAGTCCCCTAATGAGCAAACAGCAAGTCATGACGGCAACATCAGGAACACCGACTTGCAAACAGCGGCGAGGAAAACGTTCCTGTGGCAGAAATGTTGGACACCACAGACTTTGACTGTGCTAACAAAACATGCTAACTCACTTCCTGGGAATCTATTAATGAATGCATATATGAGAATCTGCCTCATATTCCTATTTTCAGTTTGGTTTACAATTTATCTTTCAAAAGCTTTAATATTTGATATTAGGCGACTACTTTTAAACTGCTCGTGTATGTGTATATGTGGTGATGACAGAAAAAAGGCCTCTTTGAGTGGATCAATATACAAAGTGTTTTGTTATGTGAACCTTGTACGATACAAAATAATACGTGGTACTAAACTATGATTGAATCAATTTGACATAAACCTCTGAGATGCCAGCAGAGTTGTCAAATATCAGAAATCATAAAACAAAAGTAAGTATTTTATATTTATTGGAACCAACTTATTGTACTTATTTTATGTCCTATTCCTGTGAGACACACCAAGTGACATTTTGTTTCTCACTGCTCCATCAAATACCCTCCAAGTGGAAAGATTAGAGGTAAAGCTTCATCCTACATGGGTCGAGCATCTTGCAGTAAAAATTGAAATGTCCACCTGCAGCGTAGCAAAGTGAAAAAGACGGCAAACCTTGAGCCGCATCAGTGGATAACACATTATGACAACGTGGATAAGAAGTTGCTTACAATGCAATTACACACACAAGAACACACACACATACAGAGTAAATACTTAGGGCCCCTTTAGACTTTAATAGTTGCTGGGATCCATACTCCTCCACAGCTCACAGTAATAGGATTAGGAGCGGCCTCGGGAGGACATGGCAGGCCAAGTCCAACGCTCCGTTTGACACCTTTTGTCCACGATCCCTGAGACGCAGATCACAGCAATGGGATGAGGTACAAAGGCTTTTGAACATTGTGTTGTAGCTACAAATATACCCTGATGGGAGAACGCTGAGCCTTAAGTCCCACAGCAGATAAAACGAACAGACAGTGATTTTGACGACTCAATCAGTGGATGATGATCAAGTGTTAGAGAAATCCTGTTTTCTCCTTATAAATAAATCAATTTAATGTTGTACCTGCAAACAAAAAAGATCTGTGCTGCTCACTTAAAATGAGTGCAATCGAACCTTTGGAGGGGAAATGTTATGACACCACAGGCCATGACCTACGTTTAATGCTTTCAAGATTTTCCTGAGAATTATATTAATTATATTGATGCAAGGATATTTTTTTTATCCAATTGCACAACAGAGTATTCTCTTAACTTTTGCTTAAAACTTAACTTTCTTAACTTCTCACAAAATGCAAGTGATTCCTCCTTCCTTGATGAATGGTGTAGATTTTGGGGGTGGGGGACACAGAACATGTACATTTGACCCCCAATAACAAACTAATGTGGCTGCTCTCTCCCCACTGCTATGAGACTAAAAGTGTGATTCCATCAAGACAGTTTTTTCATGTAACAACTATTACCGGAGAAATCCCGGAGAATCGCTAACAGCCGTCCGTGGCTAACAGTAATTAGCTCGGGGTAGTACGGTGAAGGCATTCAAACTTCTTTTTTAACCACTAATGCTGCTGAAAATAACAGCAAACCTCTGCAGCAGCATGAGAAGAGTCCCTACACACAAAACAAAGCACCAATGGGCTCCTTTCATTTAGGACTGACTTTGGTAATCCACTTGAATGGACTTTACTATGAGAGGAGCTGGTACAGGGGTCATTAGGTAAGTCTTTAAAACAGTCTTTTAATAAACTCTGGGTTCAATAACTCCGTTGTTGGTGCTTTGTTTTCCGCGTAGGGACTCTTCTCATGCTGCTGCAGAGGTTTGCTGTTATTTGAGCAGTATCAGTGGTTAAAAAAGACGTTTGAATGCCTTCACCGTACTGCCCCGAGCTAATCAGTGTTAGCCACGTCCTGCTGTTAGCAACTCTCCCGGATTTCACTGTTAATAGTTGTTACACAAAGAAACTGTCTCGATGGCTTATTTGATGAATGTAAGTGTCGAAAAAGACCATGACCATGAATGACACTGAAATTCGCTGGGAGGAGAGCGAGCTGCAGCTCTGGAGACGGACCTTCAGTTAGCAGAACTCAAACCAGCTCAAACCCTCGTGCTTTGAATTTGTAGAAAGGGATCATCTCCATTGCTCATGGTAAAAACATAAAAAAGCATCCACTGTCTTTTGAAATGTTGTTGCATTTGAATGTCTCTTACATTGATATTCAGGTGGTTCTGTCGCTCTGAGAGGAGGCAGCAGCTCGCCCTCGTTCGAGTGATTATTGACATTCCCAACGATCTCCTCACATCCCGTGCCATGGCGAGGTGACACAGAGATTCTCTGTCTTCTCTCCTCCCAGTGCACCCTGGGAGAGCGAACAAAAGCAGTTTTATGACCAAGAGCTGCTGACGCTCACTTCCTGCCAAGAATCAGCGAGACAAGGTTCAAAGTGATCAGCGGCACACATACCAACACATGTGCAATAAGGGAACGCACATCAACCCCGACACTTGTTTAAAGATTTAGTTTTGGACGTGTCACACCATCTGACTTTGTGCTTAAACCTGAACAGTTTGTCTTTTCTAAAACCTGGATATTGTGTAATTCTGACAACGTTGTCACTGAAAGTACAGCCAACAGGTGGATGGAACAAGTCCAGGCCTGTTCTGCTGTCAAAAGGCATCCTGAGAAAAGCAGAAGAGGTAGACGTAACAGGTTAAGGGAAAGTGAGTTGAATAAAAGAGTCAATTACAGCAACTTATCACAAATGAACTTTACCTACAGTAGAGCTTTTTTAAAGGAGGGCAACAATATTTAAAGTCCCAACCCCGGACATGTTTTAAAGTATGTAAAAAAACACTCTGCTATGATCCATATTCTGCTTTTCCCACATAGAAAATCAGAAAAAACTCAAGCACATCTACTCATTCTACCTCACTGAGAAGTTCTGGATCTGGCATCACCTCGTTCACCGCTGCCTGTGCTTGCACCAGGTTGGTGACTACAATCTAGTTTCTCTCCGAAAAAGCAGAACGAATCAGGATGGCTAAACATCGGAGATAATCAGTCACAGGCCGACATATTGGAGCCTGCTTCAGATAGGAGGCTGGGGGCCTGAGGAGCCTCTTGAGTGGATGGCCGACTCACAGAGCCACGCTAAAGGATGGGCAGACATGGAGCCCTGGCTGTGCACCGTCCACACTGAGATTAAAAAGCTCTTTTGCAAGCGAGACCTACAGAAGACAGCGTCACACAGAAGCAACAACACAGAACAACAAGAACAACAGATCACGACAGATAGATAGATTAAACACATTACATAAAACAATGCATTAACAGACAGCAATTAAGTCAAGTGTTGTCATGCAACTGCAGCTAGCAGTGACCAGCAGTGCTTCATCAACATACCATTATCATAAGTGTCTTTAAAAAGACAAAAACTACAAGGAGATGGCCAGAAATGTCACTTTTTAAAAAAGTGTTTACGTCCAAGACAAAATGCACTTTGCTGAAATAATGAATGTCAACCTAAAAACCTGCTCTATCACCACAAAATGAACTTATAACATATTAGCAGTTCTAACAACTCTTGTGGATTTTATGGCATGGGCATCACATCTCAGCTTTGCATTGTGTGTGGTAAGTCTGAGCACATGTTGCTTTAAACTTCTTGACATGCTCTCTCTCTCTTCCCAGCACTGAAAGAGAGTCTGATGAATCAATAAGAGCGATAAAGAAAGAAAAAGGAGGGAAATCGTCTGAGTGGCAGAGACGTCTGAATAAGAGCCGGCAGTCCGATTTGATTACAATGGAACAGCTCCAGAGAAAGGAAAGCCTTCGTTTTCAGAGCATGTCTTCTCAGGAAAACGGTTGTAATGAAAAAAAAAATGTTTCTGTGTGTGTGTGTGAGAAAGTGTGGAAAAAAAGAGCAGTGCATGTAATTATCGGACAAGAGCCGGACAGGGGCCATGCAGGGCAGCCTGTAGACGGACCCAGAGAAAGGGACATTTACCTTGAACTCCAATCGTCCCGTCTCTGGGGCGGGGTCAGGTATTGTAGCCCGGCCTGACAGGGTCAGGAGTGGACAAGAGGGGAGACGGTGAGGCGGGTGGGGAACAGGGACAGAGGCTGCCCCTGGGGTCGTGGGGTGCTACCCCTGTGGGGGGGCAGGGAATGTGGGGGCAGCGGGGGGAGGGAGAGTAGGTATTGGCAGGTTTTCATGGGGTGCAGATGCTCAATATGCAGATGTCTAATCGAATTGTGCGCCAATGAATTGGTTCTCCCTCCTGATTTGCATCAGGACAATCCCTGGCAGTGGCTCAGGGGTCAGCGGAGTTCCCCCGGACAAAATGAGCAGCCGGCTGCAGAGGCCCCTGAGAACGTGTGAACTTGAAGTAGACTTTACTCAATGACAAGGATATTGATTGATTTAAATTTCTGTCTGTCTGTCTGGGAGTGCATGTGACATCTGTCATTCCAGTGAAGATGTTGTTTCTCAAAGTATGAAATGGAAAAAGTGTTTAGTGCTTTTTAGTGCTTTGCTCCAAAAAACCTAAACAGGACACTCAGATGCTGCTGTCTTACTGTCCTGACTGACATACCATTTTATATATATATATATATATATATGAACACACAAATACACGGTTTCAAAGCTCAAACCTCATCAAATGATTAAAATGTCTTAAGTACTGAATGTAAAGTTTCAGATTTATGTTTTTCAGGGAGAGGGCCAAGACTAGGAATTCAGCGACCAATTGTGTTTTGAATAAAGAGGGAGATCCCAATTTTTTGTCATGGTTTAACTTTCCCACCCTAATGCCTAAAAAAGCAGCATGAATTCTCACCTTTTCTTCTACTTTGATCAGTTCCTTGAGCAGCAACATTTGGAACAGAGGAACAGGACTAAATTATTAAAGTATTCCTGATTCTGAGGACCTTCAATCAGACAGAGGTTACAGGAACAGAGAGCAGAGAGCAGCCAGCTCACATTAAGACACGTCTCTGAAGAGAGCCCCCAAAGACACAACTTCTCTGTGATCAAACTCAAACTGGACAAAGGACTATTAAGTTTCATTCGAAATGTTGAAACACCGATGCAAATGACAGGAAAAGAAAGGCTGAATTTCTATTCTGATATTATTAAGAATTGTAATTACGCAAAATAAGCCACCAGTTTTTGACACAACACTGTCCACGGGGTGAGTGTGAGGCAGCAAGGAACGAACCGCAAATGCAGACAGACGGGGACGGATTAGGGATTCATTGCAAAAAGTTACACTCGACCGTTACCCCTCAGGTCGTCGTTTCAGAGTGCTGGATATGAGGACCAAGGGACTTGTCATTCACAAGCTCAATGGGAGAAAATAACTACTGTCTGATCATGAATTGCACAGATTTCTCTTTTGCACAAATGACTTATATTATATATTAGCTCAGATTTCTCATTTGCACACATTGCTTACATAGTTTAGTTGTACTTTGAACTGGAGGCTGAAGAACCTTCTGCTCACCCACTCTGTAAACTATCCGGCTGTTAAGTCTGACGTAACACCCTTTCAGAATAAGATTTCTGGGTCCAAATGCTCCGTTGAAACAAAACAGACACAAAGGTCAAACATGTGAACCATTACATCACCTCTTTCGTCTGTTAAACACCTTTTTAAATGATGAGAAAGAGGTAAAATGACAATTACGTTGTTTTTTAAAAACTCAGATCTGTTCAAACAACGGGGAACATGGCACTGCGGCGTTGTAGAAATAAAAGGCTTGGACCCGGGAATCATATTTTGAAATGGCGTTACGTCACGACTTAACAGATGACCCATTTGTTGTTGCACTTCAGTGTTTTGTGCTTGTTTTTAAATAACTCCTGGCTGCTAATCCATGTCCCCGTCAGGGACAATAAAGGAACTATGAACTTTAAAAAGTGATTGTACATAAGCTTACTGGCGAGTCCAAACAAGAGGTAGTTTAGAGTCCAGAGGATGGCAGGAAGGGTCAGAGATGGGTGCAGACAGGCAGGTCGGTTCCAGGTAACAGAGGCTTAAAAGCAATAGCAAGAAGCAACAAAGCAACTATGGCCATCTGACAAAGAGTGAGTGGAAAAGAGTGGCTGCAAGGCTGATGCTGAAAATGGGAACAGGTCACCCACTGGTCCTGGGAACAGGGGACAGGTGAGGGACTGGAGGGACATTGATTATTGCACTGCAGGAAGGAGTTGACAGAGGGCCTCGGGTGGACAGGTAGAGAACAGCAAGGAAAAGTACTAATACCACTGTAAAAAACTCTCTGCACTGATCACTGCACATTCACCAGGAAATGTAAGTGTGGACACTTTTAATACTTGAATATTTTTACTCTGAATTTAAAAGTAAAGTAAAATACTGTCCCCTGTGATTGTTATTCTATATCATTCCAGTATGATTACTCATGCATTAATGAAAAATCAGGTTTTTACTGTTGCAGCTGAGGTGGAGCTAACTTTTAACTATTTTGAGGCTAATGCTCATTTTCATTGCGGCCTAATCTGCTGACTATGTTTTCCATGGATCGACTGATTGTCTGGTTTGTAAAATCTCTGAAAATAGTAAAAAAAAGCCGTCATAACTACACGAAGTAACACCTTCACAATGTTAACATATAACCTGACAAAAAAACTGAAAAAAGTATAAAGTGGCATGAAAAGAAAATAATCAAGTAAAGATGTATAGACCTTTTTAATGGAATTCTATTGCTAGGCAACCGCCTTAGTCCTTGTTAACTTCCTGTCAGCTGATGTCGTTCACATTCACTCATTTAAAACGTTTATGTTTACAACTTGAAAAGATCTATAATTAGATTCCACCATGATCAACAAGGCTTGAACAGGTTCCTTGCATTTCCAACCTTCTTGTTCTTAAAATGTAAATATTAGCACTGCATGAAATACATACAACGCACGCCAAGCTGCAACGCACTTAATGGAAGATTTGTAAAAGCAAAGAGCCAAGACATCTACAGCAGGGGCGGTTTTAGGGCTTAGCCATACAATTGGTCTGGGGCTGTGTGTGTAAGTCACTCTTGCCTTATTTGACACCCATCCTCAGACACCTTTTTGGTACACCTACATGATGCATGTGGGTCGCAGCAGTTTCAGCGAGGTAAAATTGACTTTTCAGTGTTTTCAGTGTCCATTTCTGAGACGTTCTGAACCACAACCGCCATCATCCCTGTGCACAACGTTCTGCAGATGGACACTTCTAAAGGTCACTCAGATTTGTTGTACTGAAGACAAAATCACTGATGATGCACATTACTTTCTTTAAATTGTGCTCAAATCCTAGTATCAACACCACAATGGAAAACAATATTAATTTAAATCTTTAAACTAACTTCTGATCTTCCACAGAAGACCAAGTTTGTTCTAATATTTGAAAAGTGCGAGTATGGAAACTCACTGAAAGGCTGAGTTGTTTCTCTGCGGTGCCTTCACTCACAGCCGACTCTTTTCAGAGTTATGTTGCTCTCTGGTGGCGACATGAGGAAGGACACTCCGAGCCTCCAGATTCAAGTTCACAACACAAACAGATGTCAAGGATCTTGATTGCAGTGTTCCTTTATTCTTACAAATGTAACAAAAAAGTTATATTAGTTTATGAATAAGTCCTGACAAACGTCCGTAAATCTTCAGATCCTATAAAAAATAAATGTGGGTAAATATGAATTCGGCTTCCTTACTGAAAATGCAAAACTCTAATGTAACTTAAATACAACACACTTGTATTATATCCATATTTGAAGAAGACTAGATCAAAGTTGGAAGTGTCACAAAGATCTAAGAAAGTTTAGCAGCACCTCAACACAAAATTCAGTTTATCGCATAGAAAAATGATAATTCTGTTGATTACCATTCGACACACTGGATATCATTTCTACATCGTTTGTCCGGAGAATTTGAGGCTTGAAGGTCCTAAAACCAGATGGTCGAGGCAGACAGGGACAGTTCAGCGATTTATTGGTAATAATGCAGGTGCTTACGCTTACTGAATAATGAGGCAGGCAAGAGTCAGAACCAGGAGGAAAAAGTCACAAATATCAGGCAGAGGTTCAAAGCAGGCAGGTGGCATTTTTCACATGGTTTCAGGGAGCAAATATTACAGAGACTAGAAAGCAATGACATGAGCTGTTGAGGAGTAGGAAAAGGACTGGCTGAATATCTGCAGGGCTGATGAGGAAAGTGTGAACAGGTGCAGGGCTGCAGGGCTGCAGGGAAGGTGAGGTGACAGGCCGGAGAGAAAGAGGTTTGAGGAAGTACGAATGTGGCTGGAGGGACGGACAGAGAGGCAGAACGTGACATCATTTAAGACTTGAACCTTTGAACCCCCCAAAAATGTTTTTTCCAAAGGTTTTATGAATCATCCGTTAAAAGTCCATAATTCATCATAAACTAAGGTAGAGGAAGATCATCTGCACAGCCCCATGTCCGAGCTGAAGTGAACACATTTAGCCAAAAACAGATCCAGACACTCAAAAGTAGGACATCATCTTTTAGTCAAATCTATTTTGCTATAAGACAGTAGATCACATGACTGAATGACTGAGCTGCAACAATTAGTCTATTGAACATATACAAATGATAGATTGTCAACAGGTGAATGAGTCCCTAACTGATATGAAAACTGATGAATTGTTTTGATTCATTTTTCTTTAATAAGAAATATAAATAACATCTGGTTTGTTTCCTCCTCTGTGGCAGTAAACGGTCGTACAAGTCATCTTGGAAACACTGATCAACATTAGATAAAGTTTAGTTTTAGACCAAACAACTGGGGTTGATATTGAAAACCATCATTAGTTGCAGCCCCACTGAATGACTGAATGACATGAATTTGATATATAAACATAAAAGATTCTGCACTGGAAAACTGGCTGTGTGTTCTGTGCTAATAGCTGCTGCAGTGATTCGTCTCTACCCGAGGTCGGCAGAAAGAACCGGAGAACAGTTCACTCCAGATGTTGTTGCTTCAGCGATGCTTCTGTCACTTCTCAGATGATCACTCTTCACTGGATAGCTGTAACGACAGTGAGAAATACAAAGGAACGTGGACTAGAAATGTTTATTATCATCATGTGTTTGGTTGGTAGTGTGTGTCTCTGTACTTATATTTCTCTGCACGTTTATGACTGTATGCTCACGGACCTGCTGTGGTTACCGTGATTTGCACATTTTGAAAAAAATATTTTATTGACTGTTTGATTCATTCCTTGACTCTCCACCATTCTTAAGTGGTTGGTAGGGGGCTGCAAGTGTCAAACATCAGTCAGGCCGCCCTAGTAGCTTTAGCTCACCTAGTATAGCATTGTTAGTTTCTGCAAACCACAGAAACACTGGTAGGAAATCTTTTTGGCACCTTCTAGTGTCTATATGACAGACACCAGGCTTTTGGAAGTTAGAATTATATAATAATTTGTGTTGTATATAAAGAAACAAAGGAGGGATTCAGCATACAGTGTCTGCCTAGTGTAGCCGACTTGATGAAGTACTCACTGTGTTCAGCTGCATCTCTGACCGAAGACGTTTCAGAGGATGAATAGTCCGAAGCTATACAGGAAAAACTAAGTGTCAGTAGTTGATTAAAAGCATTAACTGTGTTCATTTCAGAGAGAGAGACAGACCTTTACACTGACACAATACTTACAGTTTGCAGGCCTGAATCCTGGAATACAGGAGAGATTACAATATTAAAACATTTAAGATCAGACGTGACGCACTGCATTCATTTCACAGTTTCCAGCTCCTTCTTTTTGTCACCATTGTAATTTTTAATCAGAATTTATCTTCTTCCCTGAAATACTGACGTCTAATTTGCACTCTGTGCCGAAACAGTGGAGTAACAGTGGCGTTATGGTGAGTAAAAGCATCTTTCTTCGCTCACCATTTTGGTTCCTCCTCCAGATGAAGAGTCCAGTGATGCAGAGTGCCAGCAGCAGCAGCAGTCCTACAAAAACTCCAATACCAGGATCAGCAGGCGACTCTGAAACTGGACCCATAATAGAATATTCCCACTTTGCCTCTACCACTGGATGGACCTGATGTTGAAGCCGCTTACCCCAGTTGGTTCTGATCACATCTTTGTCCAGTTTGGTGACAATGTTGTCCATTACCCTAGAGAGCTGAAACACACAGTCGTACCTCCTCCAGTCTTCAGGTGCGACTGATGAAAGTTTCAGGTCAGCAGTCATCTGGAAGGATCCATCGTGGTTGGGGAGGATCTCTCCGATGTCCACGTCCTCATGAAGCTCCTCTCCATCTTTCCTCCAGAACATCATGGCTCTGTCAGGGTGGAAACCTGTAGCGTGGCAGCTGACTGGAGAGGAGGGAGACCTCTGGAGGAGAGACACTGAGGGAAGGACTTGCAGACAGAGAGAGAGAGAGAGAGAGGTTCAAACCACTGTAATTGCACACTACAGAGACTAAAAACGGTTGTGTACATTGTTGTTCCATCATGTGATTCTACCTGTTCTCAGCAGAGAGCTCCTCCCATAGTTCAGATGCTTCCTCAGCCAGTCAGGACAATTGTGGGTGAGGAAGTCCCTCCAAAACTCATTTTTAGCTCTCTGTCTGTCCCAAAAGTGTTTGGTGATGACAGCCTGTGGCTTTGGAGCGATCCATGTCTCTGTGGTAAAATCAAAAGTTAGGAAGTCTTCTCCATCATACCCGTACTGCAAATATCCAAGAACCTCTCCTGTCTCATCGTCCCATTCACAGCCAAGCATCTTCTGTAGAATCTGGACACCTGAGAGAGAGAGAGAGAAAGAGAAAGAGAAAGAGAGAAAGAGAAAGAGAAAGAGAAAGAGAGAGAGAGAGAGAGAGAGAGAGAGAGAAAGAGAAAGAGAGAGAGAGAATTTATTCAAATCTTGAATTCGAATGAAATGAAACATGCAATTAACACATTCAACAATTTTGAACATGTTAATAATGCAGCTAAAGACATTAACCATATCTTCATCTAAAAGCTGCATTCAATGCAAATCTAAAAACTAACAAACCCCACCGTGGAAACGGTAAACAGAAAATCTCTGAAAAAAAGGGGTTTGACGGTGAATGTAAAGAAACTATCAAACCAAAAACACAGACACAGACTTGACACGACACTACGACATGAATATGCTGAAACCATGCCCAGGGAGGAGCATGCATGTGGTCACTGCTCGACGGGGGAGGTAGAGATGGAGATGCACTTCCTCCTTCACTGTGAGAAGTTCTCTTCACTAAGAGACCTCGGCTACAGAGGAAAGGGACAGCAGCAGCACTGGCAGCTCAATGTGTCTCTGCCTGCCACAACCTGAAGGACTAACCATCAGTAGCATCTGATCATCAATATATTGTGGATGGTTTCTGGTAAAAAAAAAGTTTCTTGATTTGAATTGATTTGTATTGTTTTGTACCACTTTATCAATGAATTGTATATTTTGATATGCTTTTTTGTGTTAATGTATTAATATGTTATGTTTTGCAATATTGTTTGTATAACATTCATGCCAATAAAGACATTTGAACTGAATTGAATTTAATTTAATTGAGAGAGGTGTGTATGAAAGAGAGAGCCCGGTTGTATTTTCACATTGCTCACTGCTTGAATCACACCCTTTTTGGTCTTGGCCTTCGTTTTGATCTTAACTCACACCTGCAAGGTTTCATGACTGTATCGAACTCTTGTGATGACAAAATATGTCCAGAGACAAACACGTGCAAAATACTGAAAACTGCCTCGGTTGTAGTTCCCACTACCCAATTTTTTAATGAAGAAACACACACGCACGCACGCGTACACGTACACGCACACGCACACGCACACGCACACACACAAAGAAAAAAGGTAATGTGTTACATACTTCCAGTTTTGTTTAAGCGCTGCTTCAAAATGAGAAACTCCTCTTTAAAGAGTTGCTGTTGCACAGTGCAGTCATGTGCGTACAACCTCCAGTAGTTGGGATCCCCGTCTCTTAAGTTTTCCATCCAGTCCTGTTTGGGTATTGTTGTTTTGATTTTGCTGTCACAGTAACTCACCAGGACGTCATTAACCAATGCAACAGCCACAACCTCTGGGAAGCTCTGGACCACAGACGACGCAGTCAAGAAACCCTTGAAGGAGTGTTTCACTGTTGGACAAACAGGTTCAGGTCATGGATTTGATTTTTGTTTTTTTTTGGTACATTATCATTCTTTGGGATAAATGGATGGTGTGTCCTTAAAGACAAAATGTTATATAAATATAAATACAAGCATTAGTATCATTCAATTCTAATGTGTCTTGAGCAGCGACCATTATGTGTTTTTAATAACTCTATAAATAGAAAACAATTATAGGGCACACCTCATCATGGCATTTCTGATTTAACAGCATACACCTGCTCACTCGTGAATCATATGAAAAACCTATCATTAGATACATGATGTAATTTATATTTCTTAAAAGATTTTAATAAACATAAATGTCCTACACGTTTACTCTATGAAAGAGTCACTCAGACTAAACGAACACGGCTGTGTCAGGGTGTCATCCACCCCCACAGGAGCTCGTAGATCAAACTGACAGAGGGTTTAAAATGTCATCTTACCTGGAGATGAAACCTGACAGAAGAGGAGCAAGAAAAATAAATGCATCATTTTGATAAAAGAAGTCAATCTTTTCATCAGTCCGAAGCAGTTTCCTGGTTTAATGAGATGGGAATGATTCTAGAGTACGACGTGTGTTCACCTGTTTGTTTTATACAGGGGAGTGTCACTGAGAGGAAGCCTCTCTTTTGCAGGAATACACACAGTTAAACAGTCTTGCTTCTCTAACCTTTAGACCACCACTGCACCCCCGCCCCCCCCCTGTAAGAAGACTCTCACAGCTGATCAATGATGTAATTCAAAAGGAATTTTCTGGTTCTGGTGTGTAAACTATTTATGTTAGGTCTCTGTTACCTGTCCCTGCTTGCTTCACTAGCGCTCTTTGTCTGTGCTTGTCTGCTGCTAAATTCCAAAACACATCATATCATGTAATGCACAACATAAAAAGTGATGCAATTCGTCACCTGAAGAGTGACAATGTCTCCAGCTGCAGGCTGACAGAGAATAACCTCAGTGAGTTTCTCGCTCAGTGCCAGCAGCAACAGTCCAACAACAACTCCAATAACAGGAGCAGCAGGAAACTCTGAGGGAGAAACTGGACCCACTACAGAACCTTTACACTTTGCCTCTACCACTGGATGGACCTGACGCTGACGCCGCTGCTGAACTGGCCTCTTAACCTTAAGCTGGTTTTAAAAGGTTTTCTTTTTTTAACTCAGTTGTGTATAGTTGAAAAAAGAAATAATTAACACAATAGACCAACAAGAATGTGATTCAGTGTACATGTTTTCTTTTACAAAGCTAGCTGTTCTCTACGGTCTTCTGATGTTCACGCTAAACTAAGCTAATCTTGTCTGGGGTCTAACTCTGCTCATAGTTGACACCTTTCATTGATTGGTGAGAAAAACTGAACGCTCAGTTAATGTTCATATTAGTGCAACTATCTGGCCGTTAAGTCTGACATAACACCGTTTCAAAATAAGATTTCCGGGTCCAAACGCTCCGTTGAAATAAAACAGACACAATGGCCGAACGTGAACAATTACGATCACCTCTAGTGTCAGTTAGACGCCTTTTACATGAGGTAAAATGACTCAGATCTGTTCAAACAACTGGGAACGAGGCACTGCGACACTTTAGAAATATGAGACTCGGGCCGGCTTGGACCCGGAATTCATATTTTGAAAGGGCGTGACGTCACGATGTAACAGCCCGATCGTCACAGATGAGCATTTGGACTCCAGACAAACTTTTGAAAGTGGTGGACTTTATTGAAAAATGAAACATCAGCACAAAACAAAGAACAATACATTTGATTTTGACATCCATTTATGGTTATCACCACACTGAAATGTACCAAACATGGACCTTTTATTGGGTTGTGCAGTTGGCTTTGCCATCATAAATACTGAGCCACCGTTCTCTAACCCTGACCACACATGTCTTTCAGTTAAAACCCCATTAACCCTTTAGTGACCAAAGCAAAGAGCCAATAATCTGCTCCCTTAGATCTACATTGGATCTGCTCAGGCTGAACTAATTGACTCTACATGCAACTTCATGAATGTGATGGCAACTTTTCATTGTGTCCGTTGACCGGTTTGACCAAACAAAAGAACATGGTTTCAATAATTTATGATTTTGAGCATCATATTCTGTGTCTGCAGGCTCTGTCTTAGATCTGGTGCAGAGCAGCGCACAGTTTCACACTGACACATGTTTTAACAGCTTAGTTCTGTTTCTTCTGTCAAGTTTACAACTATAGTTTTTAACTCTGCTGGTTAAATGCCCCACAATATCTGTTGCAGTGACTTCACTGCACGCATGAAAACAGCCTCTGTCATCATTTAAGCAAAAGGTTAATTAAACAATTACATCAGAACATCATTTAAAAAGCAGAAGCCAACGGGGAGTGGAAATACTTCATTGAGGTGGGCGGTGGGTGGATGATTTAAGGGTGGCTTCAGAGCAGCTCTGCCCCATAATGCTTCACACACACATACACACACGCACGCACGCACGCAAGCACATGCACACACACACACACGCACACGCAAACACAAACTTTTCCTCCTCCTAAGTTAAATAGTTTATCGGTATATTTGAGTTCTTGATCACCTGTTTACATATCAATGTGCCTGCTGCAACACAGCTGCCTTGAAACACCCGACACTCTGATTGATATAATTCATTTTACGCCCAAAACACGGCTTTGATGAATGACGAGACTAAATACAACCCCTTTGCCCCTTGTGGTTTACTCTGCACCCAGAATATGCTCCGTCTAACTAGCATGTTAGAAATGCACCATAGATCATTTTACTAAATCTTGTAGTGTTCACAGAAACCTGTATTTCATGTAGTCATTCTAAAACCATAAAACATTAATAATCAAATGATCAAAAACCTTTAAAATGCTTTGAAACTTTGACAGGAAACACATTAGCATCAATGTTAAATAAATGAATAAAATGAAATGAAATTCTACATTATTGTGACTATTACTGTTAAAGCCTTAACGGTGTGTCGGTACTTTATTAGAGGTTTGCACCACGGAACCTTTGTGTCGGGTTTTTGCACCCTGTGGGACTGTTATTGTGGTTGCTCCCCACTTGTACACATGGATGGCTGGCTACACCAAAGATCAGTAAAGTACGCAGAGCTGCATTGAAAGTGTGCGTGCATTATTGCCCTCGGGTTACCACAATTACATTCAACGTTTAATTATCAAGCACACACAATAAAACTTCTACTTTAGTTTTATTGCAGGAAGCCCATTTCAGTGTTTTAGTTCTCTAAGGTTGAATGACACAGGTCAAATTCTGGGCTGATAGTTGATACTGATGTTTGTTGTTATTTACTCCCCCATTTGTGCCAGGGAAACAAAGACATCCTAAATATAAAATCATAACTGAACTGTTTTGGTAAATGGTAAATGGACTTGTACTTATAAAGCGCCTTTCTAGTCTTCTGACCACTCAAGGCTCTTACACACTTCTTGTCACATTCACCCATTCACTAAGACATTCACTCTGATGACAGTGGACATCTACATACCATCTAATCTAACCGCTCACACCACATTTGCACACCCATGCGCAGCACAAGGAGCAATTCGGGGTTCAGTGTCTTGCCCGAGGACACTTCGACATGTGGACCGGGGGAGGTGGGGATCGAACTGCCAATCTCTCGACAGGAGAATGATCCACAGTCGCCCAGCGGTTAATCACCAGTTTTAATTTCAGTCAGTCGTTCATAATACCATCTTTGAGGAGAACAGATTCATCCATACAAACAACCTCTAATATAACCTTCTTTCATATGAAAAAGATCAAAAATAATACATTTACCTTTTAACAGTACTCTTAGCCAGTGCAAAATTGATGAGACACAACAGATAAACATCAGCAAAGACCGTCCGACACCAATGTTCCAGCGATGCCGATAAATCAGTGCATATCTGTTGTTTTTGTCAGTCAGGTTGGAGATAGTTTCTCAGAGAGCTCAGAGACGTTGTCAGGAGCTGTAAGGTCAGAAACAAACTGTCAGTGTGAACCTGCGAAAAGTCGTCTCATCCTGCTCGGGAATGCAGGAGGCAGTCTTGAAAAGGTTCATCTGCACAATAATGTGAATCCCTTCTTTAATCTACAGCACAACACGTGTGTCAGATCAGGTGAAATGGAATGAAAAACTTGTTTTACTCACAAGCTGGAGGACATCGGGCTGAAATCAAGAGAAAAGACAATAATTTAAGAATATTTCATCACCTTCTTCCTATGAATATGACCTCCTCTTCCTCTCACTCAAACTAAATAAATCCTCCCTACACTTCACTTTATTTTCTTCTCTCTTCCCTCCCACATCATGGTGGCATAGTCATATTATCAGGACTCACAGGCTCTGAGCTTGACAGAGTTTACTGTTGGTTGCGTAAGTGATGCTTGTTTCAATTCAATTCAAATGCAACCTGATTAGAGCATCAACTCAAAGACTTAAGGCTACTGAAAAAAAAAAAAATCAATAAATTAAGTAGAGTTTTACATTTTTTAATGTCTCACCTTTCTTCTTTTTGTAAACGAAGAATCCAATGACAGCGATGAAGACGACAGCAGGAACAACCGTGGCGGGGACGATCATGTGGATGGGCTTCGCTGTTGGGCAAAAAAGAAATAAAATAATACGGGCACAGATAAAGAAAGTTAGAGCAGAAGAATACCCATACATCCAACATTTCATTCATACATGTGTCTGAGACTGACTGCAGTGTGTGTCTCTGTGTAAATGAATAAATATACTTATACTAAATAAGAAACTACTTATACTGATATCGTTTTAGCACAAACCTATCATTTGTGTGGTAATAACTATACTGTCTGTACAGTGCTGCCCAGCCCGCTCTCATTCCCAGAGTGTCATTGTCACCGTTTTATCGTGGCCTTCAGAGTTTGGCACCTGAAGGGGTTTTCAGTCTCTGTGTTTGACACCAACGCACAGTTACAAACCTGTCTGCGGTGACATTAGACGCTAAGAGCAAGTGCTCCAGGCTTAAGAATGCCAAACTCCACAGAAGGAGGCAGATTGTGGTGGTGGATGGATTAAACAAACTTTCACCCAGACGACTGTGGCCACTGTAATTACATCACACACACACTTATTTTAACCCCAGCCACGATCTTTTGCTTAATCTAACCAGATAGTTTTGTGTGAATTTACAATGTTAATCCAGTGTTCCCCGTGTTTAAAACAGCGTCTGTAGCGAAGAACCATGCGTGTGATGTGTAGGACTAACCGGTGTATTGTCAAGTGACGCTAAAGGGTCCTGACAAAACTGCCGTATGTGCTAACATGGGATGAGGACGGGTTGAGAGGCTCACATGATCTGATCAGTGATCCAGGGGCGAGCAACATGCATTGGTTTCATTCAGTAATTTCATTGGTTTATTATTATTATCCGTTTTTTGATGATGGATCCCCAGCACCCTCGTGTGTCAGTCTTACCACAGTTGGTCCTGATCACATCTTTGTCCAGTCTGGTGACGATGGGTTCGTTCACCCCAGAGAGCTGAAACACACAGTCGTACCTCCTCCAGTCTTCAGGTGCGACTGATGAAAGTTTCAGGTCAGCAGTCATCTGGAAGGATCCATCGTGGTTGGGGAGGATCTCTCCGATATCCACGTCCTCATGAAGCTCCTTTCCATCTTTCCTCCAGAACATCATGGCTCTGTCAGGGTGGAAGCCTGTAGCGTGGCAGCTGACTGGAGAGGAGGGAGACTTCTGGAGGAGAGACACTGAGGGAAGGACTGCAGACAAACAGAGAGAGAGAGGCACAGTCATCATAGACCTTTGGAAACACTGATCCACATTTTTCACCATTTTCCGACAAAGCAACCAATTGATTCATTGGGAAAATAATCAATAGATGCAGCCCTGATGTTATTGTACCTGTTCTCAGCAGAAAGCTCTTAGTAAAGTTCACATACATCTTCAGCCACATTGGACAAATCTGAGTGAGGTAATTCTCGTTGAATTCTGTTCTGGCTTTTTCAGCTTCCCATCTGTGTTTGGTGATGACAGCCTGTGGAGTTGGGGCGATCCATGTCAATGTCTTCAGGTCAAATGATATGAAGTCTTCTCCATCGTAACCGTACTGATTAAAACCTTTAGCCTCCCCGGTCTCATCGTCCCACTCACAGCCACTGAACCTCTGGAAAATGTGGACACCTGAGAGAGACAGAGAGCGTCATTAAAAAGGATGTTCAGGTGATAATGATCCAGTGGAAAGATGATGAGAACATTACAGGGGATTTGTGTGATACACTGCTTCTATCCCAGTCTCATGGGGTGCTCATGATTCAAGAGAAGTTCAAGTTGCACGATTAAAAAGTGGGGATGCAAAAACACACATTTTCCATTAGCAGCATTTCTATGAGGATACCGTTACAAAGTTGTGGGCCTTTACGGCTCATTGAGATTACAAACTGTGATTCCAACTTGAATAAGCCACATGTGAGCCTTTGGTTATCATTAGTAGAGGGCTAATAGCAACATTTATCCATCTCTGAATGGCTTTGCTTCATCTTTCAGACATGGAGAGGAAATGTTGCTTATAGTTAAGGTGGCTATCCGTAGGGTAATGGATCTGCCTGCATGGATGCAGCAGCCACTTTAGGTCTCAACACGGCTAAATGTTAATATTACTGTTGATAATGATACATCTAAGGTCGTCAGATATTACCGGACTTTAGGAACTAGCTTCCACACAAACTTAAAGCCATTCTCACAGAGAAACTGCGTTTGGGCTTTGAGGCTAGCCTTCAGTCTACCATTAAAACTGTCTCATCTGCTGCGTTTATGTTTCCGGTGCCTCTGGTCCCCATAGCAGGGTTAATGCTGCCGTCTTAATGAGGAGACACCAAGGTGTAAGACGAAACGCAAACACAGCGGATGAGTCGTGCTGCTACACCAAAGGTTAACCCCAGCAGCTCACCAGCTCTCCCAACTCTTCACAGCAAATGTCTGCTCCGTGGACAATCAACTGGAACATATGTTTACACCATTCAATCCCTCTACACTCCACTGTGTACAGCTGGAAAACAACAGAGTCCCTCTCATCTAATAATTAAGCCTGGCATTAGCTGCACCTGTGAGTCTTTAGCTACAGATAGCAGCAGACCCTTCACTGAAAGGACACGCTGTCCCCCTCTCTCTCTGTGTGAAAGGGTCTGTGAGTGGTCAAAGTCTTCCATTACAGCTAGATTTTGTAAAGCCTGAAAACAAAACCAAGATGTGGTGCGAACGTATCAGACCACTCGAATAACAACTTGATAATCATCATGAGAAGCCAAAAATAAACTGCCCACCCCAGCTAACATCCAAGATTCAGATTTCATATTAGACCCCACTGCTGAGTATTTCCTGTAACACACTGACCGGACGGCACTGACATCATACTACATTAGATCCCAGGCATGTTTCAGTGTTACGCAGCAACAAAAACACTTTAGTTGGAAGTTTGAATTCTTGACATAAAAGCTATACTGACACGATCTCAAGATGGGAATGAGTCACTTTACAGCAAAGACGCAGAACTGCAGCAGTTAAGAGTTGAATATACTGTACCTTCACTTTGGTTGAAGCGTTGCCTCAAAACATGAATCATGGCTTTGAAGCTTTGAGGCAGATTGTTGAAGCACTCCTGAGAGTACCACTCCACGTGCTGAGGGTTCTTCTGTAATACTGTTTTCACCCATTCCTGTTTTGGCTCGGCTATCTTTTTGTTGGTGTCGCAGTAACCGACCATGATTTCATCAAGCACAATAGCACCCACGAACTCTGGGAAGTTTGGGACTCCAGTAGACGCAGTGAGGAAGAACTTCAGGGAGTGGGTCACTGCAGGGCAGACACGGTTCATTCAGTTTAAAGGAAACATCATCACAATCGCCTTAAATGTTGGAACATTACAGGTGAATAAAGGAAAAACAATGAGATTGATTTTAAATGTGAAAATGTATCTCCTCTCACAATGTTTAATAGAATAGAATAGATTTTATTGTCATTGTTTTGGACAATGAAACACAATTTAGCAGCTTCCAAGTATTGGAAATATGAAAACAAATTATAAAAATATAAAAAAGCAAAAATACTTCATTTAAAATGGCAAAAATACCTAATATAAAATAGCAAAATATAAAATAGCAAAATATAAAAAAGCAAAAATACATAATATAAAATAGCAAAATATATAATACAAAATAGCAAAATATAAAATAGCAAAAATACATAATATAAAATAGCAAAATATAATATAGCAAAAATACGTAATATAAAATAGCAAAAATACATAATATAAAATAGCAAAATATAATATAGCAAAATATAAAAAAGCAAAAATACATAATATAAAATAGCAAAATATATAATACAAAATAGCAAAATATAAAATAGCAAAAATACATAATATAAAATAGCAAAATATAAAATAGTAAAAATACACGAAATAGAAAATAGCAAAAATACATCATATAAAATAGCAAAATATAAAATAGTAAAAATACAAAATGTAAAATAGCAAAATATTAAATAGCAAAAAACACAAAATATAAAAAATACATAATATAAAATAGCGAAATATAAAATAGCAAAAATACAGAAAATATAAAACAGCAAAAATACATAATGTAAAATAGTAAAATATAAAATGGCAAAAATACATAATATAAAAAAGCAACATATAAAATTGTCAAATAAATAAGAGTAAAATATAAAGATATTTAGAATATAAAGATAAATGTGTGTGTATGTGAGTGTGTGTGTGTGTGTGTGTGTGTGTGTGTGGTAGTGGTGGAGAATGTGCAGGGGACCTGTCCACATGTTAAAATAATCCCAGTAGCATGTAACTGTAAAACAATATGTACCTGAGGTGTTTTTAATGGAGGCTAATCAAAGTAATGCAGAACACATCTCCATGGTAACTCATGTGACACCGTTTAGTGAAAAACCACGTCGCGGCTAAACTTCACCAGGATAACTGGAAAACCGCACTCCACACGGTATCCTCCACACCTGCCCGAGTCACAGCAACACGGTCAACACAACAGGAACCTAAACGAGCCCTTCAGTGCGGCGCATTCAGTGAGTTTCAGTGAAAACAACTGTGAAAAGTAGCATGTTAGCTAGCGAAAGTGAAACTAAACCCCCGTCCCTGAGCTACGCAGCAAACTTCCGCGTTAAGTTAAAACTATAGACTGCGGTTAAAAAGTGGTCTTACCTGGAGATGAAACGTGACAGAAGAGAAGCAACAACAGCAACTGTATCATCTTGTTTTGATGGACACATGCGGGTAAAGGACCGAGCTGGATCGGCAGTGTTGTGGTCTTCTGTCCGGGTGGTCGTGTCATGACTGCGGTCAGGCCAGCCGCCACTTACCGTCTGCTGCGTGTCTATTAGTGCACTTACGGTACGGGGGCCCGGCTTGGCCAAAGTGGATGGGAACGCAGTTTTTTTATACCCTGTGCAAATTTCCTGATTTTCAAGAATTAATTAAAATTATTCCAAAGGAGGTTTGCTAATTTTTTCAATGGGTTCCTGTTCACAGTGACCCTGACTATCATTATGGACAATATCAAGACATTTTACTGCATGGTTTTATAATACATTCAATTCAAAATCCCCCCCCAGTGTCAAAGTGCATATTGGAGAATGGATAATTTCCTGATTTTCAATAATTAATTAAAATAATTCCAAAGGAGGTTTGCTAATATTTTCAATGGATACCTGTTTACAGAGATCCTGACTAGCATTATGGAAAATATAAAGACATTTTACTGTGTGGTTTGATCATAAATTCAATTCAAAATCCCTCCCACTATTTCTTTTACATTGTTTATGTTAAGCACTATCAATGTCTCTTTTATGGTAGATTATGTCCCTGCTTTGGGCCAGTTTTTTGTGCCTTTTTTAGTGCATTGATCATCAGACCTCACTCGTCTGTATTCTGTGATCTGATAAGTGCAGTAATAGACACACAACAGATACTAAATGGCGGCTGGCTTGACCGCAGTGTGTCACGGCACCTACTCGGTTCTGACTCTCTACATTCACAGACTTTGGGACATTTGGGTGGAGAAACGGAGGAAATGCCGCCCCACAATTAAAATAATCGGCTTCATGAGTCATTCACCATGCCCTCCAGTGCTTCCCACTCGGGACTCAGTAAATGTCACCCACAATGCATCGCAGTTATGCATTTGGTGCAAGAAAATACATTTCTTCTTGTAACAGTGTGATTTCTTTATACCCAAAACATATTTTTAAACACATGGGGAAAAACATAAACAGTCTAGATTATAAACCTCTGGCAATAATCATTATATTTATTAAAATGATCATCACAGTGTACACGTATACACACGTATACTGTATAACCTAAACTGCATTTGTCCAAATGAATACAATATTCTTAATTTCTTTTAAAAAAAATTGTTTATTGGTCTGAGAGGAAAGTCTGAAACACTACAAAGATGATCTGCTTCTTATTTCTGTCTGAAAAGATGCAAAAACATTTGACCTTCAACAGAACTTAAGAAAATATACATAAACATTTATTCAAACTTAAAATAGGCCAACAATTTCAGGTGCAGTATTTTGATGAAGAACAGACCCTAAAAGACCAGTAATATAATATAATAGCAACAAATACAAGTATATGCACTTATATAATTTACAAAAGGCCGTTAATCTGTAAAAGCATGGAACTAGCCATGCGGTGTGCTATCGTTTGTTGTGTTATTATTGCATGTTTCATTTGTAATCATGGACCTGAGTCACATAAAAAGAAATTAAATGAAAATAAGATGAAATACATACATTTTGATTATATAATAATCATAAAATATTGCAAGTTAGAATCAATTGCTCTTTGATGCCACTGTAACTTTATTGGAGTCCTCTTCTTATCTTCACCAGGATTCTCAGATTATAAGTGAGTTTGCTGTAAATGATATATATGATCAATGTGTGAGGACCAAAGATGAAAGAATTTACAATATTTCATAAAACTGTTCAAATTCACTGTAGATGCAGTGGTAAAAAGTAGCTGATGGACGGATCTGATGCCTTCTTCTGCTATTTACTTCTGGTCTTACAGGCATCAAATGTGTGTATGCAGTTCCATCTGCTTCCTGTAGTCACACTGGATCATTGACAGAGAAAAATCTTTCTTATGCAGAACATCTGTGTGAGTTATGAAACTATGACGTACCCACTGTGATCAGTCAGAGGCTGAAGTTTTGTCCGAAGGCGATTCTGAAGCTAGAAGCAAAAAATGAGGTGAAATGTAATTTGAAAGGATCAGTAAATATATGAGAGACAAGACATGATTGATTGATTATTGTTGTCCATACAGAAAATAATAGCAGGTTGATTTGACTCTTATTATAAAAAATATATTGCATTTTTCATAAAGGATAACTTACCGTTTGCAGGTCTGAATCCTGAATTACAGATGAGAGATTACATTATTAATGTTAATCAATAACCAAGACCAACTTTAACAGATTTGTGATTTGCATATAAAGGCATGAGATCAGCTCTGGTACAGTAAATGCAGTTCATCTGTTGAGGACTTTTACTTTGTTCTTTTGGCAGTAAAATCATTGAAGCCAGCTCCCACTTTGATGCCGTCAGAGTAAATATAATGTTTTTTTGCTTGAGTTGGAGCTGCATGTGAAATCCAACAGTAGTGGCGTTTTCAAACGTTTTTGACTGGGGTGGCCCAAGTGGGGGACTGACTTACGCACAGTGACATGAAGTATGTTCATGCACATTGACAATATCTGTCTCTGCTCATTTACTTTAAACCTTAGAGACCTGCAATAGACCCATGTTTGTTTAGAGGGTGCATAATGTAACCCCCCCCCCCATCTCATCTTCAGCCTCTTATCCAGGGTCGGGTCGCGGGGGCAGCAGCTTTAGCAGGGGACCCCAAACTTCCCTCTCCCTAAGGAGGCGCCCAGGGGGCATCCTTACTAGATGCCTGAACCACCTCAACTGGCTCCTTTCAACCCAAAGGAGCAGCGGCTCCAAAACTGCATAGAATTAGTATAACACAACATGTATGTGTAAGGGGAGACTCCCTGCAGTGGAGTAAAGGTGGCTTCACTCACCATTGTTGTTCCTCCTCATGATGAAGAGTCCAGTGATGCAGAGTGCCAGCAGCAACAGTCCTACAACAACTCCAATAACAGGACCAGCAGGAAACTGTGAGGGAGAAACTGGACCCACAACAGAACATTTGTCTGAACTACTGGATGGATAGAAATATTTAGTTTACAGTGACTTTGATGAGTACAGTGAATTCACCACTATAATGATGGCCAAAACAAACAGCCAATTCCAACAGTTCTGCTACATGTTTTTTGAATGAACTCTAAAGTTATGATCCAGTCTTACCCCAGTTGGTCCTGATCACATCTTTGTCCAGTCTGGTGACGATGGGTTCCTTCAGCCCAGAGAGCTGAAACACACAGTCGTACCTCCTCCAGTCTTCAGGTGCGACTGATGAAAGTTTCAGGTCAGCAGTCATCTGGAAGGATCCATCGTGGTTGGGGAGGATCTCTCCGAGGTCCACGTCCTCCTGAAGCTCCTCTCCATCTTTCCTCCAGAACATCATGGCTCTGTAAGGGTGGAAACCTGTAGCGTGGCAGCTGACTGGAGAGGAGGGAGACTTCTGGAGGAGAGACACTGAGGGAGGGACTGCAGAGAGAAACACAACAGAGGGAGAGGGAATGAGAGAGGAACGAGGGGTAAAAACAAAGTGAACTGGTCTCTGTCTCAGCTTTGAAGGAAAGTAGTGTCAGAGCACTCAGAAATGTCAGTCTCTGATGGTCAAAATCAAATCTTACCACCACAGCAAACAAAGGTAACAAAGGAGACTGACTGAAGTGATAATACAATGGATCAAGTGTTCTTACCTGTTCTCATCAGAGAGCTCTTGCCAACATCCAAATACATCTTCAGCCACCCAGGAAAAATCTGATTGAGGAAAATCTTAATTGATTTTATTCTTGGTATGTCAGCATCCCATCTGTGTTTGGTGATGACAGCCTGTTGTTTTGGAGCGATCCATGTCTCCGTCTTCAGATCCAGTGCTATGAAGTCTTCTCCATCGTAACCGAACTGATTAAAACCGATAACCTCTCCAGTCTCATCGTCCCACTCACAGCCAGACAACTGCTGTAATACGTGAACACCTGAGAACAATAACAATGATTTACAGATGATATATCCAGTGGAAAGATTACCCCCCCCCCCGTGAAATCTGGCTTTTTCACAACAAGCATAAGCTTTTACAAATGTCAAAATGGGTTATACCTCCACTTTGGTTGAAGCGCTGATTCAAATTGTTAATCATGTATTTGAAGAAGTTAGGCGCATTCTCAAAACAACGTTGAGTGTACCACTCCTTGTGTTGAGGATCATTTTCTAACGCTTTTGTCACCCAGTGCTGTTGTGGTTCAACCATCTCTTTCTCGATGTTGCAGGAACCCAGGAGAACTTCATCAAGCACTCCAACAGACACGTACTCTGGGAAGTTTGGGAGTCCAGAAGATGCAGTTTGGAAAAACTTCAGGGAGTGTTTCACTGCAGGACAAACAAGGTTTATAAATCCAGTAAAAATATACACTCATAATTTCTGATTCTGTGTGATTCTGTTCACATATTGAATCATCAGGTTTAGGTAAAGTGAAAGTAATCTACAGGTGTGTCTTTGAGCTACGCAGCAACAAAATGTGGAACCAAGTGGAAAGTGAAGCAAAGATTTAAAGTGTTATCTTACCTGCTGATGAAAGGTGACAGAAGAGGAGTAACAGGAGTAACTTTTTCATCTTGTTTTGATAAAGACGTATGGGTAAAGGACCGAGCTGGATCAGCTGATTTGTCTTCTGTGCGTCCTCGAGGAGGAGGGAATGTAACTTGGGCTGGTGAAGATTATAGCTGGTGTGTCGGATGAACTGGATTTATATTTAACTGCTGAAAATGAGAAATGTGTCGTAGGTGTGGACTTTGAGACCCATTGTAAACTAACTAGGAAATACAGTAAACAGTTAGTCTCTCTATCTCATTCATAGGTTGCTGTCTTTTGAAACTTTGCAATAAAAACACATTGCTGGGACGTTCATTGGTCCCTCAGCTGAAACCCACAAACAAACAAAGCAAATACAGCAAATGCACACTACCCACACTGCCTGAGACAAACACAACAACCTCTAAATCACAGTGTAAAATGATCACAAGTTAACTGACTGGGGTGGCCCCGTCAAGAAAGTTAGGTAGGATGACATGAAGTCTGTGCACGCACATTTACAATATCTGTCTCTACTCATCTTCTTTAACCCTTAGAGACCCACGATAGACCTATATTTGTTTAGTGCATAATGCAACAATTTTTGTACCACAAAATCCCTCCAAGATACCAAGTTGATAGCGTACTCACACTTGGCATTCATACAGTGCCCAACCACGATTCTCGTCTAGTAGTTTGACCAGTGTGAGTGCATTCATTGCTCGGTTGAGATTTTTTCGCCCAAAAACTTCCCAGAATAGTAACGTTGAGACTTGTTGGTATCCATTGAACCCATTCTTATTAAGATATCTTGAGGTCAAAGGTCCAGGGACCCCTTTGAAAATGGACATGCCATCTTTTCCCTTGCCAAAACTGATCTGAAATTTGGAACCATATTTAGGTCACTTGTGATCACTCCCAATAATAACAAACTTGCTGTAATCAATGGACAAACACACCTGAGCGGGACTATAAATCCCTTTCAAATGAGACTTAACAATCCTGTCTATTTGTGAGGAATAAGTAGCATTACAGTGTAGAATGTCGTTGCGATGAGAAAAGATGAATGTCTGTAAGATTTAATAGAAAAATTTAAAATGGACAAACAGTTTAAGGTGCAGTATTTCTTTAAAGAACAGACCACCGAAAAAAAGGGGAACATGAATAACAGCAACAAAAAATGTAACAGCAGTCAAAAACATAATACAGAGACATAAGTATTATGCACATTTAGAATTAACAAAAAGAGGCCTAGCAGTTTCATATTGTACAAGCAGGTCAGTGATATGTCTCAGGCTAAGCCACTCTGTGATTTATAAACTCATGTTTAGTATTGCATTTGTGACACAATGGAGAGAGTTTCCTGGGGTTTAGTGAGTAGGAGAGTCTTCATGAGTGAGTTCAAACAGAAGTGAGAGGTAAAGGGCTGCACTTCCTATGTGTCATCATTAAAGACAGAAGACTTCGTAGTGCCTAATAATATAAACCAGAGAAGGTCCAAGATAATACGCGGTCCAGAAAACCTGTGCAGAAACAGCTGGACAGCAGCATCACTTCTCTCCAGATGTTGTTACTGCTGGAGTAATGCTTCTGTCAGCTCTGACTGTCACTTGAATGATCTTCCAGTAATTGAATTCACACTTGACCAGTTCTCTAACTTCACATCTCAGGGTTAAATATGATATTACAATCAGAACAGACAGAAGTTACTTGTGAATGAGGTGCCTTTCTGAAGAATGTCCTCCCTGTGTTTAAGGTATATATGTTTGGATGTAGCCATGCTGTGTGTTATCGTTTATTGTGTTATTATTGTATGCTTTGTTTGTAATCATGGCCCTGAGTCACATAAGATGAAAATAAAATGAAAAAACATACATTTTGATCAAATATTAATCATAAGTGCTCTTCCAAGTGCTCTTTGATGCCAGTCCTCTTCTTATCTTCAGCTGGAGCCTGTCAATACAAATTCATAAATGGACAAGTGGAATAACTGATTAGGTACTTATTACTTATTACTTTTCACATTATAAGAGTTTATATGAACATATAATAAATGTTTGAGGCCCGAAGATGTCAAGATAATTCACAAAAAAGATTCAGTTCAAATTCTGAAAGGTGTATTTCACTGTAGATGCAGTGGTAAAAAGTAGCTGATGGACGGATCTGATGCCTTCTTCTGCTATTTACTTCTGGTCTTACAGGTACAAATGTGTGTATGCAGTTCCATCTGCTTCCTGTAGTCACACTGGATCATTGACAGAGAAAAATCTTTCTTATGCAGAACAACTGTGTGAGTTATGAAACTATGACGTACCCACTGTGATCAGTCAGAGGCTGAAGTTTTGTCCGAAGGCGATTCTGAAGCTAGAAGCAAAAAATGAGGTGAAATGTAATTTTTAATTGTAATTGTAATTGTAATTTTCAGTAATGTAATTTGAAAGGATCAGTAAATATATGAGAGACAAGACATGATTGATTGATTACTGTTGTCCATACAGAAAATAATAGCAGGTTGATTTGACTCTAATTATAAAAAATATATTGCATTTTTCATAAAGGATAACTTACCGTTTGCAGGTCTGAATCCTGAATTACAGATGAGAGATGACATTATTAATGTTAATCAATAACCAAGACCAACTTTAACAGATTTGTGATTTGCATATAAAGGCATGAGATCAGCTCTGATACAGTAAATGCAGTTCATCTGTTGAGGACTTTTACTTTGTTCTTTTGGCAGTAAAATCACTGAAGCCAGCTCCCACTTTGATGCCGTCAGAGTAAATTTAATATTTTCATGCTTGAGTTGGAGCTGCATGTGAAATCCAACAGTAGTGGCGTTGACTGGGGTGGCCCAAGTGGGGGACTGACTTACGCACAGTGACATGAAGTATGTTCATGCACATTGACAATATCTGTCTCTGCTCATTTACTTTAAACCTTAGAGACCTGCAATAGACCCCCCCCCCCCACAGACACACACACACAAAATCCCTCCAAGATACCACATTAAGACATTAGACTAAGATATGTTTTCCTTATCCAAACTGCATAGAATTAGTATAACACAACATGTAGGTGTAAGGGGAGACTCCTGCATATCGATTGAACCCATTTTCATTGTGATATCTTGAGGTCAAAGGTCAAGGGACCCCTTTGAAAATGGCCATGCCAGTTATTCCCTCAAATTGAACCTAAATTGAACCTAAATTGAACGTTATTTAGTCTCTTCCTGAAAAGCTAGCATGCCGTGGTTGGTACCAATGGATTCCTTAGTTTGCCCAGTGGCATGTGTTCAACATGGTTTAAAATGTGGTCTGTCTCTCTTAAGGACAAGAAAGTACCGTATGTCGACCAAGATTGATAACCGATGGTCCCACAGGTCTTTAGTTTGGATTGCACTTGGGCCAATCAGATTTCAGGGGAAACATCCCTGCAGTGGAATCAAAATGTCTTCACTCACCATTATTGTTCCTCCTCATGATGAAGAGTCCAGTGATGCAGAGGGCCAGCAGCAACAGTCCTACAACAACTCCAATAACAGGACCAGCAGGAAACTGTGAGGGAGAAACTGGACCCACAACAGAACATTTGTCTGAACTACTGGATGGATAGAAATATTTAGTTTACAGTGACTTTGATGAGTACAGTGAATTCACCACTATAATGATGGCCGAAACAAACATCCAATTCCAACAATTCTGCTACATTTGAATTGACAAAAAATGTTTTTTGAATGAACTTTAAAGTTATGATCCAGTCTTACCCCAGTTGGTCCTGATCACATCTTTGTCCAGTTTGGTTATGATGTCGTCCTTCAGCCCAGAGAGCTGAAACACACAGTCGTACCTCCTCCAGTCTTCAGGTGCGACTGATGAAAGTTTCAGGTCAGCAGTCATCTGGAAGGATCCATCGTGGTTGGGGAGGATCTCTCCGAGGTCCACGTCCTCATGAAGCTCCTCTCCATCTTTCCTCCAGAACATCATGGCTCTGTCAGGGTGGAAACCTGTAGCGTGGCAGCTGACTGAAGAGGAGGGAGACTTCTGGAGGAGAGACACTGAGGGAGGGACTGCAAGGCAAGTTTATTTGTTTAGCACAATTCAACAACAAGGCAATTCAAAGTGCTTCACATAAAACATTAAAAGCATTGGGAGAGATAACACATAAAACATATACATTTAAAACACATAAAGGGTCATTTGAAACATATAAAAGATGGTTACAGTTACAGAAGTTAAGGTGCAGTTTACTGAAAAGCAGCGGCAAATAGAAAAGTCTTCAGTCTTGATTTAAAAGAACTGAGAGTTGCAGCAGATCTGCAGTTTTCTGGAAGTTTGTTCCAGATTTGTGGAGCCTAAAAACTGAACGCTGCCTCTCCATGTTTAGCAGACCTGTCCCATGTGTAGTCCTGACTCTGAGGACACAGAGCAGACCTGTCCCATGTGTAGTCCTGACTTTGGGGACAAAGAGCAGACCTGTGCCAGAGGATCTGAGAGGTCTGGATGGTTTGTAACTGAGCAGAAGATCTGAAATGTATTTTGGTCCTAGAACTGAGAGTTGCAGCAGACCGGCAGTTTTCTGGAAGTTTGTTCCAGATTTGTGGAGCCTTAAAACTGAACGCTGCCTCTCCATGTTTAGTCCTGACTCTGGGGACACAGAGCAGACCTGTCCCATGTTTAGTCCTGACTCTGGGGACACAGAGCAGACCTGTCCCATGTTTAGTCCTGACTCTGGGGACACAGAGCAGACCTGTCCCATGTTTAGTCCTGACTCTGGGGACACAAAGCAGACCTGTCCCATGTGTAGTCCTGACTCTGGGGACACAGAGCAGACCTGTCCCATGTTTAGTCCTGACTCTGGAGACACAGAGCAGACCTGACCCATGTTTAGTCCTGACTCTGGGGACACAGAGCAGACCTGTCCCATGTTTAGTCCTGACTCTGGGGACACAGAGCAGGCCTGTCCCATGTTTAGTCCTGACTCTGGGGACACAGAGCAGACCTGTCCCAGAGGATCTGAGAGGTCTGGATGGTTCGTAGCTAAGCAGAAGATCTGAAATGTGTTTTGGTCCTAATCCATTCAGTGCTTTGTAAACCAACAGAAGTATTTTGAAATCAATTCTTTGACAGACAGGAAGCCGGTGTAAAGATCTGATGACTGGAGTGATATGATCGACTTTTTTGGTCTTAGTAAGGACTCGAGCAGCAGCGTCCTGGATTAACTGCAGCTGTCTGATGGACTTGGGAGACCTGTAAAGACACTGTTACAGTAGTCGAGACTGCTGAAGATAAATGCATGGACACGTTTTTCTAAGTCCGGCTGACACATAAGTCCTTTAATCCTTGATATATTATTTAGGTGATAGTAGACTGACTTTGTAATTGTTGTAATGTGGCTGTTGAAGTTTAGCTCTGAGTCCATGATTACACCCAAGTTTCTGGTTTGGTTTGTGGTTTTTAGCATTACTGTTTGAAGTTGGATGCTGACTTTTAATCGTTCTTCCTTGGCTCCAAAAACAATATTTTTTTCTTAGTTTAATTGGAGAAAATTCTGCTCCATCCAATCGTTGATTTGCTCGATGCATCTGGTCAGTGCTTGTATTGGACTATAGTCGCCTGGTGATATAGTTATGTAGATTTGTGTGTCATCTGCATAGCTGTGGTAACATATGTTGTTGTTTTTCATGATCTGAGCCAGTGGCAGCATGTGCATATTAATCAGAAGAGGCCCCAGAATGGAGCCTTGGGGAACTTCATGTGTATTTTTTGCCCACTCAGATGTGTATTTACCTATAGACACAAAGTAGTCCCTGTCCTTCAAGTAGGATTCAAATGATTTTAATGCTGGGCCAGAAAGTCCCACACAGTTTTCCAGACGGTTTACCACCACAGCGAACAAAGGTAACAAAGGAGACTGACTGAAGTGATAATACAATGGAGGGAACTACATCAAGTGTTCTTACCTGTTCTCAGAGAGCTCTTGCCAAAATCCAAATACATCTTCAGCCACCCAGGACAAAGCTGAGTGAGGGAAATCTTAAGTGATTTTATTCTTGGTATGTCAGCATCCCATCTGTGTTTGGTGATGACAGCCTGTTGTTTTGGAGCGATCCACGTCTCCGTCTTCAGATCCAGTGCTATGAAGTCTTCTCCATCGTAACCGAACTGATTAAAACCGATTACCTCTTCTGTCTCATCGTCCCACTCACAGCCAGACAACTGCTGTAATACGTGAACACCTGAGAACAATAACAATGATGTACAGATGATATACCCAGTGGAAAGATTACCTTAAATGCACACTATGCAGGATTTTCCTAAGAAAATATGTTTTAGACGGGGCTGTGAATGTTCTCATTCGTCCAGGTCATCGTTATCCTCAAAGCAATTTCAGTCAAAAACAACTGGACTGGTTGTTTGTCTAGGAAGGTTGTTTGTCTAGTTTTCCTAGACAAACAACCAGTCCAGTTGTTTTTGACTGAAATTGCTTTGAGGATATGTTTTAGACTCATACAAACAATTGAGTTTGTTCTCGCTAACGCAACTCTCTTCATTCGCTTGACCACCACTGCAAACAATGAAACTGTTTCACACACAAAGTCACACCAGTGTTGGTCTCCCGTAGATTTATGATGCCGTTCACAAACTGCAACGTCATAGTTGAAGTGCAGCTGGGGACCTTTGTTGCTTTCTAACACCGTCACCCTCAGGTTTGGATGCAGTCCAAGAAAGTTTCAGAACATGTACCACTAAATATTAATATATGAAAAAAAAACCTGTGCTTTCTTGAAACTTGGTTGTTATTTGTGAGCCAGCTGCTACATTTGCTCTCAGACTACAAAAGTGCATGATGGGTAACGCCTGGCTGTAGCCTGGCTATGGCCAGGCTAATCTAAAAGTTCATTGTCTCAGATATTTGATCACAAACATTTTATTTTTTGTTAGTCGGACTTTATGAATGTTGAACGTTCACTTTTAGAGGGATTGTGAAGGCAAATTTAACATTGGGCTTCATAAATAAAAGTAACTTGACTTGACATGCAGGATATATTCCTGCATTTCCTCTTCCTGTGTATGTGTGTCATTTTGAGGATAGTGTGACTGTAATGGATGTTTTGAATTTCTTTATCTCAGGATGTGAATTCATTTGTGTCACACAGGCCCAGCAAGTCTAACCAGCGGCTGATTCTAGTAGTGGCCTGGCAGCTGTGACTGCTGATTATCATCCTGAGGCTGTGTAGAGGGTCACTTTACTTTATAAATATGAATCAGAACAGATTAGCAGGTAAAATGTGGACTATATCAAAGCACATACTTTACCTCCACTTTGGTTAAAGCGCTGATTCAAACTGTTAATCGTGGATTTTAACAAGTCAGGGCCAATCTCCAAACAGTGTCGACTGTACCACAAGAAGTGATAAGGATAATTTTCAAACACTTTTTTCATCCACTCCTGTTGTGTTTCAACCATCTTTTTCTCGATGTTGCAGGAACCCAGGAGAACTTCATCAAGCACTCCAACAGACACGTACTCTGGGAAGTTTGGGAGTCCAGAAGATGCAGTTTGGAAAAACTCCAGGGAGTGTTTCACTGCAGGACAAGGTTTATAAATGCAGTAAAAACATATACACATCATTTAATTTCTGATTCTGTGTGATTCTGTTCAGGTATTGAATCATCAGGTTGAGGTGAAAGTGAAAGTAATCTACAGGTGTGTCTTTGAGCTACGCAGCAACAAAATGTGGAACCAAGTGGAAAGTGAAGCAAAGATTTAAAGTGTTATCTTACCTGCTGATGAAAGGGGACAGAAGAGAAGTAACAGGAGTAACTTTTTCATCTTGTTTTGATAAAGACGTGCGGGTAAAGGGCAGAGCTGGATCAGCTGATTTGTCTTTTGTGCGTCCTCGAGGAGGAAGTGTTTCTGTTTTCATGAGTTGTGTGGATGACACACACGGGAAAGTTGGTAAACTTGTTTAACCCCTTTGATTAACACGGTTTCAGTACATTGTGTTAAAGGAAGACTATCACTTGACCATGACCTTGGGAACTTTTCACATCACCGGTGCTTCAGCAAATGTTACATTCAGTTGTTGAAGTTTTGCAGTTAAACTCTGTGATCGGCACAAGAAGAGAGTCCAGTAAATAGATGAAAATACATGAGGCCATAGTGACACCAGACTCATGTCAGCAATAATATACACAGGCCTAAGCTTTTTGGGCGTTGCATTTATTAATTATTTTACTGTAGCATACTGCACAAGCATCTAGAGACAGAGACAAACAGAGACAGACAACCATTCACACCTACGGGCAATTTTAGAGTCATCAATGAACTGAACACACTAGCATACACTAACTGTGGGAGGAACTTAATGCAGCACCTCTGAACAAAAGTATTAGAGATTCAATAATAACACACAGACAAAATTAAAATCAGAGGGGTGAGGAGGATCTTTGGCTCCAGTCTTGAAGGGCTGCTGTTTCATCTGGTCATCCTAATTAAACCAGTGAGATGATGATGTGTGATCAGATGTATTGAACATACAGCCACAGTTTCATTGCACTGATGACTGAAGAAAGTTTACAATCACATTTAACTTTACTGGAGTTATGCTTTCTGTTCTGATGCCAAATGAAAGACTAACTGTAGGCTGTAGGCATCACTTTCATTATTATTTATTTATTTTCCTGTCATAGACAAACCTACATCCTGTTGTCCTCCAGGATGCTCCAGCACTGCTGACTCTGGCAGTGATGAGTCAAAATACTAGATAAATCTCGCGATATCTTTTTAGTAGTCTTGTCTTCTTTATATCTTTATACATCCAAATTTCCAGTATTTATGATTGCACACGTTTATTTTGAGAAAAAGTAATTTTTTCATGAAAAACAAACAACAAAAACATTGTTTTTGATGAGGGAGCATTTGCAGAGGGAGTCACTCTGGAAGTGGGGAGCGTTCTCGCGAGATTTCCGTGAGTTTGCTTGAGTAAATGCCACGTCTTCCCAGCAGCATCAGCGGAGACAGAAATATCAGCAGTATAGTAGTTTCCTGCACACAGGACCTGAAGTTATCCAGCGACCCAGCCGGCAGGGACATCTGACACAGTCCGGGAAGAGTTAACGGCCTGTTTTCACGGTATGTCGCAGTTAGTGACGCGGCTTCTGCTGCAGCAACATGTTAGCAAGTTCCAGCTAACGTGAGCTAGCCGGCAGAGCTAGCATGCTTTTCTTTGCAACTTGTGGAAACCGGTGATCCGATGTCATTGTTTGATGACCGGAGCTTTTTACTGTTGACTGTGAGCTTAAAATGATCACTTCTCAAAGCTGACAGATTACAAGCTTTACATCCACGAGCGACCTGTGAAGCCGCTAGCAAACAAACACAATCTCAAAACAAAGCTAACTTTAAATCAAACTGAAATGGAGGATGTTAGTTACATGAGCACACACAGTCTGCACACCCCAGCAGGTAGCATTCACTGCTAATACTGTTCAAGTTATGCAGAGTTTAAACAGCTGACATCAGGGCGAGGCAGACAATGGATATATCTACTATCAGATTAATAACCTGTGTGAGGTCATTTGTTATTAAAATGAGTATTACCATGTGATGCTACTTTACACTTCTATCATACTTTATAACCACAATCTAGAAGCAACAGTGCACATTTTCCTCAACTAAATGTATTTGACAGCTGTGGTTATTTTGGAGAATCACAATATGAATACAAATATAAACAAACTATGATATACCCTGCTGTGTTTAAAGCTAAAGCAAATACAATTGTCCTAATTGTCTACCCTTAACCAGCTGCAGCATTACAGTGTTGCTCATATTAATGCATCAAAAATTCATTTTATTTCACAGCTGTAGTTCATTTTCCATGTTCCCCAGATTAATATCCTCTTCTTATGACACAGTATTCCTCCAGTGCATGTTCAAATCATCCTCCTAGAGTTTAAAGCTTACTGATGTACTCTTTCTGCGGCCTCTTTCTATTTCACTGTGTGACGGACTTTTCCATTGTCTTGACTCCAGGAGAGGAACTGAAAATCCAATCTCCTACAAATGAAATAAAATCCAAGCAGCATTTCCCCACAGTTCAGTTTCACACGGATCGTTTAATGGTTCAAAACAAGTCAATTCTGCAATAGCTTGTTGCACCATTTCAGGCCCTTGTGTGAACTCTATATACTATTCTGTTCACCAGCCCTTCACTGTTTGTTGTCCCACTCACAGCTGTGTTATGTAGCTACTGTAAAGGCGTAAAATAGTTGGTTTTATTCCTTATTATATGTTGTGTGCATATGGACAATCATATAGAATAGCTAGGGACAAAGTGATGTTTATATTTTATTTTTGCAACATTGCAAATTTTGTATAAATCTGCCATGAATAGAGGGAAGCTATTGGTTTATATGTGTGACCAATATAAGGCATGCCATAAGATAATTTTTCCTGGGTTATCTGGTGGAGTAGAAACAGGGCCACTGACTTTAATCATCAGACCTTCTGTGAGTTTTTATTTATCGTGTCTTCTCCACTTTTCTCTGTGTTAAAGGGATAATATGGGCCGTGTACGTCTGCTGGCTCTGACACTGGCCACATCTGCAATACTCCTGTTAGCCTCCCGTTCAACCACCGCCCATAGCCATTCCCATGGCGACCATGGTCACGCCCACTCCCACGGTCACCATGGCCACCAACACCACGGCCATTCCCACGGAGGACATGATGACCACGAAGAAGTGAAGATGTTCCACGGAGCGAGCAAGTGGAGCGCCGAGGCCAACCTCCCCCTACAGGAGGAGGAGCACCATGGGCACGATCATGATCACGGGCACGCTCATGATCATGATCACGGGCACGCTCATGCTCATGATCACGGGCACGCTCATGATCACGGGCACGCTCACGATTGCGGGCACGCACACTCTCATGATCACGGACATCAGGACGATGTCGTTCGGGTGCACAAGGAAGAGAGTGGACACGGAGGGGAGAGGGTGAAGAGGGAGGCAGAAGGAGAGAAGAGGGACATCGTGGAGCTCTGGACACAGGTGTGGTCATCATGGGTTATACTGGGAACAATGGGCTGACACTGTAATGATAGTGCTGTGATTATGTCAGTAGACTGTTTCACGCGCTGGTCCTCCCCTGGCACCGTAAGACTCTGTAGGAAGCAGCCCTCAGATTTGGCTGCATGGATGTTTGTCGTTGCCTCCCATTCAGTTACACAGTTCAAGTACAAACATGGAAACCTGCCTGAATAAATGTGGGTTTACGCTTGTTTAAGAAGAGCCACTATAATCAAACCGTCTTTTTACATTTAGAAAAGTTTTAATGGAATTGTTTGACATTTTGTAAATATGCTTCTTTGCCTTCGCTGAGCGTTAGATGAGTTAGAGTTAGTTAAATGATGCATCCAGCCAAGAAATGGTACCACAATTAATAATAATTACAATTTTGTTTGGATTAAATCAAGTTGATAAGTTGTTTTTTGTGTGTTCGGAGCAGCCAGGGTAGCCTTGTCCCTGTTTTCTGTTTTTATGCTAAACTGAGACTTTTTTTTTTCCTTACCCCAAAATTAACATTTAAAAGCCATAATTTGTCGTGTACTTTCATTATTGCAACCTGTTAAAAGTGTTTACAATTTAATATGTTTGAGCATAATTCTACTCGACTCTATTAGCAGGAGGTAAATAAGACTTTTACAGCCAAAAACGTATCCATCAGCCCCTCAGGAGCAGGCGCACCATGTTATCTAATTTATTGTCGTCATTAGAATAGAAATCATAATCTGACCAGATTTTTGCTTACATATCTAAGCTCCTCATACATGTTTTTTACTCCTGTTTTTCCCTCTTGTTGCAATTTGACACTAGTGAAAAGTAAACCTCGCTCCATCTCTGTCCGCAGGCTATCGGAGCAACCCTGCTGATCAGCGCTGCTCCTTTCCTCATCCTGTTTCTGATCCCAGTTCAGTCCAACAGTGACCAGCACCAGAACCTGCTCAAGGTGCTGCTCAGCTTCGCCTCAGGTGGACTTCTGGGTGACGCCTTCCTCCACCTCATACCACACGCTTTGGGTAGGTAGTCGATCCGACACAAACTCAACTGCTTTATATCCTCAATATGTGCTGAGTAAGGGAAAAAGCCCAAAAGAATCCCAACAGGGGAAAGTTTTGAAAAAGACCCAAATATACCCTATGAATATAACTATTCATTATTTCTCAGATATCACCATGGAAATGATGAGTTAATTACTTACATCAAGACAAACAAATAATGTCATTCATTCATTCATCTTCAACCACTTGTCCCTGTCGGGGTCCCGGGGGGGCTGGAGCCGATACCAGCTGACATCGGGCGTGAGGCGGGGTCCACCCTGGACAGGACGCCAGTCTATCACAGGACACATAGAGACGAACAGAGACAGACAACCATTCACACCTACGGGTGATTTAGAGTCATCAATGAACCGAACACACTAGCATACACTAACCGTGGGAGGAAACCAGAGAACCCGGAGTATTACAAGTAATTACGTATGTGCTAATTTTCATAAATACCATAACGGATCTAAACATTGCATATAGCAAAGTTGAATATTGCTGACGTATAACAGTAAAAGACTTAATGTTAAGGTCTGAATTAATAAATGGAGGCAGGAAGAAGTACTTACTCAGGACATATTGTGGATACAAAATCAGTTGAGTTTGCTTCTGTTGCAATTTGTTCAACCTTTTTATATAAAATGACTGGATAAATATGCTTGATTATTAAATCATCGTTTATTATTGGACACTATGGAAGAAAAAACACGTCCTGCACATAAAAACACATCAGCCTACTTTCGATTGAAAGTAGAGGGTTCAGCACATCCAGGTAACTCCTGCATATCCCCACAGGATTCAGGAAGTAAACAGGAAGTAAACAGGAACACGTGAACTCCTCCAGCCCAGTTCAAACTGCTTTGGTCCAGCTTACTAACAGCAACTCCCTGGTCATTTTGTAGATATCAGGAATGCTCCACGCTGCAGATTGAAGGTGCTTTTTGCCTAATGTAAGGCTGGAATATCAAGTTCCTGTGACATTTTTACAGCTTCTTAACTTTTCTTCAAGTGAGTGACGACTCCGTCCGACCCACAAAACAAACCAGCGTAAAATATTTATATATATATGTTCCCGGTTCATCAGTTACCCTTTTGTTTTTTCACAGCTCATATTCACTTTGCTCTTTGCTCTCATAGCTCACTTTCACTTTTGTCTGGAGACTCAACAGCAGAGTTCGATTCCCAACCATGAAAAATAACGTCAGCTCTTCTGTAAACTTTAACAGATACAAACAAATATTTTCTAATCAACTACGGACAACAACGACCAAGTACTCCTCCTTGAAAACACAGACACAGGAGCAGGATCCTCGGTTTTGTCTGTTTGAGTCTAATGTCCGTCTCGTCTTGTGCACAGAGCCCCACTCTCACCACGGAGAAGAGGATCATGGACACTCCCATGCAAGTGAAGAGTCGCATGACCACGGACACTCCCACGGTACACAGCAATATCCTTTTCTCTTAGTTTATCTGTCGTCAGTTGGTGCTTATGTCATTGAGGTCCATAGATTAGGTGCAAAAATCAACCAAAGCTATTTCTAAATAAGATGTATTTTATATATGGTGACATCTGTGCAGCTGTGGACTGTAACCAGCAGCAATCATAGTGTTTATTGTCCACAGGTCGGTTAAAAGTATCATAAATCACAGAACATGTGCTGAATATTTCATTTGGTATGAAAGAGTTTTTGGAAGTACATGTATTTAAAGTTAAAACACTTTCAAAAAGACTTCTGTAAACTTGATTTTATTTCATTTATTATTCATGAATCCAGTTTCCTGATTAACTGCTGCATTGCTTAAAAAATGCATTGTGTTTTGACTGTGAGGGTCCTAAATATTGAAACTCCTCTGCTGCTTTAGGCTGTTCATCATTGATGTAAACAGTCGGAAAATGATGCCGAAAGGTGTTGTGACACTAGTAGATGTATGAAACTCGGTTCCAACCTGTGCTTCCTGTCCTCTACCTGCACAGGAGCTGCCCACGGTCACATGATGTCGGTGGGGCTGTGGGTTCTCGGTGGGATCATCGCCTTCCTGGTTGTAGAGAAGTTTGTGCGAGCACTGAAGGGAGGGCACGGCCACGGACATTCCCACGGCCACTCACATGGTAAGCTGGTGGAAACTTCTCATTCATTCATTCATTCATCTTCAACTGCTTGTCCCTATCGGGGTTGTGGGGGGCTGGAGCTGATCCCAGCTAAATGATTCTGCTTGCCTCTGAATTGATGCAGTTTCAGCGGTGTGTTATTTTTTTAAGTTCAGTATCTCAGCAGAAGGGGCTAAAGTCGGCCTCTGGAGCCACTGCTCGTAATCTCAGTAGCTGATGTGCAGGCGGGCCTAATCTGAACTCTCTGTAACTTTTTCAGACGCTCCCAAAGAAAAGGACAGCGACGATGAAGAAGAAAAGAAGGAGAAGAAGAAAGAGGAGAAAGGAAGCAAAGACGTCAAGGTGCCAAAGAAAGAGGAGACGAAGAGCACAGGTGAACAATGTGTTGGTTTTTTAGAGATTTCCCTCTGAACAAAGTAAATGAACTGAGCTCCCTCTGCTGGTGAACTACTGAACTGCAGCGTGGGGACAACTGGAAATCACACGGGTGTTTGACACTGAACATTTATATTTGTAGTTATTAAAATGCCAAATTTAAGCAGCTCTGCTCATTGTTGTATTTATAAAATCAAATCAGCTTGTGTTATAATATCTAACAGGTCAAATTAAATGTAGATGTTTATATTAAAAATGTAGATGAAAAGAAGAGTTTTTAGACCTCTAAGTTAGATTTAACTAAAGTTTCCTTTGAAATAAGCAAATGTAAAAGTAAAAATGTTGCCTAGACGACGATAATAACTCTCTTGGTTTGCAGATCATCAAATCAGTTCTTACTTCACAAAGAAATAATCAGTATTAAAACTCAGATATTGTTGCTAATGTTAAAACAAACTTCCTACTCTGGATGCACTGAACATACCCCAGTATTGTCTTCTTTATAATGACTTTACTGGTTCAGTGTTTACCCTGGAAAATACACAGAAATGTTACTTTCATGCAGTTTTCATGCTCCTCCACTGATCACTGGTGTGTTTTGTAAATGTAAAGCGTGTTTTAGTGTAAATGACATTAAATTGAGCCCCTGAAACTACAAACAGCACAAATGAGAGCCTTTAAATGACATATTTAAACTTGAAAAGGATCCTTTCCAAACCCTGGACGTGACTGCACATAAAAATATACATTTAGCTGCTCCTGCTGATCAAGCTGGTGCTGTAAGCAGTGACGAGAATCAGGGTCTTTACAGGTGTTTTAATGTGAAATGATCCTGATTAAAATGCATACAGTAATCACCACCATGTGCCAGCATGAGCACTACTGCTGTCATCAGTGTGTGATCGAGACGGAAATGGAAAATAAACGTAGAGTCAGGATATTGGTCTGAACTTGTGTCTATGAAGAAGAATGCAAAAGGAGGAGGAGCTGCACGGTGCAGATGTTGGCTCTGATGTGTGAAACTGTCACCTGTAATTAACCTGACACGCTTCATCACGAGCCATGAGGAGTTACGTCTGTCAGCACATGACCGACTGGTGCATGATCTGACTATTCATGAGGAAAGTGTTCTTGTGCTTTAGGCTTCAGGCACCGTTGTGAGCAGACAGATCCTTTACCACTAAAATGCTGCCTGAGCCCGTGTCCTGTCACATTAGCTCCAACCTTATTCATCCTCTGTTCTCTCCACTGACTCAGACATCAAGGTGTCCGGTTACCTCAACCTGGCAGCCGACTTCACACATAACTTTACGGACGGCCTGGCGATCGGAGCGTCGTTCCTGGTTGGTCCAGCGGTTGGCGCCGTCACCACCATCACGATCCTGCTGCACGAAGTCCCACATGAGATCGGGGACTTTGCCATCCTCGTCCAGTCGGGCTGCACCAAAAAAAAGGTAGCTGACTACTCAAGCTTTAGTTTATTAGAGTCAAATATGAGAGTAAAGATGGTTTTTGTAGTCTCAGTTAAATATATTGACTTTGCTCTGTGAAATATCTGAAATAGAGCTCGACCAATATTCTCAATTTTTGAGCTGGAATGAAAATTAGACATATTCTATTAGCCTTGTGCACAGATATGACTCTATGACTTTATTATATTTATATATATATAATATTTAACATTATACATTACACATTTTATGTATGACATTATTAACATATTCTAGAAACGGGCACTGAGAAAATAAAGAGTATAAATAAAATAAATTGCTAAATAAACATCATGTTCAGAATCAGTCCATTGCTGAGCATTTCATTAAATATAAATAATAATACAAATCAAATAAAAAGCTATATAACAGCTATACTATCATCTTAAGTATGCATTATATATATATATATATATATATATATATATATATATATTCATATATATATTCTGTAATAGGGTTTTCATATCAGGGCATATTGGGAAACATGCTGATGCCAAATATACAGATTCAGCGGTCTGCTACTATAAAACACCTGCTGTTCAGGATTGTGGTCTGATTGGTAACTATAGCGTACAACTGTCCCATCCCCCTGTTTTGTAACATGTTTTTTCATTCATTCATTCATTCATCTTCAACCGCTTATCCCGGGGTCGCGGGGGTGCTGGAGCCGATCCCAGCTGACATCGGGCGTAAGGCGGGGTACACCCTGGACAGGACGCCTATCTATCACAGGACACAGAGAGACGAACAGAGACAGACAACCATTCACACCTACGGGCAATTTTAGACTCATCAATTAACCTAACACATGCATGTCTTTGGACTGTGGGAGGAAACCGGAGTACCCGGCCTTTGGACTGCCGGAGTACCCGTAGAAAACCCATGCAAACTCCGCACAGAAAGGCCGAGGTCGGGATGCGAACCTGTGACCTTTTTGCTGTGAGGCGACAGTGCTAACCACTACACCACTGTGTAGCGTAACATGTTTATGTTTATGTTTAAAAAGAAAATCCCAACACAGTTCACATTTGAGTGTCAAAACATGCTGAATGGCAGCAAATTGGAGGATTGTGAAGCCCCTTAAACTAAATTAGGCCGTAAATACAAGTTTTATTTATTTGCAAAGAAATGTTTAATTTAAAATGTACAATTGTGTGAAAGATAAAGAAAGAAATGTCATTTTTCCTTCTGAAATATTGACGTTACACCTTCAGTAACCCTCCTCTGCTCCCATCAGGCCATGTGTCTACAGCTGCTGACGGCCCTGGGAGCTCTGGCCGGCACAGCTTGCTCCCTATTGGCTGAGGGCGTGGGTGCCGCGGCGACAGCGTGGATCCTGCCGTTTACGGCCGGCGGGTTCGTTTACATCGCCACAGTCACCGTGCTCCCGGAGCTGCTGGCGGGCCGCTCCAGTTTCGGCCAGTCTCTAATGGAGATCCTGGCCCTGCTGTTTGGCGTCGGTATGATGGTGCTGATCGCTGAGTACGAGTGAGACGCGGCACAGTGGACAGAGAGGGGAAAGGTCATGAACGGGTGGAAAAGATGCTGGTTTTAAGTACGTCAAGTGGATTATTATGTCAGTTTGTATTTGTTTTGGGGACAAACACCACCTTCTGATGGCGAACGGATGATTTTTGTCGTCTTGTGTTTGTTTTTTTAGCAGTTCACGGTCACGTCCCCGTTTGTGTTGATGTTTCTTTTTCGGCTTCTTAAGAAAAACTGTTCAGCGGGGGAGAGACTGAGAGCTGGAAAGAAACGTTTTCTGAGGACTGCTGTTGTTCACTGAGAGGCCTCCATCAAGACAGGAAGTACAATCCTTCTGAATTCAATCACGGCTTTCACCGCACACTGCAGCCTAAACTGACGGCTGGTTTCCTCCACAAAGTGGCCTCAAGTAGACTCGTCTTTCAGCCGTAACTCCACATTTTCTATCAATCTGCAGGCGTTTTTGTTCCGTTAAGTCCTTTAAAACAATGACGTCAGTGAAAGAGCAGAGGAAGCAGCGGTCCGGCTCGCTTATACGTGTTTAATGTTGAATGTTAATATTTTTACATTCCACAAAATAAAAGTTAACGTGGCTTCTACAGATGTACTCATTAAACTGTTTGTGAAAGAAGAAGTTGTTTGTACTGACGGGTGATAGCTGTGATGAAGGTTCATCTTTTTCTGTCGCTGTGGTTGAAACGACGTCATTCTGTCTGCTATTAACAGAGCTGACCACAGGAGGGAGTCAAAGGTCAGTCAGTGGGTGTGTGATCTTTTGTTTTTGAAGGAGCGGCAGCAGTTCCTGAGGATCTCATGATGGATGGATTACACAAAGTGCAGCGGTGTGAAAACGTTCCACCTGATACCTGCCGCGTGTCAAACCCACGCAGAGTCCTGTTTCTCTGCTATTGTCAGCTTTAACCGCACACTTCCTGCAACTCCCTGCAATTTCCTGCAACTCCCTACTTGGTTTAAAAAGAATCATTCAAGGTCAAAGTTTTTAATGTTTTACAGAACCGGGTCTAAGGATAGAGGCTGTCTATGGTCTTGTAGGGGCTTTGCCATGCTTGTCCAGTCTGGCTGCACCAAAAAACAGGCAGCTGACTACTCAAGCTTTAGTTTATTAGAGTCAAATATAAAAATAAAGAATCTTACTCTACCCCCGGTAATCAAATATGAATATGTGCTTTGTGAAATATCCACTCTGCACTCTGGTCATCCCCTTCACTATAAAACAGAACTCGGCCAACATGGAGACTTTTGAGATGCATAAAATTTTTGAGTTGGAATGAAAATAGACATTTTCTATGTGCTTTGTGCACTGAGATTACTCTAAGTTTATTAAAGGATATCTAACATTATACATTGCACATGTATAACTATTACATTTTTTTTTACCAATTCTAGAAATACCACTGTAAGAAATAAAGAGTAAAAATGGAATAAATAGCTAAATAAACCTGTTCATTGTCAGTCAACTGACCATTGAATTAAATATGATTATAAGAAAATATGCTCCACCATCTCTCCTGCACATAGGAGGAAGGCCTGCTTGTAGTCTTTATGCATCTTTTTGTGGTTTTGTGTCTCTTTGGGGTCATTTTGTGTCTCTTCGTTGTGGTGTTGGCTAAGAGCAACGTGAAAGGTCTTTGGAGGAGACTGGGGATGTTTGTAACACGGGGAAGTTGTAAACACTTTGGTTCATGACTGGAAGAGTCTGGTTTAGCACTAACAACGTGAAAAATGTTCAAACCTACCCCAAGAAAAATTATATTTGTATTCATAGTACTCTTTTAATTTCCTTGTGCCTCTGTAGACTACACCGTTGCCACCATAAAGATGCAACTGTTGTGGTTGTTTTAAACAGCTTTTAAAACTTTTTGAACGTCACAACCTCCGCAAAATAAATCGTTTTACTACGTAAGGAAGGGCCCACACACACACACTCACACACACACACACACGCGCACACACACACACACACACACACACACACACACACACACACACACACACACACACACACACACACACACACACACACTTCAGCCCAGTTCACGTCGATCCCCTTTAAAGAAAGCATCACATGTTTTCAGGAGCTAGTGATGCACGTCTTCGTGTCCTCTCTCTATTCCTGCAAAGCTAAAATAAACACTATAATTAGGGATCTCCTGCCGCCTGGATGGATGGCTCATTAATTCAGACGTCACAGATCAGAGGCTTCCCCGCTGAACGCTTCTCATGAGTGACCACAACAGGAATATAATGTCACAGTTCTGACTGCCTGCTCATTATTAAGGGATTAAGGGGAAACTCAAAGCAGTTTAATGAACTAGTGGAGTGGCAGTATGATACTGTAAAGATACTTTTCTAATCCTCTCATTTAGCAAAGTTGCTCATTAATCCATTAATCACTCACAGCCGATGACACAGGATGAACCCTGGTCTATAGTTGAATGGTTGTGTTTTCCTTAGATCAGAGCGGTCCGCTGAGGTTGCATGGCGTATTATTAACGTACACCGTACTTACACACTTCCATGGACAATTTTCAGATTTGTTAAATAAAGAAACAGACACACACACACACACACGAAGAAATGAACAGAATAGAAGAAAAAGGAGGCACTTCGATGCTGCTTTATTTATTCTTATCATGTATTATGTATGTGTATGTAGGTATTGGCTTATTTGTCATTGACTTCCAACATGACCCATAGCAGCACATTGTGTATCAGCCAGCTATTGTTGAGGGTAGGATTTCGGGTGATGCACTAAAACTAGGTCAGGGTGCGATTTTGGCTTGTGTGAATAAAGTGTTTGGCTTGTGTTTTTGGATGGGAAAGCGACTTTAGCTATGCTTTGTTGAGAAACCATCAAGTGAGACCTCGAAACCATTTTTCTACACCGTCATGCTTCATGTGCCTGTGCATCAGACAGACAAGAGTCCCCGTAACCAAGAGTTTTGCCATAACCAAAAAGGTCATATTCTCAAAGGGTTCGTGTGATATCTTCTGTTTAACGCCGGGGCTTTGGTGACCCTGAACGTCACGTAGAATAAGGACACGAACACCGGTCCCCCGGGTGAAAGTCCTGGAATTTAGGACCCGTCACATCACCTGATTTACTTCCTTTCCTAACTCTGGATGTCATTTCTAATGTATGACATATGAATTACAGTGTGTTACTCGTTAAGTAAGATGTTACAAAGTGCTTTGGTTCCACAAACACCTTCAAAAACTGGCATCAATGATGACCTCCTGAAACTGCAGGAACACTGTTCGATGCAGCAGTTATGGTTTTGCTCCCTTGTATCCTTCAGGTGTGGTTTTTAAGTGAGGAAAACAAAGCACTCAAATATGATGTGAGACTTGAAATGATGGGTTATTTACATGCATTAGTCACGCGTCTGATTCACAGCATAAAGGCTTGATTTAAATAAGCGACTCATAAAAGTTACAATCACAAAGATCCCTTCATCCTCTTTGGCGAGCCCTATGGCGATGAGTGGGACTTGCAGGTGTGTGTTTGGATCTCACTTCCCAGAGATCCAAACAGCGTCGCCTGTGTGACGTTTACTCGTAACACTAGCAGAGACCAAAAAGACACCCTCTAAAACAGTACGCTGCTTCAGACATTAGTGAGTTGAAGGTTGAGTCTTATGGAAAACGGTCACTAACTGAGCGCCGCTTGTGATTTGTCCCGGGAATGTCTCCACATACACCCAGGTCATAATACGGCAAATGCAACAGCTTTCATTGGTGAGCCATGTACTCAATCACCAGTGTGTTTGCTCATTCAGCTGCAGATGGTGACCAAACAGACATGTTTTAAAGAGATCTTGTGCTGATTTAATCCAAGTTAAGTGATGCAGTGGTGATATAAAGTGACAGTGTAAGGTATAGCAGCATTTCTCACTTAAGTAAGTGACAGTACAACTGTGTAAAGTGGTGCAGTGATGATATAAAGTGACAAAGTGACATTTTCTTAGGAGCTGCTCCCTATATATATATATATATATATATATATATATATATATATATATTTGTATATGTATTGTCTGCTTTTTAACAACAAAAGTGGAGTTTTTCCACACGTGACTTTCAGTTTCTGGGTTGCAGGAGAAGCGAGACTTGATCTCAGGAGGTTAACGAACAAAAGAGGATTTTATTCTTAACCAATGACCTTTAATTTGCACATGTATGTGAACAATACAGTCCCGTCCCAATTAATTGTTCTGGCATAATTAGCAGGCCTTCATTCAACCCTTCATGAACGATGTCACATGCAGATTCAAACAGTGGTTCGTCCCTCCCCGCTCTGACACTCATGATAACTTCTCTTTCTTGGCTTCCCATTGGTGGGAAGTTTTGTCCTCACCTCATTCAGACCTGAACACTCACAGTTCATACGCCAAGACTAAAAATTTAACGCTGTTAGCTCCACCTTTACCAGCTCCAACGTAATAGGGGTGCAGGACACAGTTACACGTTGTGTGTGTGTGTGGGTGTGTGTGTGTGTGTGCTGCTGCTCCCCTTCAGCAGCATGTGCACGCTCTGGGTGTGGCTCTGACATCTGTAACCAGGCCCTCACCACTGAGAGACACAGCTGTTTAAATACATAGTGTCGTTCAAACAGCCGACATTTGCACTGACAGTCAGGGAGGATGGAGAAATACAGAGATATGCCCAAGTAAGTACGCACATCTTTAACTTTTTTAAATTCATATTTCAGTTATATATTTTAATTTCCATTTATCTATATGTTTTTATTTATTAGAAATAATGTGAAAGTAGTGTCATTTTGGTCATCTACTAAGTTATTTTTCTTTATTTGATGTTTTTCTTTAGTTGCAGGTTTTATTAAAAATGTAAAAATGTAAGAAGATTAGTATATACATATATAACATATATAACAACTATAACAACTAAAACACATTCATGACAGGTATTTTTGACTTTTAACAATTTGTATTTCAACTTCTTCTTTGTAAACACATTTTAAATTACAACTATAACTTTATAACTTTAACATCATATTTTAATTTATTTTATTTTGAACAGTACATATAACTCAATATGCAAATTCTCATAAACAACATAGATAAAATATAACATTTCCAAAAAGAACATTATTTATTTGTTAATGCTAACAACTACATCGTACCGTAGTAACATTATTTTAATGTTTATAAAATAATGACTTGTGTAGAAAGACATTTGTGTGAGTAACTGTTCGATGCAAGTGTTTACAAACTTTAATGAGTAAGATTTAATTATTCATCTTTTATTTAACAAATACATTTTGTAACCAATATCAATTATCAATTCAATTACAAGAAGTTTATAAAATAATAAAACAAACTATATATTGTCTTCTGTATTCTACAGTCTAGCACATAATTTATCATTCTTCTTACATTTATTACATCACAACTACTTTAACGTTTGTTATTGTGACTGTATTTTTAGTTTATTTCTACTTCCTCCAAAGTTCTCCACCTAACTTCCTGCTTCAGACTTTGATGTTTTGTCGTCTTTGTTCAGGAGGCCGTGGGACACCTGCCAAGAGGTCCCCGTCATCAAAGACGAGCAGACGCCATGGAAGATGATCAAACTGCTGAAGATCGTCTCTTTGCTTGTCGTCGGTGTATTTGTGTTTGGATTGGCGCTGTGTAGCAAGGTTTGCCATCATTTACATTGTTTGTATACACGCATGGATTGGGATTTGTGACTAAATTCAATGCGAACTGTGAGAACATACATTTTAATTTGAGTGTAATTCAAATCAGAAGCCCTCATGTCACTGTATTCACTTCCTTTAAACTCCTCTCCAGGCGACCTTCCTCCTCCTCATCACTTTGTCCAATGAAGGCACGAAAACCCTTCCAGGTGAAATGAAACCTGTCGCTCTGCTTTGTATCGGCTGCGCTCTCATTGTGTCCAGCGTCTTGCTATTTCTCAAAAGCATCTGGAAGTCTTGTTACAAAACATCAAAGATGCCAAGAAAATCCACTGTTGCCCTGGTAAGACAAAAGTCAAGTCTCATTTCATCTAACTGATGCAAACCAGAGCCTGGCACTGCATCAGGAGTCCTGACTCTTTTCTCTACCAAGTTGTTGAATTTCATGAACTTCTGCTTCTTCTTCAGGTCCTTTTCTTTGAGTTCCTGGTGGCTACAGGTGCAGCCATTCTCACCATAGTGGCGATGCCGCACTTGGACATCGTGACCAACGTGACGATATTGAACGGTGTAGCCGTCCTCTCTGCGCTCCTACAGATGATCACTCAGTGCACCGCCAAAGAAAGGAACCGCTTCCTGCTGCCATCTATCACCGCCTTCATTCTCATCATTATAGGTTTCGGCCTGTTCCTCTACTTGTACATCACAAAGGATACTACTGACATCAAGATGATCACTTGGGTGGGACTGGCTGTCGGTGCGTGCTTCTTGGTATCTTTCAACTGGTGGGAGAGCTACTTTAGACTGATCAGCGAGAACAGCAGCTCCATCTTCCTCAGGATCCTGTGTAAAGACATGACAAAGTGCCAGAACGTGCTGAACATCCTGTCCAGCCTTCTCAGGATCGCCGTGACCGCCTGTGTGCTCGGAGCCTACGTCCCTCTGAACAAAATGGACTGGGACATTGTGACCTCCATCCCGAGGCGCGAGACAAAAATCATAGCCATCATCATTGGGGTCCAGCTGATCTCCTCTGCACTCTGCCACTGGTTTGCTTTGGTAGCCTGCAAGATGCACGCCCTGCGACGGTGCTTCATCCTGCCTCTGTACCTGGCCTCTCTGGCCGTCATGGCTCTGTTCATCATCCCCGTTATTGTTTACTATCAGGACTACAGAGTAAGTCTGAACGGGACTGCAACAAACTTCACAGGATACTGCATTGAAGTTGTAGACGGAAGGAACCGAAGCTTGACCGGCAGCGTGTTCCCAGATCTGGTTTATGATGTTACACACAGTCTGTGCTTCCTGGACATGTCCAAGATAACTGACATCGGCATATTGACAGGTAATTAAGTAGAGCATGGTAAAATAAGGTAGCTCCTTAAGACCACTGCACCCTGTCGTACATATCTGTCAGCCCTAGTAGTGTTAAGTTGTGCACAGGGAAAAATACACACTTTAAAACTTTGGGTCATGTTAACGTTGAATATCTATTTTATTATTTAGTGCAGCATTTTCCATTTGATAGAGATTAAGGCACTTTCCAAAGTTGGCATTTTTGTCTAATGTACTTTATTTTTTATCTACTTATTTTATTTCAACATGCTGCTAAACTGATAGGTGCGTATTGTTGTATATTGTATAAACCTACGCTTAACCACAATGTCTGTTGCACTCTGTCACACTTAGTTATTGTTTGATTTATTCTATGTTAGCTTTATTTGATTTGATTATGTTTTTATGCTTATTGTCACTCTGATCCTTTCCCATCTTTGTATTGAAACTGTTGCACAATAATTTCCCTCGGGATCAATAAAGCTTCTTGAATCTTGAATCTAATATGTTTCTTAATCTTCCTTCAGGTGCAGCAGTGTCCTGGTGGCTCGGTCTTGTGTTGGCCACCATCCACCTGTGGTACCTCAACGTGTATCGTATCCAGAGGACCCAAGACCTGTTCATCAGGAGGCTGTATGAAGGAACCTTTATCGAACAGTCTCTGCTCCTCAACACCCGATTCGACATCCAGACCAAAAACAGGTCAAAGACGTAAGTGTGTCTGGGAATCATTTAAAACGAGGTTGTTGAATCTTCAAGGCATTTGGACTTGGGTGCAAATTCTAGGCTGACACGTTTAGGCTATCAAGGTGGCGTTACATGGTCTCTTCTCAAAACAAAAATATGTTTCTCAAATTTGCAAATCTTGTCATGTGAAGTTTCAGGGGATTAGACATGGCGACGGTGTATCTGTGTGCGACCATGTGGCATGAAACCTACGATGAAATGATGAACATCATCATATCCATTTTCAGGTGAGTGTTTGTTGCATCGGTCATCTTTCCATTCCTTTGAATGAGGTCAGTTATTATTTTGATGGGTCAAAGGGATTCAATTTCTTGCTTTACACTTCTGCATATCAAGCAGTTCAGTTGAAGAAATGCCAGATGCACTGTACCGGGAAAAAAACAAAAGATAGTTGCGACATTTGTTGCTGTCACAGGATTTTATTTCCCAAGAGACTGTGTCCTTGGCCCTGACACAGCAGTGTATTCTTAACATCCACAACATTCACTTTATCAAAGTGTATTTCATCACAGTTCCTCTTTATGTTTCTGCAGATTGGACAAATACAGACCAAAGAATGAGCCAAAGCACACTGATTTCACCTTCGAAGCCCATATTTACTTTGATGATGCATTCGAAGATGTCAGTGGGAGTCAGGGTCGTCACCTCAACAAATACGCAAAGGACCTTGTGAAAATCTTCACAGAAGTTTATAGGTGAGACACTTGTTTCCAGATGGTGTCTGTAAACACAGGTATCAAAGTTAGTCCATGACAAATTACTGTCAATGTTCTCTCATTTTCTGTCATCAGCATCTTCACAAACATTGATGATAAGTTCTTCAAAAAGAAACAGCAGATCCCTGATCAGACGGTCATAACAACGCCGTACGGAGGTCGTCTGGTGATCACCATGCCTCATGGGAACATCATCATGGTTCACTTCAAGGACAAAGAACTCATCCGCCACAAGAAGAGATGGTCTCAGGTAGAACAATAATGACCGGTAGACCCCAGAAGGGTCATTTACACATACCATTTAAAGTTCAAACCTCTCCTCACCCCAACTAAACATTTGTTTAGTTAATTCTTATTATTTATTTTTTAGGTCATGTACCTTTACTATCTTCTGGGCTGGAAACTCATGACTAAATATTACGCACGCTGGCAGAAGGGAGAGGACGAGCATGAGCTGAAAGCAGCGGTTCAGGTGAGAAAAGAGAAACATCAAGAGAAACTTTTTTTGACAAGCTTAAACACGCATCCACCTTAACGTGAATCAAAATACATGGTCTATTCCTCCAGAAAGAGAAGCACAACACCTACATCCTGGCTTTAGATGGGGACACAGACTTCCATCCAGCAGCTGTGATGCTGCTCATCGATCGTCTGAAAATGTACCCACGTGTCGGGGCAGCGTGTGGCAGGATTCACCCCATTGGATCAGGTGGGCACATTGTACAATCAAGATAAACTAGGAAAAAGAGAACACAGGAAAAAAACAACTAAAAAGACATTTAAACAACTCCAGTCTTATGAACACAGTCCCTCTGTACTTCATCTGCAGGTCCTGCAGTGTGGTTCCAGAAGTTTGAATACGCTGTCAGTCATTGGCTGCAGAAGACAGCAGAGCACGTGATTGGCTGTGTGCTGTGCAGCCCCGGCTGCTTCAGCCTGTTTAGAGCGGAGGCGCTAATGGACGACAACGTGATGAAGAGATACTCCACCAAGTCCACAGAGGCGAGCCACTACATCCAGTACGACCAAGGTAACAGTGTGTTTGACCGAATGTCCTGTCCCCATGATACCTCTTTCCCCCCGATGACTAGGGTCAGACCAGGTTTATCTGACCTGTGTTTTACGACCTAGGTCACAACCCTGGAGCAATGCATACTAATTACCCAAGTACTTAGCAACCCTGGTATTGTGTCATTCTCACTGAAATCAACCCTTGTGTCCAACCTGAGTTGCAAAGCCAAGTTTGCCAACACTGGTTAACCCCTTCAAACACAAAATCAACCCAGGTACAACCCTGGTTGAGGCCTTATGTGAAAGGGGTCGGTCTTGGTGGTATCTTTTACAGTCAGTCTCTCCCTTCTCCTCCTCCTCCTCTCACATATAAACACATTTTCTACTTCCCACAGGTGAGGACCGCTGGCTGTGTACTCTGCTGCTGAAACAGGGATGGAGAGTGGAGTACAATGCAGCATCTGATGCTTACACCAACGCACCTGAGGACTTCAAAGAACTCTACAACCAGGTGAGTGCTGCAGCTGATCAGAACAAATTCCACTAATATTATGACGGCCATAAAATAATCCCAACAACTGGACAAACGGATATATTTGCACATATCAGAATTATCTATGAATGTAGATGTCTTGCGGTACAAGTTGTCATTGAGCGAAAAATCATATTAGTCTTGCTGAGGATTTTTTGCCATCCTCAGCGTCGGCGATGGGGACCGTCCACATTGGCCAACGTGGTGGATCTGCTGGGTGCCACCAACATCGTTTCCAAGAGAAATCCATCCATGTCCAAACTCTTCATGTTCTACCAGCTCTTTGCCATCACCTCTGCGATCCTGGCTCCAGCAACCATCTGTCTTATGATCGCAGGTTGGTGTTTTGTGTCTTTATGCTCCACTTCCTTCCATTTTTATAGCATCAATTAACTCAAAAAGTACAAGAAGCCTGATAAAATCTCACTACATCGACAGAAATCATCTTTGTGTAAAACGTATTTGAGGTACACTTCGACGTTTTAGTTTGTCTCATGTCCCATCCGCTAAAACATGCTAGGGACGGGACTTATGAGCTATACTGCAGCCAGCCACTAGGGGGTGATCGAGAGGCTTTGGCGCACTTTTGGGGAGCTGTCAAGCAGTCCATCGTAATATACAGTTTAGGTTTGAGGACCTAATCTCTGTTCATACAACCTTTTGCAAACTACGAGATCAACTAGACTTCACTGGACATATTTTTCCATTGTTTTTAAATTAACTGGTACACGCCTCCTATTGTTGCCTGTAGGTAGTGTGACCTTCATCGTTGAAATCCCAGCCAGTGGTGCCCTGGTCTTGGCTGTGATACCTCCTGCTATCTACTTGATTCTTTGCTTCAAACTCAAAGCTGACACTCAGATAACTATTGCAGCAGTAATGAGTGTCATATATGCATTCCTCATGTTGGTGGTGATAATGTCAATTATCGGTAAGTATGTATTCAAACAGGAATAACTTTATGCATCCACATTAATCAGACATTGTAAAATCTTTTTGCAAATTTTTTAAAGTTGTGTTAATCCTACAACCTCCCTTTATCTTACCTCAGGCTCAATGGTGAAGGACCAAACCATCCTAACACCCAGCAGCATTTTTGTCGTTTCCATGGCCATCATTTACATCATCACTGCGATAATGCATCCTCAGGAAGTCCATCTAGTGTTCCACGGCTTTCTCTACATCATCTGCATCCCCAGCGCCTACCTTTTGCTTACCATCTATTCCATGGTCAACATGAACAACGTATCTTGGGGCACCAGGGAGACGAAACCTGCCCCTGGAGCTGTTACAGCGGAATCTGTCACCCAGCAAACAAGGACCCAGAAAGGTAGATGTCATGTTGACACTGAAAATAGTTTATTTTCAAGTCTGTCACAGTGCAACATTAGATCTGTATTATACTGGAGTTTGTGCTGAGTGAACTGAAACTGATCTTCGCCCTTACAGCAAAAAGCGCCTGCCAACGGTTCTTCTCATGGGCCAAATGTTGTAAAAAATCCAACCAGAGCTCTGGAGAGGGGCAGCACGTTGTCAACCAGGAAACCCTGATCCAAGAGTCTGCACAGCCAGAACTCCAGCCCCGAAACACTATCGTGGAGGACGTAGCAGTCCCAGAGGAAGAAGTGACGTAAGTCCTGAAGGTGGAACAACGATTCAAATGTAGAGTGCCGGTATTCCAATGTGTGAGATGTTAATAATCATTTTCTAATTGTCTTTCAGGCCAGTCGAGCCTGCCTTTGACTCACCTATCCTAGGTACAATTTTGCAAAATTGTTTGAAAAATAAAAAATTCCAGCTCACTTGTTAATGTGATGTTATCAATACCTTCCTCTCTGGCTCTTCTCTCCAGGTTGGATCACACAACTCCAAAATGTGTCCACTGACATGCAGCTGCAGGAGTACTCACTCGACAAGGTGTGTGTGTCTAAATTTATCAGGTTAACGTGATCAACGGTCTCTGAATCACACTGTCAAAGTGATGCTCATCATGTTCAGTTTCCCAACGCAGGTGAACACTGACTTTAACATGACACTGAGACATTTGCAGTAGTTTCTTTATGTGCTGTTTTTAAACATGCAACAGAATAATTGATTGAAAGGGTTTCTGTGTTTCTCTGCAGGAGGAGGAGGAGTTCTGGACAGAGCTTCAGAAGAAGTACCTGGAACCTCTGCAGGACGACAAAGAGAAACAGAAAAAGATGGCCACTGAACTGCGAGAGCTGAGAAACAAAGTAGGTCTGGGGAACTTCGGTACCTATCTAACAGGAAACAACTGTGCAATCAATGTTGAATTAATCTGATCTGTCTCATTACGCACAGATCAACTTTGCTTTCTTCATGCTGAATGCCCTGTGGCTGGTGGCAACATTTACCCTCCAGCTCTTTGAGGCCTCCTTCTCCATCAAGCTCCCCAAGGTGGACTTTGACCTCGAGTACACCGGAGAGGACGTAACGATCGATCCCATCGCCTTCATGTTCATTCTGGGATTTGCAACATCGGTTGTGATCCAGTTCCTTGCTATGCTGTACCACAGGTGACCACTTACGACAAATGACTTTGTTTCTCTAAAGATTTTCATAATGTCTGTTCAATTTTTTTTGTAAAATTTTCTTTCGTTCTGTCTTCATCTAGAATCTACACTCTGATCCATTATGTGGCCTTTCTGGACACAGAGCTCAAAGAGCAAAAACCTGAAGAACCCTACCTACCAGGCAAAAAGGTATTTACAACTATTACTGTGACTTACTGCAAGAACTAACAGTAGCAGTTACTCATACAGCTACAGCTGCGGCTTCTACTAGTGTTTAGTCTTTTACTAAGCCTGTTGCTGCTACGAGTCAACTACTGTTGAAACAACTTGCAAAATAACCAGAACTGTAACTAATTATTTATTCATTGTTTAGCGCAAAGGTCAAAGTACTTATTTAGAAAGAGCAGTGATACTCCAAATAATTCTTATTGTTGTTTTAAAAATATATAAATTGCTAAATGGCACAAAACCCTGATCAGATAGATTTGGATCGAGCAGTGAAGCGTTTTGATCGCTGCTTTTGCGATGAGCACCTTGCGTTTTTCCGCAGGAAGGTAGAAGGTAGATGGTTCAGGGGTTGCCTCTCAAGAATAAAACAACAAACCAACACAACTAGCAACGCTCGGCCTGATCGGGGCGTATTCAACATAAAGGGCAGCGAGGTGCGTCTCATGTTTTTGCAACCTGCAAATCCATTATTGTAAACAACATTTTAATATGATGAGTCCATACAACACTGATGAGTGGGAATCGTTGTTAGAGAAAGGAAATTAAATTGCCCTTTACATACTTTCTGTTAATTAATGAAACTAGCAGTGACTGGGTGTGTTGACATGAATGACCTCACCCTCCTGCTACAGTCGTTAGCAAATACTTTCATCGCCTGCCAGAAAGGCTCCAGGTGTGGTGACATTTGATTCAACTGATATTCCTTCTGTGTCTTCCCAGGTTAACTCTGTCTCAAACACCGACACCAGCGTCGACAGCGGCAACTGCGAGCCAGATTACGACCCCGACTACGACTCTGATTTCGATGACAGTGACGATGAGGAGTTCTACATAAATCACAATGCCGGCGCCATCATTTAAACACGGTCCTTTTGTCCTTTTTAGCACTTTTAAAATACCCACTGTACAGAATTTGAGATTTTACAAAACAATGTCTTTACTGAATGTATATAATTTATGTTTACAATGAATCAAGAAGAATTTATTTATATAAAAAAACGTCTTGTTTGTTGCAAAGTGCTTCTCAGAAAAACCACTGAACAAGAGCAAGAAAACCTCTAAACACTTTTGTGTGAGTGTGTGTGTGTGTGTTGTGTACACAGGACAACACCATGCCAGTAAACGTAATGTTAATGCTATTTATGAAGGATCTGAAGTTATATTTTACTGTAAATGAGTGTGTTACCTGTGTCTAATACACTTTAATGTGAAGAGGAATGACACAGTAAGGGTAATGTGAAGAGGAATGACACAGTAAGGGTAATGTGAAGAGGAATGACACAGTTAGGGTAATGTGAAGAGGAAATCAGGGAATCTTTAATAGAAATGTCGAGAAGTTCAGCTGCTCGGAAAGCTGACTGTTTGTTTTACACTGTGGAGTCCAAATCCAAATCTTGAGGAATGTAAAAATGCACATTTTATGTTATTTTTTTGTTTTGCATTAGATAGCTGTATGCTAAAACTGTATGTGTATCAGAGGAGGCACGCCCAAAGACGGATGTGATCCAAGCAAGGCCGGCAGAAGTACGGATCAGGAAGTAGGGAAGCTGCCATTGTCCATTTTAGTTCTTTTTCTCAATAAAGCACTTTGTGATGAAGTCTTTTAGATGGCTTGGCTTTTGTTATGCTAAGTTCTGCACAAAAAGTAAATTCTGTTTGTGCAGCAGTAGAATTTGTTTCATAATTGACTTGAGAAAGAAAGGAGAGAGATGAATAGCTTTGCATGTTGTGGACACACTGATCTTAGAACCCATCGGGAGCAATGGCTAATATTTCTGGTTTTACGGTGTAGCCAGATATCCGAGGCCGAGACTTTCTCATTTTAATGGCGGTCATCGTCACAGTCTGATTAGAAAGAGTTGGAGTTAATACTACTCAGACTCCGAATGGAAACCAGACTGCTTCCTCTACCCAGATCTTGTCCCATTGTCTTTATTTCTACGCAGAATCAGTTTAAAGAGATTAAAGACACAGTGATGGGACTTTTCGGTTTTTCTTTCTTACTGTAACTGAAAGGATGTTTGGGAAAATGTGACATTGGACTATAAGTTTATTATCAGGCTGTCGTTATCATACAGCCACTAAACTGCAGTGTTTCAGGCTCTTGTGTTTCATGACACCGTTCATGTGAAAAGAAGTAGGTGATTACATAAGAATGTGTTATGCAACTTCCCGCATCCCCTGGCAAATGTTGACCATCATAGGTACAGGCAGAGCTCCTGTACTGAATGACTGTGCATGACTACACAGGAAACGGGTGTGAAAGAATAATTCAGAAGGACACACCGCTGACTAATTAAAATGCATGATATATTTAGTTTGGCCTCACGCACACACTCACCTGTACCTGCATGAACATGTTCAGTGTTCAGGTAATTATAATTAATGCATGATATATTTAGTTTTGCCTCTCACATAGGCTACACACCCTCGTGAGATCACACGACAGCCGCGGTTATTATCTGCATGAAAAGGTCACGTAGTCAAAAAGCAGCAAATATTTAATTTATTCTATTTATGTTTTGATGCTTTTATTTTCTGGAAATTAATTAATGCATTTACATACTGTGTTTATTTCAAATATCTGCACATGATGGCCATTTTATGGGCTGGTGCAGCTTAAGGGTGGTTGTGGCTCAGGAAGTAGAGCGAGACGTCCATAATTCGGACGATCGGTGGTTCAATCCCTTGCTCCTCCCGTCCGTCCAAATGTCATGGTGTTTGTGTGCAAGACACTAAAGGGGGCTGTAAACTCAGTGTGTGACTGTGCATCTGAACGATTAGATCAGGTCAAAGATTTAAGACTAACACAAGCACATTTCAGGCGGTGCCAATGAGATGACGTTCACGTCCAATCTCCTACGTCGGCCTCATTTGAAAGTGAAGTGAGAGTCATTGGATGGATGAAATAGTTTTTTGAAACTATTTTTAGGAAGTCATGGGTTGATTGATAAGAAAAGGAAGGGAGGCACAGATGGCTAAATAAAATGCTAAGATCGATCATAATGATATACATTTAATACCTATATGTATAAACATACATATTAAAAGATTCATGGCTGCGTACAATTCAGTCCTTTTTTGTTCTACCTGCCCACCGTCTTTCCTGCATATCAGAACAGGGCCGAAGCACTTCACTCGTACAAAAACAAAACAGTATCAGTCATATTAGTATCTGTGTCCTGTTGTGATGAGGGGGCACTTATTCCAGATGAGCTGTCCCTTTCCTCCAGTATGTGGTGAACTTGTCCGTGCACAAGTTCAAGGAGAAAGTTGTTTTTTCATGTCATATGTCTTTCACAATTGCAATCCACTCCTCTTTCGATGGGGAATCTTTTTATAGCCATATTCTCGTAATTGCTTTTTTACTGGCTACCAACACTGGCAGGAAAAGGTCTATACTGTACAAGCTTGCTTGGGTACAAACTCATACAGTTGATGCACTTCACCCACGCCCAGTACTGGACACACCTCTCGCCTCCCATTGAGGGATACGCATGTGCATGCATATGACTAACTCTAAAACTAATTGGTTTTATTGTTGGTGTGGAGGAGCCCTTCATTACTGCAGGTTACCTTTATAAGCAGATAGCCTATTATTAAGTGATGAGTAACCAGCGAGCTTTTAAATTTGGTTTTGATCAACTCAAATACCTGAAAACCTGTTTGATCTGTTTGTTTATGTGATAAAATGCCAAACCCCCGTAAATGAAGCTACGCCGAGAGTTTCTGGTTGAGATTGATCAGCTGGTTTTATTTTTTAAGGTGTTGAAATGTCATCAGTTTGCAGGTATTTGGTCACAAGCCAAAATATTGGACAATACATATTGAGCTTATGATGGCAGATGAAAAGTTAAGGGATCGCCAAAGTGATCACGTTTGCTGTGCAATGTTTCATTACAATACCTCCAATAGTTGTTGAAATATCTCACACCAACATTGCCGTCCTCGGAGCCACTAAGGTGATCAGATGAACCAGCTGTCTCTCATCGTGTGTAACAGGCTGCCAGTCGAGAAAAGCCTCCAGTACCACTCTCTGCTCTTCTTTCAATAAAGAAATACTCTCCAGTCCTGATAAAACTGTTGCTAATGAAGCAGCTACGCTAAACTTTTAGGAGATGCCATTGTTGTTTTGAATGTATGTCCATGTCATCGTTCAACCCTCAACTGCCACTGGCTCCTCACAGGACACCCACTGATTGGTCCCCACTGCTGGTGGTTCGGACATAAAGTAACTTATCAAGATGGATTTTCGTGTGACGCGTGATCTTGTGATACCTTAAGACTCCAGCTTTGAGTGCAAGGTAACCACAACACCAACATGCTTAAAAACAGATGCCGGCTTGTTGTGGAAATGGATTCTTCAATAAAGATCAACAAACAGGATCAGCTTTTTCTCCGGGGTTTATTTTTCCAAAGCATTTTCCTCTGCAGACAAATATACGTTCATCCCCACATCCTCACAAAGTTAGAATCTAGCAGGAATGACACAGAGCCGAATCGTGCACAGGACGCGGACAGCCATGGTTGACGTCTTTAGACCAAACAAAACATGACTTAGACATTACAATTCTGAACACTCTGAACCTCTCTCATCACAAGGTCTCTAACACAGAGTCCACATGCACAAATATGCCATTATACCATCATGAGGCAGTTATTTGCATTATCCATTAAGAAGGTGAGACAGAGGAGACACTGAACTGTGTCTGACCTGACAAAACTATGATTATGAATTACAAATATCCAAAATTCCCACAACAGGCTCTTCAACCCAAACTTTCTAAGTGTAAGCTGTACAGTATCTGTACCCAATCTGTACTAGAGACCTGATGTGTTCCCCTGACCAATAGACTATCCTGACCCTAACCGTGTGTGCGTGGGGTTTCTTTGGGTTCTCCATCTTCCTCCCACAGTCCAAAGACGTGCACATGTTAGGTAAATTGGTGACTCTAAACTGCCTGTAGGTGTGAATGTAAATGGTTGTCTGTCTCTGTTTGTCTCCTGTCCTGTCCAGGGTGGACCCCGCCTTACGCCCGATGTCAGCTGGGATTGGCTCCAGCCCCCACGACCCCGATAGGGACAAGAGGTTGGAGATGGATGGATCTTTGCACATGCGTATAACAAATGAATCTCCCTGAATGAGGAGGTCAACATGTTTTTACTAAAAAGCTCCCTTGAGTTTATGCATATAACATGACATATGATAATAGTACAATTGACATTCTAATGACGGCCATGTAGCCTGATAGGTATTTGTTTTTGATCTTTGGAAACCACTATTTAACATTCTTCACAATTTTCTGTCATTTCAGGACCAAACAATTCACTGATTAATTGAGAAAATGCTCGAGAGATTAATCAATAATGAAAATAATCATTAGTTACGGCCCTGTAGTGAAGCATTAAGCAGCTAAAGAGCCAACTATGTCCCTCGGGAGTTGGTGGAAACCAAAAACAGAGCTAAAGTGAGAACTGGACCAATCAGATGGACACAAACACGACTCTAAATAAATAAATGCTAATGTCGCTACATGCTTTCCTCTATGTTTAAGTAAGCTACTGTCTGCTCACATGTTCAACAAGTCAGCTTGTTCACCATTGGATGCAGTGAGTGTACGTGAGGACAGTTCTTTGAATAATGACATGGCTTAAAAATGGCTTTAATAAACATAATGGCAGGAACAAATGAACACACCCTGGAGAAGTGTTTGTGTGGTTGAAACAAGTGTAGAAGTGGAAAAAGTCTACTGTGTGCAAAAAATGATCTGAAGTAGAACCTAAAAAAAGACTGTGGCCAGACATGCATGTAATCCTAACATCAGAGAACAAATGATTTAATTGAGTCAGCATATTTCCAGTGAATGAGAGTGTTTGTTAGTTGGTAGAGATGGACCGAAGTCTGCATTTCAAAACTTCAACATTTACATTTGTGTTATTATAAGTCAGACCAGTAAGCACTTCCATGACTTGGTCTCAGCGGTGCAGCTGATGTTTTGGTCTTCTAGCTGCTTGAACCATCTGCGTCTGAAAAGTGCTTTACAAATCAACCAAACTAGTGCTAAAAATGTATTCACTTAGGCATCAATCACTGTCTTGGACTTGGTTACGAGGTACAAACTCCCTGCAGATGCTTCCTCTAACCTGTCAGGAGGCAGAGAAGAGTGTAACATTTTTGAAGTTAATCTATGCCATCTTGTGGTGTGTTACTGAATCGACACACCAGCAACAGGTGTGTGCAGGTGTTGTATGTGGTTGAAGTATGGATTCATGTATAAATGCATGACTGTGAGTGGTGGTGTTGGTGGGGGTGGTCTGACAGGGTATTTTGAGTTTTCCCTACTCTCCACAGCTTTTTGTACTTGCTGTCAAATAATGACGTCTATTCTTGAGTCTGCTGACATTAAAGGATCATCTCTTTGGTCCAGTGACACAGTGGATTTTTTTTTATATTGCACATGTAAAGAGAAAGAGAGACAGACATGAGTGTTCTAAGATGGATGCTACGATAACGTGCATAAGCATTTTTTACGCACTTGCTATGAACGGCTAAGCACAAAGTGAGATGTTGTTATGTTTTATATAACTTTTAGGAGATTATTCATTCATTCATCTTCAACCGCTTGTCCCTGTCGGGGTCTCGGGGGGGGTGGGGGTGGGGGCTGGAGCTGATCCCAGCTGACATCGGGCGTGAGGCGGGGTCCACCCTGGACAGGACTCCAGTCTATCACAGGACACATAGAGACGAACAGAGACAGACAACCATTCACACCTACGGGTGATTTAGAGTCATCAATGAACCGAACACCTGCACGTCTTTGGACTGTGGGAGGAAACCGGAGAACCCGGAGAAAACCCACGCAGACACGGGGACAACATGCAAACTCCACACAGAAGGGCCCCAGACAGGATGCGAACCTGGTACCTTCTCGTCTTTTGTGTGAGCAACACTCTTGAACTCTATATAACACACACTCAACAGGAAGGTGTTGTCATGGGTCACGAGTGTATGTATGTATGTACTGTATATTTAGGCTACATGGAGCTGACTGAGCTTCCACAGACACACTCATGCCACCAGAGAGCAGCAACAGCACATCAGGAAAATGGTGTGTGTCATGTTTTGTAGAAACACTCATCGCAGCCACAAGACTGACTCACTAACTTGTGCATGTTTGTGTCTCAGAAAACCTGAGAAAATGTTTCTGCTTGGATGCACTGATGCATCAACACACAATCTATACAGACAAACTGAAGGGGCGAACGAGGCTCTGGACTGGTTTCAGACATGTCACAACAAATCAAAAATGATGCAGTCATACCAACACTTGTGCCACTGGAACATTAGTTTCAACCTTGCAGAACTTGTTAAATTAACACCATCTTAATCAAATCCACTTCACTGTAAATCCTGTGTCAAAAGTGTGATTATTTCTTCATGAGGGAATAAATGGTTCAGAGCTCGATCACATCTCTGATCTTTTCAAAAACAGAGAAGTAAAACAGTGAAGCAGCTTTGATTTTCCCCATGACACAAACCACAAACCTCAAAACTGTCTGAAATCTAATCTTTAATCACAGTAAATGTCTTTTTTGTTATTTCATTTGATGCTTTTTTACCAGTCGTGACAGAGACACTTGTATTTTTTCACCTTTGAACACAGTTGAATGATACGCCACTTATATGCGTATTGGTGTGTTGCGGTTCTTTAAGTAGCTAGAGAAATATAATAGATTAAAGACTAACTTGTTACCAACCATGTTTCCAACATATTGTACAAATGATATTTTTTCCAGCATTAACATACAAGAAACCTATATTTATTTAACTTCTATTTTCTATTTGTTTTCTTTATGCTTCAGCGTGAGCAGTCAAAGATAAATGAATATAAGTTCACAGCTTATCACATGTCCTTCTTATTGAGATTTTGCCTTTTTATAGCACAACAATCTATTTTGACTGGAGTCCAAGCCGCTTAAATACTCCAGGAACAAGCAGCCTTGTCTCTTCTTACTGCTATTGTCATATTTAATTACTGGGTCTTCCCTTTTTACATATACTGAAACATTCCTTCACACTCAACCGACTCATCCAACCCATGCACCCTCACACACCTTGTTAAGCCTCTGATGTTTATGTTTCGATTATGCCTTTTCATTTTCATGGTGGTTACCTCTCAACTGTCATGTTTACTTGTTTGTATTTATGGCCTCCAGGTATGAAGCACACAATGGGAACAGTGAGGATGCGTCACAGCTGCTTGTCTACGTGACGCATTGATAAAAAGCAAAGGATGTCACATTTATTTGAACATCAGAGGAAATACTTTCTTTGTCAGCTGGAGAAGTTCAACCTGCCAAAGACAATGACAGCCGCCGCCAAGGACAAAGGCAGACTGCAACGTATCAATCACTCTGCAGAGAAGGTGATTGGTCACAATCTGCCGTCTCTCTGGGACCTGTGCTCCTCCAGGACCCTGAGGCCGACAGGTCAGATTATGGCCGACCCTTCCTAAACCGTACAAAGACTGTTTGAGTCGCACCCCTCTGGCAGGAGGCTGCAGTCCATCAGGACTACAGTTGGGTATTGTTTGGATTAACTATGGTGGTCAGTAATGTCATAGCCTTGTCCTCGCACAATTGGCCAGGCCAAGGGGAAGAGAGTCTCCTGCAGGTCTGCTTTATAGCCTCCTGAACCCGCTCAGGTGTTGTGCATCCCTGAATCAGCCACAGCTCCACCCACCTGAAACACAAGGCAAAACATGGCCGGCCCTGAGGTTGTCAAAATAAAAACAATGTATCACTTAAAACACACAAGAGAATTCACTCGTTCTTGGAGAACAACATGTGACTGGTTTGGTGTCATAAGAGTATAGATGTTGATCAAAAAAAGTGCTTTGCTTGCAAAAGTTAGGTGCACAGGGAATCAGTCGGGAGATCAGGCGAACAAATGTGACAAGGAGAAGACAAAGACACGGCCGCGTAGCTGAGATCAAAAACCAGAGGCCTGTTCCATAAAGAAGACGATAAGAAGAGCAGGCGTTAAAATCCACATCCTGTCCTGGATGAGCCTCACAAATCAGTCGCTTTTGGTTTTACTATATCACCTTTGTTCTGTCAACATGTAGGAAGCAAGCCAACAAGTGAACACTCTTCTTTGACGCTCAACTGCTGAGTGGAGACGTGGTAATTCTGTGGGACGATGGGCTTTTAAAGCATTAACACACTTTGGCAGAACATTTGATTTTTTTCAGTGTCTGTCGGAGGTCAGAGAGGGTGAAGCGTGCCCCCTTCACTTGCATCTTCTTCCACTGAACACATTTAAGAGTTGATCTTCTCCCAGAGAACAGAGGCACAGGATGCATGGATACTATTTTTGCAATCATATTTTTTTCTATATTTATTTGACTAATATCATTCTGTTAGGGTAATTAAGACCTTTGATATCACCTACCATATCATTTAAGATGGAGCTTTAGGTCTGGCCTATAACAGAACGTATAATTCAATTTCAATTTTAACTTTTTGGATATTTATTAAAGTAGATTTTCTAGAAATTAAGATTAAAGATGATGAAAAACCAACAGGAAATGGGAATAATTGAGATGAAACAAGAACAACATAACGGAGCAGGGCGTGACACGATAAACAGGATTAAGATTTTAATTTCTTAATGATTCTTTTTGGTTCATATTTGGAACCAGACGCACAACCAAAACTTTTTTGCGTGTTGCTTTTATTTTCTCTGAGTTTATTTGTTATGTACCGAAACATGAAGGTAAAGTCACTGCAGGAGAAAATCTACTTGGCAGTAAATCTAATTCTGAACTCTGTCGGGTCATCATGTAATTATATAATTGTATTGCATTAGTGCTGCTTGCAGGCAGCAGCGTGACAATAAAAATGAATGTGCATGCATTAGTGTGTCTTAGTCACTCCATCAATCATTTCTACAGTGAGCCTACGTGGTCTCATGGGAGGGCGTATAAATAGCACGCCACTTTTCATGACTTGCATGACTTTTCGCGTGCATGTCTACGCATATTAGGCTTTTCGCGTGTCATTTAACGCCCGTAGTTCCCCAGGGTTAGGGTTAGGGTTAGGGTAAGGGTTAGGGTTAGGGTATTTCACGCCCGTTATTTCAGCCATCCTTCACATGAAATATTGATTTAAAAACAACCCTCTGACAGAAAGCTCCACCACTTCGTATTTCTCCGGAAAGTAGCGGAGAAATACGAACACGTGGGTTTTCCCTCACTGACATTTGTGCGTGAAATGACAACGCCATCTCTGCACTATACAAGTCAATTGAGACTACATGGCGTGAAATGACACGCAAAAAACATGACATGCGTTACGCGAGATGGCTTAAGAGAAATAGCGTGTCATTCACACGCCTTTTAGTGAGACCAGGCTGAGTGAGCTGGAAGAAAAGCCCGTACCAGCCATACATCGCTCCTTCCTGTGCTGGATTAAAGAACCTGATGCACCAATTACACTCAGAACATCTTGTTTTTAGATTTCTTTATGGTTTTGAATGACTGGTTTTTCAGGATGTTTGGTTTCTGCTCACTTGGACTCTCTGAACCAGGGGTCTGCAACCCGCGGCTCTTCGGCGCCATGTGGCTCTTGGGCGCCCTTTCAGCGGCTCCCTGTAGCATAGGGTTTTTTTGTTTTTTGTTGTTGTTACAAAGGAGACAATCTTTCAAAGGGAACACCTGTTATCTTGGAGTTTGAGGTGATTTTAAAAAACTCCTCACAGCGAGAAGGTCCCTGGTCCGAATCCCGGCTGGGGCCCTTCTGTGTGTAGTTTGCATGTTGTCCCCGTGTCTGCGTGGGTTTTCTCCGGGTTCTCCGGTTTCCTCCCACAGTCCAAAGACGTGCAGGTGTTGGGTTCATTGATGACTCTAAATCACCCGTAGGTGTGAATGGTTGTCTGTCTCTGTTCGTCTCTATGTGTCCTGTGATAGACTGGCGTCCTGTCCAGGGTGGACCCCGCCTCACGCCCGATGTCAGCTGGGATCAGCTCCAGCGACCCGCGACCCAGACAGGGACAAGAGGTTGAAGATGAATGAATGATGATTGAATATTATGTGAGACTATTATATATTATATCATGTGAGTCTACAGCCCAGCGCCTTTCACTGCCGCTGGCTAATCTTGAGTTTCTCGCATCATGGTGGCGCCCCGTATGCTCGATGTGTGGTGAGAAATTAGCAAACGATATTTTTTATAACTCGTAATAATAGGAATAAAATGTCAACAGTTTTCTTTATTATGCAACAAACTCAGACACATTGCATCTGGTGGAAGAAGGAGCAAAGTAAAGGTTAGCTAGTAAAGGTTGCAGATCCCTGCTCTAAACCATCTGCTCTGTCAGCACTTTCACTGAGTCTCTGCATTCCTGTTTTCATGAAACAACATAAATCATATAATAGATCAATGCCACAGCAGCAGGAGACACTTTTAAAAACTCTTCCTTCTGGGAAACGCTCGTGAAGGTCGATGGCTTTCAGGGCGGTTTCTGCGTGGCAGGGTGAGAGCAGATCGAGTCTCAAAGAGATGTTTTGTGTATTCTGCGGTGGGGTGACTTATCCATACGTAGGGTATTATCTTCAGCAGATGACGGTCAGCATGCCCCCAGTTTGGAGAAGCAAACCTAAGAGAATCTACCGTGTATCAGTGTGAGTGCACGCTCCTTCCCTGTGGGATCACACCTCAACCCTAGAACGTCCATATTCCTACGCATAAGAACAACAGCTGATCTGTGGTGCGGTTTCACCAACACGTAGGATTACAGATGTTCTTCTGAATTGACCTGTGATTGACTTAACCAAGAGACTTTCAAATGGAGCCACATCATGTCTGATTAGACACGCCTTTGAACGACGCTGTGAGGCGTTATTCAGCTGGGTGAAAAACCACAAGCATGCTTATTGTCTTATATTCTTATTAACCCTTTTGAGGTCAGAGCATTCATGTAAAAATATTATACATATGAGCTTATGTTTGTCGTGAGGTAAAAAAATGTGCATTAAAATAAACATGTCGTTCTTAATTTTGCATTGTCAGGTTAAACGTGATAACAGCCGTCACAAGTTCCCAGACGTTGAGTGTGGCTTCCTGTGACCTTACATGGCTGTGCACCTGCAGTGACACACACTTTGGGTGTTGCCGTGTAATGATGTGCTGAATGACAGTGATTCTGTTGACATCGGGGATGAGGGGAACAGAACCGGGTCACTCAGACAGGAGCTGTGAGGCGAGGTGTTCACGTTCGTCACAAACATGGATGAAAAGAGGAGTTTACTCAAGTGAGTGGAGATTTTGTTCAATTGAAAATGTATTTAACTGTTATTACGTCTGTAAATTAGTCAATCAATGCAGTAAAGTCCAGGTGCTTACTATCCTTTTGTTGGTTCTGTGTAAAGCATCATTTTGTGATATTTTACAATAAGTGAAAATGTTACTAATATATTTTTTAAAGTCATTGCTTGTACAGAAGAAAAGCATTAATTCAATCATTTTTTTAATTTTCTTTATTTATTATTCAGTTTTTTTCTTTTAAAACATGCAAATCAAATAAATTACAATTACAAATAAATGAAAATAAAAGTTTTAGCTTAAGAATTCAAGTCTTTAAACTATTTTTAGTCCAGTGACTCTCACGTCTGTGACGCTGATGCAGTGCTAACTTGTTGTTGTTGTTGAGGCTGAGTCAGAGATGTTAATTCAGCCGTGAAGTTATTTTTGAAGCTTTAGCATGTGTTGTTGTTGTTGTTGTTGTTTTTATTTATACATTATAAGAACAGTTGCAGTTTGTCATTATATTAATTGTAGTTGTGATTCAGTTATAAGATCATTTTTGAAGCCTCAGTTCGGATCGTGCTCGATGGTTCATGATGTCGTATGAGAAGAAATTAGCGTGTTTTGTTTTCTGACTGTCAGATAAATAAATAAAAAGTTCTATATCTTGATGATATGAAAAATTAAAGTAATGTATTTATCAAAGTATATTTCCATCTCTACCTTTCCTCTAATTTCTCTGTTTTTTACTGATACATTGCAACTAATACATTAACCTTACACTACACTACTACATCATAATCAATATGTTATACCGTCTAACCACATCATTAACTATATTAAACAGCTAGTTTTGCTGTATTAACACAGTGAAATGTGAAAAATAACACACACACATCGACACAACATTTTATAGGTATGATCTCTTTTGGTATGACTTTGAGCTGATTTAGTAATTTCTCAAATGTGCGTTTTTATAATCCCCCCTCTGGAGATTTATTTCTGTGTACATATCTTTACCATCACGCCAGATGACCACATTACAACTTGTCTTCCTACACACACACATGGGTTTGGTGTCTTTGTTTAGGAGGCCGTGGGACACCTGCAGAGAGGTCCCCGCCCTCGAAGATGAACAGACGCCATGGAAGATGATCAAACTGCTGAAGATCATCTTTGTCTGTGTGGTCGGTGTGATTGTGTTTGGGTTGGCTGTGTGTAGCAAGGTTTGTTCTTGTAATATATATTACACACACACACACGCACACACAGACACACACACACACACACACACACACACACACACACACACACACACACACACACACACACACACACACACACACACACACACACACATTGCCCCTTACAGATTTAATATAATCTGGATTTGACCTTATTTCTTGGTGGGATTGTCGTCAGCATATTGAATTTTCTCCAGGGGCCCTGCTAAGATGGAGGTCAATATTTGTGCAAAACTGAATGATTCATTATCATTAACTATTAATCTGGTGGAAAGTAGTGGTAAAGGTTATCTGATTATTGAAGTAACTTGAGGAATATTGATGAAAAGATGATCTGTACCAATTCCCTTTGTCATTCTATGAAGCACTTCTATCTTTCTTTCTCTGCCTCAACGTTCTTCTGTGTTCCCAGACGTCTTTCCTCCTCCTCATCACCTTGGCCAATGAAGGCACCAAGACGCTCCCAGCTGAGAAGAAACCTGTCGCTCTGCTGTGTATCGGCTGCGCTCTCATCGCTTCCAGTGTGCTGCTCTTTCTGAAGAGCGTCTGGAAGGCGTGTTCCAAATCCTCAAAGACACCCTCCAAAAAAACAATAGCTTTGGTGAGGACGCTGTCTTCACTGTCCCAATCCTTACCTTTATTTCACAGCAGCTTACATATGTCACATAACATGTCTTCATTGCCTCCTTGCTGCATAGTGACAAGCACCTGTCTTTTTTTATTTTTGCCATGTAAAACTCATCAAACTAACCCTGAACTGACAGACAATCAGATTTTGCAGATGTGGTACATTTACCTGGAATGTTACCTTTGAAGTGTATTGTAAGTAAATGCTGAACTACCAATGCCGCTTTATTTTCAGTGCATCAAATCAAAAATAGATATAGATGGACTTTGATACCCAGGAAACCAGATGAATCTGCAGAGTTCATGTTTCTTCTGCTGTGGTAGATGCATCCATCCTGTGTGAGCAACAAAATATGTTCTTAAATGTCGATCTTCTACTTCTGCTTCTCCTTCAGGTCCTTTTCTTTGAGTTCCTGGTGGCTACGGGTGCAGCGATTCTCACCATAGTGGCAATGCCACACTTGGACATCGTGACCAACGTGACGATATTGAACGGTGTAGCCGTCCTCTCTGCGCTCCTACAGATGATCACTCAGTGCACCGCCAAAGAAAGGAACCGCTTCCTGCTGCCATCGATCACCGCCTTCATTCTTATCATTATCGGTTTCGGCCTGTTCCTCTACTTGTACATCACAAAGGATACTACTGACATCAAGATGATCACTTGGGTGGGACTGGCTGTCGGTGCGTGCTTCTTGGTATCTTTCAACTGGTGGGAGAGCTACTTTAGACTGATCAGCGAGAACAGCAGCTCAATCATCCTCAAAGAGTTGTGTAGGGAAACAAGAAAGTGCCAGAACGTGCTGAACATCCTATCCAGCCTTCTCAGGATCGCCGTGACCGCCTGTGTGCTCGGAGCCTACGTCCCTCTGAACAAAATGGACTGGGACATTGTGACCTCCATCCCGAGGCGTGAGACAAAAATCATAGCCATCATCATTGGGGTCCAGTTGATCTCCTCTGCACTCTGCCACTGGTTTGCTTTGGTAGCCTGCAAGATGCACGCCCTGCGACGGTGCTTCATCCTGCCTCTGTACCTGGCCTCTCTGGCCGTCATGGCTCTGTTCATCATCCCCGTTATTGTTTATTATCAAGACTACAGAGTAAGTCTGAACGGGACTGCAGCAAACTTCACAGGATACTGCAATGAAGTTGTAGACGGAAGGAACCAAAGCTTGACCGGCAGCGTGTTCCCAGATCTGGTTTATGATGTTACGCACAGTCTGTGCTTCCTGGACATGTCCAAGATAACTGACATCGGCATATTGACAGGTAATAAAGTGAAGCTATTAAATTATAGTAAGAGATAACTCAGGAACATTCTGATCACATGTAAAAGTCTTACAAATTGTACAGTTTCCGTTCACTTTAATGCGGTTGGTTTGATGAGTTCCAAATTAAATTTCAACTGGCACAGCCCCTGAAATTGGAAATAACCAGTTTCCAGTCGCAGATCTCTCTGAATCCCAATCGCAAAATCCATCCGATTCCATGCTGCTGGAAATCTGTCTGAATGGGAGAGGGGCCAGACATATCTGCCAGAACAAGTTAAACAGATTTGTCTCGTTTCCAGTCAAGGAAATGTATTCGAAAATAAATAGAAGTTGTGTGTTAAGTTTGAAGAAAGAGGAAAACACTAAATATCATCACTTTATTGTTTTCATATAATAACTAACTGTAAGATTCAAGGGTAGATTTTTTTCGGTAATCTTTTCACTCACGTTTCCTCAGGCTCTGCGGTGTCCTGGTGGCTCGGCCTTGTGTTGGCCACTCTCCACCTCTGGTACCTCGGTCTGTATCGCATCCAGAGGACTCAGGACCTGTTCGTCAGGAGGCTGTATGAGGGTGGATTTTTAGAGCAGTCACTGCTTCTAAACACTCGATTTGACATTCAGACGACTGCAAAGTGGAGGAAGTAAGTGTGTGTGCTGTGTGTTGGGAAGATCAGGAATACCTTACAAACTGAGGTTTGAGCGTGATAGTTTTGAGTTCTGACTTTTAAATTGAAAAGGTATAACTAGTTTAGGTTTCTTTCAGTTTTCTTCTACAGGTGAGCCAACCATAATTTGTCATCTTTAAAAAGCTAAAATATACAGTTCAATGTTATTTATGACACATCTAACATCTCTAATTTCAATTGATGTTAAAATTGCACACCTTGTTAACCACTTGTCATAAATATAGCCTTGGCCTCTAGACAAGGGCCGCAAATGAGACAATGGATGTCATTAAACTGTCTTGTTGAATCACAAACATTCAACATGTGCAAAACACCATCAAAGTTGCAAAGGAAGTGTCTAAAGATACCTCAAAATATACTCAATTCACTTTATTATAATAGGCTCAGATAGGTGTTAAGGGTTAGGATTAGCTATGTGTTGTAGTGCAGAGGTTTGTCGAGGTTAATGTCAGTTTTTCAATGTAAAACTCAAAAATAGGAAACTTGTCTTTTCCAGATTCAAACCTCTGGACCCGGTGAGGGTGTTCCTTTGTGCAACCATGTGGCACGAAACCTACGACGAGATGATGAAGATGATTATTTCAATATTTCGGTAAGTTCAGGAGGAAAGCAGGAGGAAAATACAATTACAAGAATCTAAACTTACACTGGCTGTTTTTGGCTACCTGCTCCGCATGGTTTTGAACACCCTGGTCGTAGGCAAATCTACTAGTTACTTTCATTGTTTGGGTTTAAGCAGTGAGAGGTTAGCTTTACGGTAAGATTTAAAACTTGTACAGCAGCCAAATTCTTGTGTTAACACGAGATCAAGCCATTGCTTTGACCAATCAGCATCCTGTGAGGAGCTACCGGCAGTCTTTTTTTCCTCTCTACTCCTGATTGACTTCGGCAAGAGTTTGATAGACAGATGGTTCAACCAATCACCTGCCAGGTATGGTTAGAAAACGACTGAATGACGCCTTTTCAGACGGTTCTATGAAAGAAACCATCTTACGAGTCAGGTTAGGTGAGATTAGCAGGTTAAGTCAATCGGATTAGCAGGGTAAGTCAATCGGAGGCAGAGTAAGGAGGGTCAAGACCTCTCCATCTTAGGAACATAAATATCACAATATCACTTTAAATAGGTACAAACCAGAGTTTTTCACTCAGCCATGTTGGATAGGACAGTTAAGTGTCATCACACAAGCCCTCTTTCGAAATCCTTCTTGGGAGGATTTCAGCAAAATGTCTCTAATGCTGTGTGATAGAATTGTCTTTTTATTCTTCCACCCTCAATTTAACATCAGCATCATCACATTGGCTTTATGTGATTCTTGTAACTCCCCAGAATGGACAAGTACAGGCCGAGGAAGGAAGGAGAAACAAGTGATGTGAGCTTCGAAGCCCATATCTACTTTGACGACGCCTTCAAAAGTGTTCCCGGTAGTCAGGGGCAACACGTCAACGAATATTCAGAGGAGCTCGTGGGAATCATCAGAGAAGTTTACGGGTAAAAACGATGAAACTCGAGCTTGATTCATAGAAAAACAAAGGACTTAGGAATTGCTGTACACATTTAGACTGCCGAGTGATCTCTAAGAGTATAACTTTGAATGAAGCTGAAGTATCTTCCATCCACTTTTGTTAGTATCTTCTTAAACATCGATAAAGGCCTCTTCCAAAAGCAGCAGCAGATCCCGGATCAAAAGATTGTGACGACGCCTTACGGAGGTCGTCTGGTGGTCAACATGCCTCATGGAAACAGTTTGATGGTTCACTTTAAGAACAAACAACTCATCCGTCACAAGAAGAGATGGTCTCAGGTGATGAAAAATGATGCACCGTTCGATTGGTTTCCAGTTTTAAACATGTGGTAGCTTTTAAATGTCAGGTCATGTTGCCTTTCCTTTATTGCGAGTGATGCAGTAACTTTTAGGAGATAGGGTTGCTTATAGATGTGTCTCTGTCTGTATGTGTTTGCTGAACGGCCTTTGATTTTTTACAGGTCATGTACTTGTACTATCTCCTGGGCTGGAAAGTTGCGACCGAGTATTACAAAAAGTGGGGGAAAGGAGCTGACGAGGTTGGGCTGAAGAAAGAGTTTGAGGTAAAGCTGAGAGAAAAACAAATGCATGAACCGGTGCATATGTTACACTGTTTCTATATAAAGTAGCTAAATGCAAAACAGAGCGAACTGTGACTGTTCCTCCAGAAAGAGAAGCACAACACCTACATCCTGGCTTTAGATGGGGACACAGACTTCCAGCCGGCTGCTGTGATGCTGCTCATCGATCGTCTGAAACTGTATCCGCTCGTCGGGGCAGCGTGTGGCAGGATTCACCCCACCGGATCAGGTTGGTCAGATAAAACTGCTTTTGGCCAACAACTTGACAAAATAAGATTGATTGTTGATCATCAGTAAAGCCAACAGAGGATTGGAAATATATATAGAAATTGGTTTTGGTGAAAAAACTTTTTTTTCAGATTGACTTTCTGAATCGACAACCCAGTACGTAATAGATCATCTGCATGTAGTAGTTAGGGTTTGTGTTGTCTGGGTTATAAAGATGAATGTGTATATTTAAAAAAATTAAAACTAATGTATAGTTTCTATGGACAGTCAAAAGCTTGATAAGTAAAGTTAAAAATAATTAGTGCCTTTCATCTACTTTCGACTTAAAACAAATTTACTACACATTTTTTAGCACTTTGAATATCAAATACCTGTCACAGTCAAATACACTGTAGTAGGTTTATGTAACAGTTGCGTATTTTCCTGGCAGGTCCCATGGTGTGGTTTCAGAAGTTTGAGTATGCAGTGGGCCACTGGCTTCAAAAGACAGCCGAGCATGTGTTCGGCTGTGTTCTGTGCAGCCCGGGCTGCTTCAGTCTGTTCAGAGCATCGGCGCTGATGGACGACAACGTGATGAAAAGATACACCATCAAGTCCTCAGAGGCTCTACACTACGTCCAGTACGACCAAGGTATCTGAAAAATCAGAGGAGCAGAGTCAGCCGATCGGTTTCTAGAAGTGACTGTGTAGAAATGATGGATTAATACGAGGGTCTGACCAAAACCAGAGCTGCTTGTTTTACCAATGAAAACTGTCGTAATGTTGATTCACAAGGAAAACTCGTAAACAAAAGTCCTAGTTGGCAGCATTTGTTTGATCATATTCACTGAAGCCGACACTCTGCTCCGATCAGTGCAGTTCACAGTTCATGCACACGCCACAGATCCCCCCTCCCCCCTTACGCATGTTACAACATCACAGGCACCGGTTCAAGCTAGGCATACGCTAAAGGACGTTAGCCAGACTTCCTCCATGTAGCGTGTACTCCATACTGTTTATGGATGAGAGAGATGGGCGTGTTCACAGGAATCTGGTGCACGCGCACTGACGAGCACTCGATTGGAGGGAGCGGAGGAGCTCATTGGTAGTGGGGGAGGGGCGTGAGATATGTAAACATTAGAAATTTGACTTTGAGTCTCGATCTGCCAGACTTGCCGACTGCAGCGTTAATGGTGGCTAAGGTAGATTTTGTTTTGCAAGGGCACCAGGCACTTAACGCCACCTTAGACGAGTGTTTATTGCTGTGTGATTGGTTTAAATACAAACAAGACGTTTTTATTCATCCATCCCAGAGTGATAAGCCTGTGTAGAAAGACAATACTCCAACATTAACACAGCCTTTTGGAGATAGGGCGGCTCTGACACTGACGCTCTCTAATGGTCCCTGCAGGTGAGGACCGCTGGCTGTGCACTCTGCTGCTGAAGCAGGGGTGGAGAGTGGAGTACAACGCGGCCTCTGATGCTTACACCAACGCCCCGCAGGACTTTAAAGAGTTCTACAACCAGGTGATTAGTAGAGCATGTCAGAAGTCGATGTAATTCAGATTTCTTTGCACGGTGCTACACTAACTCCGGGCCTGTTACTGTAGATGTACAGCAGCTGAGGAGGACACTGACGTCGTCATACAGTACCGGCGCTTGGTCAGGACCCCTTGTTGTCACTTTTTAACGCTCTCGGTAGCTCTTTAGTGTCATTTTTCAAAATGCAAGGTAGTCATTTTCACCAGGACCAGGTCCCAGGACTATTTGTCCCTGGACAATCATCAAGTAAACACTGAGATTGTGAAAGTGTCCCTAATAATAATTATACCACACAAGTGAAACAATCTGGGGAAACTTGTTTAATTAGCTTAGCTTTGTTTTAATCAATCTAAAACCCTTGCTCTTTTTGTTGTTGTATAATAACAAAATAACCTTTGTGTGCTTGTTTTATACGGACTGTAATCAGGGCGTCCCTGTAAGAGTAAACTTGCTCTCTGTGGCCCTCCCTGTTGAATAAAGGCTGACAGTCAACCTTCGCCTAACCAGTTCTTGTTTCTAAAATAACTACGCTCTATTGTCACGATCATGAAGGACATAATTATCAGGTATGCAATATTTAAATAAGAAAAAAAGGTTAAGTGCAATTATCTCATTCCCTATATAGTCTTTTCATTGTTAAATGATGATGTAGGTCACGACTTCTGGAAAACCTGCCCTTATATCCAGTAACTGACCTGGTTCAATGACTGTAACTGCTGTCCAGACCTGATTCACATCGATGTGGCATTGATTTGATGCGAATCATGTTTATGTGAAAGATATATGAAGATTTGTAGAACAAAGTATAAATGTTTTTGTATATATCCTATCTGTATATATTGTTTTATAGGAATATAGATTATCTTAATGGTTTTCTTACTGTGCAAAGACCAAGGTTAGATAAGAAACATAATTTGCTTGTTTTAATATATTGTCTCTGTAATGTGTTGGTTCCCTAGCTCGAGTCTACTTTTACTAAACGCGGAACTTGCGGTTCATCAACTGAAACATGCGGAAATACTCTGACATTGTGACCATTATGTTCATATATGTCAATATTTTAACATTTACCATTTCATTTATGCCAATGTTTTGTTGCCATTTTCAGCGTCGACGATGGGGACCGTCCACCATGGCCAACATTGTAGACCTGCTGGGCTCTGCCACCATTATTTCCAAGAGGAACCCGTCCATGTCCAGAGCCTACATGCTCTACCAGCTCTTCAACTTGGCCTCGTCCATACTGGCCCCTTCCACCGTCATCCTTATGATTACAGGTCAGGCTTGTTTTTGGGTTGTGTTGTTTTCCAGGACCACAATAGGAATAAGCTAAAGATTGTATGATTATTATTATGTTATTCAAAGTATTTATGACTAGATCAGCAGGTGCTTGTTTTAAAGGATTAGGCAGCCAGTGTCCACTGAGCACTGATGTTAAAAAGTATATTTGGTTATTAAACAAAGGTAAAATGATTAATTATTAAACTACAATGGCACTCGGAGAGGTCAGAACGCCCATTTGGTCCCATTTCACAAACTTTGGTGTGTTCATGAGCTTAAAGTCATACTGTGTAAACAAAATTTACGCTACAAAGAAGATTTGTATTTTATTGCACAATCAGTATTTTTGTGACAGAGCGGATCTAGGGAGCCGATCTTGCAATACCAACAAAGGTGAAAAATAATTTGTGTATCCGCCCTGTGATTTGTATCCACTCCAAAATTGAATGGGATCCTACTTGGCCATGCTACATCCTTGGCCGATAATTAGCTTACATTTTAGCACCCGGAGGATAATTGTAGTTATATCATGATAAAGGGAAATCCTACTGTTCATTGTTCATGTAATGAATGCAGTGTAGTAAATTAAGCCATTAGCCTAATTACTTTTGATATGTAAACAAGTCCTTTGGTTTGCTTCTTGTCTGTGATTCAGGCAGTTTGACTGTGCTGCTTGACATTCACCCCAACGGCGCTCTGATCATCTCTGTGATACCTCCGGCAATCTTTCTGGGCCTCAGCTTCAAGATCAAGACGGACACTCAGATTCAAATTGCAGCAGTGATGAGCATCCTATATGCCTTCGTCATGATGATAGCAGCGATTGTCATTTTAGGTACACAAACACGATAATCGGCCAAGCCTGTTCATACCAAAAACGCCTCCAGCTTCAAGGTCTCATTTTCCACCTGCTTCTCGTCCGTCAGGCAACATGGTGAAGGAACAAACCATAATGACTCCCAGCAGCATCTTCATCATCACCCTTGCATGCTTTTACCTGGCTACTGCGATCATGCATCCTCAGGAAATTCTCCTGGTGTGTCTCGGCTTTCTTTACATCATCTGCATCCCCAGCGCCTTCCTGCTGCTGTCTATTTACTCCATGGTCAACATGAACAACGTGTCTTGGGGCACCAGGGAAACTGCCCCCACTGTCACACCTGCAGCCGTCACTCCACACACCAAAGCCCAGAAAGGTAGATAGTAGTTGAAACTTGTAAAATGACTTGAATGGATTATTGGGCTTGTATGCATGTTGATCACAATAAAACACACAAATATTATAGCTAGATTAGACACATTTTTACGTGGTTGTGTTGAGATGGTAAACCTACACGTGCTCTTGCGAGACTTAGCGCCCGGCGACCTATCCTAACTGAATCTATCAGTACCTACTGTAACTTTAACGATCTCACTGAACGATTTGAATGTCTAACTTCAAACATCTCGAGTTTCTAAAGAGTTTCAAATATCTTGTAACACAAAGCTGGACCATGGTGTACAGTATGTTTGAGTTGAGCTGACACTGATGATTCTCTTGCAGCCAAAAGCTCCTGCACACAGTTCTTCTCATGGGCCAAATGCTGCAGGAAACTGTGTCGCAGAGACAGCGCAGAGCAGCTCATCCACAGCCAGGAGACCCACAGTGCGGAGGCAGAAAGCCCTGAATCTCGACCCCAAAACACCATTGTGGAGGACGTGGGGATGCTGCTGGAGGAGCAGAGGTAAGATCTGAAGGTGCATCATTGATTGGGAGGTAAGGGCGCACTCACACTGTCCATCTGTTCCGTGCCCCGTGCTTTAGGGTACTTGTCCCCCCCCCTCCCTCTCCCCCCGCAGGCCAGGCCCGTTTGTACTCACACTGCCTGGGCCTTGCGCGAATGCTTCTTGCTGCCTATACGTCATCACGCCGTAACACGTCACACGCATTGATGACGTCATCGCACATGAAATTAAGTCAGAGCTGCCGTAGGCCTTGTGCTCGTACACGTGCGCACGCTCGTGCTTGTACATGTGCAAACGTGCTTTACAAAAGCCCACCTGTCCCAAACGGTCCATGGCCAGCAAGCGTGCCGCAGCTAGGTTGCACTCACACTGGTCAGACGAACTAGACTTTACCCGTAAAACCTGTTTGGGCACGGCACGGATGGACAGTGTGAGTGCGCCCTAAATGGCAATTGTATAGTATGTTTTTCAGAATTGAATGAAAACACTGTATACTGTTTTGTTTGGTTGCACCGGTTTGTTTCTGACTGTTATTTCTTATTTTGTTCCAGACAAGAGGAGCCTGCTTTCTCCTCTCCTATCCAGAGTAAGAAATTTAGCAAAAATAAGCTTAAAATCAGTTGCAGAAATTGACTCAAACACTTTCATGTTGTGTAATATTTTCCTGTGTTGCTGTGTTTCTCCAGGTTGGGTCGAACAACTGCAGAGTTTGTCTGATGACATGCGCCTGCGGGAGGATACGCTCGACGAGGTGCAAATTTCTCATTTTGTCACTCTGCGTAATTGTGTAATTGTAACAGTCCTGGTAACAATGTCACCCCCGCAAAATATTGTTAGATCACGTCAGTCCATCAATTGTGATGAAAATTTGACAGAAACCAACAGTCATGTTAGCAAGAAATGTATTGCACTTGTTCGAAAGACTTTAATTGTTTTTTTTTTATTATTTAATGCTTTTAATCCATCACTGCTAACAGGCTAAACATTACAGTACATAATCTTATATAATAACTGCACTCCACGTCGTGCTGTTTCTCACAGTGTTAGTGTCAATTTTCCCATGCAGTCGGGAACTCATCAGAATTTTCCAATTATTCCGACAACACATGAATGCAGCATGAATGCCCTATCTCACAATATCAACAAAAGAAAAACATTATTTGTGTATCTGAATTGGATCCACTACAAAAATACCAAACCAAAAACATATGTAACCCTCTCTTTCCAGAGGTAATTATGTCAAATAGATATTTAATGTTGGAAAGTCACATTAACTAAAAAAAGACCGTATTCTGTATTTCTCTGCAGGAGGAGGAGCAGTTCTTCACAGACTTGACGGCCAAATACCTGGAGCCTATTCTTGAGGACAAGAAGAAACAGACAGTAATGGCTGATAAACTCAAGGATTTGAGAAACAAGGTGACTGTATGTTGTGATCCCATGGGAAGACGTGTCATTTAACGCCCATTTCTCATTCACAACCCATTAGTTTAAAACACATATTTCTCCTGTTTAGGAAAACATGGTTTGGTTTAAACCATTACATATGTAACATATGTAAGTCAGGGTTAACTCTTGGTTTATCAAAAGACAGTCCTATGTCACAGGGACTTTATCACCTTTTATACCACGTCACAGTATAAATCAGTAGAGACTAACTATAAAAAGGAAACAATGCGTCATGATGCCGTGTTGGAAATAAACTCCATGTTGTTGTTTTTTTAACAGGTGACCTTCTTCTACTTCATTTGCAACGCCTTCTGGCTCGTCGCGACCTTCAGTCTCCAGCTCTTGAGGTCGTCCATCTTCATCCAGGTGCCAAAGGTCGACATCAACCTGGAGTTCACTGGAGAGTACATCCTCATCGAACCCGTGGGCTTCATGTTCATCCTGGGCTTCGCCTTTCTGGTCGCCATCCAATTCTTAGCCATGCTGTACCACAGGTAACCAATCAGCTGCTGTCAGCTCAAGTAACTTTGTTTGTTTATTACACCGGTGGATGTTCATGGCGTTAAAATGACGTGTTGCATTTTTCTAACGTTCTTCTAACAGTTTTCTCTTCTTTTCAGAATATACACCCTGATCCATTATGTGGCATACCTGGATACGGAGTCCCTGTCTGAAAAACATAAAGAGCAACATCCACTCAAACAGCTGCGGACAACTGCTGCGGTATACTACGATTGTCACAACAGCACTAGGATTTAAACTTCTTACTAGTGCTGATAAAATTTTTGGCGGTCTACCCGTTTACTGCATTCTCAATTCTGTTTTGAGGGATACATACTTTCTCCCAGATTACACATCTTCATACCAGCAACAGGTGCATTTAGTGAAATGCTCATCATTTTAAACATGTAGTTAGCACTGTGAATTTTAACTACACTATTAAACTAAACTAAGACCATTTTGTAACGTACGTAAGTTCAGTACTGCAGGTTACAAACACACACAGCGTTGATTTATTTCATGTAAGTTAACTTAACATAACATACATAATTTATGGAAAATAAGTCAACACAGCGGTCTCCTGGAAGAAACCTAGTGTTTGTTCGACAGGCAGTTCTGTGTAGTATCAGCATTGATGCAGTCCCAACAATGCCCTAACCAACATCCTAACAACTTCCTAACAACGTCCCAACAACGTCCTAAACAACGTCCAAAACAACGTCCCACCAACGCCCCAAACAACGTCCCGACAACGTCCCTAACAACGTCCCAAACAATGTCCCGACAATGTCGCACCAACGTCCCACCAACGTCCCAAACAACGCCCCAAACAACGTTCCAACAACTTCCTAAACAACATCCCAACAACGTCCTAAACAACGTCCTAAACAACGTTTCAACAACCCCCTATCAACGGCCCAACAACGTCCCAAACAACGTCCCACCAACGTCGCACCAACATCCCAAACAACGTCCCAAACAACGTCCCAAACAATGTCCCACCAATGTCCCAAACAACATCACAAACAACGTCCCGACAACGTCCCACCAATGTCCCACCAACGTCCCAAACAACATTCCAAACAACGTCCCGACAACGTCGCACCAACGTCCCAAACAACGTCCCAAACAACGTCCCACCAACGTCCCAACGGCGTCCCAAACGACGTCCCACCAACGTCCTATCAACGTTCCAACAACGTTCCAACAACGTCCCAACAGCATCCTATCAACGTCCCAACAACGTCCCAAACAACGTCCCACCAACGTCGCACCAACATCCCAAACAACGTCCCAAACAATGTCCGAAACAACGTCCCACCAACGTCCCAAACAACATCCCAAACAACGTCCCGACAACGTCCCACCAATGTCCCACCAACGTCCCAAACAACGTCCCAAACAACGTCCCACCAACGTCCGTACGGCGTCCCAAACGGCGTCCCAAACGGCGTCCCATCAACGTCCTATCAACGTTCCAACAACGTCCTAACAACGTCCCAACAACCTTCCAACAACGTCCTAACATGGTCTCCCATAGTTGTGACGTTCGGTGTAGATGTCATGTTATGTGTACCTGTCCTTTCACAAACTTGTCAATGATTTTCGGTGCAGAAACATGCATCATAGGGCTGTGATCCAGGCCCAGTGTTCATGTTTTGAACACACTGTACAATCTGCTCTATTAGACAAATCTCCTGATTAAGCCCGTGTTTTAGCAGTAAGTACACATGAGCTTCTTAATTACCGTGTCAGCTACAGAAACTCGAGATGTGGTGACAGCGTCTTACCCCACCTCTCTAATAACTCGGTTGACTGGAAAAATGTTTACAAGTCAATTGTGTAGAGTTGTTGTTGTAGGTGTGGTACAGTAGCACTGATCATGAATGAATCTGATTTCCCAGCAGGTCAAAGAGGATGAAGCCGAGGACAGAGATGAAGCTGATGACAGTGATGACAGTGAAGCCAGTGATGACGACTATTTCATGTTTACGACTGCCCTCAACAGAAGACACAACGGAGGAACTCTCACGTAAACAACAATGACCGGAAAATACGGGCGAAGCCTGTTTTTTTTTAGCTCTTTGAAACAACTATGAACTGTATGTGGGATTTAAAAGAAGCTGCTTTTATCGTATTGAAAGTATTTTAATGAAATGTACGACATTTATGAAACCTGTTTTCACACCCTCTCATAATACTGAACGGTTTGTGTGTGAGGGGAGATCACCAGGCGACACAAAAGCACCAAATTCATACTGTTGATGACTGACAGCTAATGCTAACCGTACACCAAACAACTCTTCAAGTGTTCTCTCCAGAGGTAAGAGCGACAAAGTCTGCTTAAGGAGATGGTCGGGTGGCGGACCGAGGGTCAGACCAACACAATACACTCACTGTTATGTTACAAATGCTTTTCTTTACCCGCCCACAATCTTACTCTAACTCTAACCAAGTCGTTTGGTTTGAAATCAGATTAACCACGTGTTCCACCGAACCCCCAACTGCCCGGGGCGCTGGTCACTGGCAGCCCCCTCGCTCTGACATCTCTCCATTAATTGCATGTATATAGGTTTCACTGCCGCAAACAGAAAAATAGTGAAGTTCAATGAGGTGAACATTGTTAACGACCAGTGTAGTTAACAAGACCATGAACAAGTCTGAGTGGAGTTGTGGAGTGAACAAGAGATGGTGCTTAATTTGTCGTCTCTTCCATAAAGTCTTATGGCATGAGGTCCATTGTTTTGAGTTTTTAATTAACAGAACTGGATTATTGTTTGTTTTGAATATGAATCAATTTCAAATGTGGACAGACAACAAGATAAAAGTGTTTAATATAAACTTTCAGAGAACAGCGGCCTCTTGCAGGAGGTAACAACGCATTTTTTACTATTTACTGCGATGCTTCTACATCGACGCACGACTTTTCATTCAGCACAATATGAAGGTGAAGCTGCAGGTTTATGAAGGTCAACAGGAACAATGTGAAGAATGCTCTTTTCTATTAAACCCGACTTTTATCACTTTAATCCTGATTTCATAATTTACTGTCACTGAGAAACAAATGTTTGAACGTTTTATTTTTCATAATAATCAATGACAATGGTTTGTGAAAAGCTATATTTTATATATTTACTGTGTCGCTGTTTCTCAGTAAAGCGACTTTGAGATGAACTTCTGTGGTCTGATATAATAATAATAGTGTCGTGGATATGGAGAGATTCATTTAATGACAAAGAATAAATATGTTTTTAATGTTGAATGTGTTTTCTTAATTTAAACCCAATAAAAGATGTATTCATAATCAATTTATTTAGTTTTAAATTCATGCATTTAGACAAACAACTTTTACTTCTTCTTTATCCTGCTGACTAAAAGACTCTTAATTAGACAATCAAGACAATTAATTAGACTTAATTATCTCAAAGTTTGCCAATTCACTGCTTTCTGTATTACACCAATAATTCAATTCAATTCAATTTTATTTATAGATCCAAATCATAACCAAAGTGATCTCAGGACACTTTACAGAGTAGGTAAAGACCACACTCTATGACTTATTTATGATTTACAGAGACCCGACAATTCCCCCGTAGAGTACGGTGGCGTTGAAAACCTTCACTATAACAGACAGGAACGTCAGACAGACCCAGCTCTGTGGAGGACGCACATCTGTCTGCACCGGAGAGAGGAAGAGAAGGAGAGAGAGAGAGAGAAAAGACGGACAGATGGACAGAGACAGAGACAGACACACTTCCAGTAACTATAATAATATCTATAGTAATAATAATTGATGTTTATTTACACAGTAATTGACTTGTTTCATAGTTATTTGGATCTTATGTAACCATAAAATAAAGTGTTACTGATGTTTTTGTTCAGATCTAAAGCAGACTGTAAACTCATATTGGATGTTTAAGTGTCAGATGTGCACAGTGTTAATACAGTACATCAGAGAAGCTCTCTACCATGAGAGCGGATCAGATTGATCCATCGACAGACAACGAATTGCAAACGTGCATGGCTCTCAGTTGTAAAGTCAACAGTAACTTCTAAATGCAAGGTTAAAGGCACATCGTGGAGCATGTGTGTGGGCGCCTCCACGCTCACCTGCAGTGCAACCTGCAAAAGGGCTGGGTGAAGTGAATACGCAGTCGATGGCAGGTGTGGTGATTACATGCACAAAGGAATTGGCAAACAGGAATTTCCAGCCCGTTCTCATTTCCAGAAATTCAAATACTGACGCACCTCGGCGTTATGAATACCGAAGCACCCGTGAGCCTGTATGAAACACACCGTCATGATGATGTTAGACACTCCAGAGGTAAGATACTCCAGAGGTAAGAGCGACAAAGTCTGCTTAAGGAGATGGTCGGGGTGGCGGACGGAGGGTCAGACAAACACAATACACTCACTGTAGTTATGTTACAAATGCTTTTTTTAACCCAGCCACAATCTTACTCTAACTCTAACCAAGTCGTTTGGTTTGAATTCAGATGATGATCCATGCGTTTGAAACAACAACCAAGGGGTCCTGACAAAACGGCCTTATGTGACTAATTGGGATGAGGGTTGAATAGTTGGGGCGGCAGTAGCTCAGTCCATAGGTGACATGGCTCGGAACCATGAATGGAGCGTGGACTGGTGGGGCGCAGCTGAAGGTATGCTGTGAGTCGTCTTACGTCTGAATGTAGCTGTAGATTTGAGATGAATGATGATGATGATGATGACGATTGTGTCTGTAGTCTTCTTATTCATACACACGTGTGGGCATATGTGGTATATCTACTAAGTAAAGTAAAAAGTAAAGTGAGGACTCGTTCTGATGTTTAAACTGTCAGCGCGTGTCACAGAGTTCGCTGTTACTCGCAAACATAAATAAATGAAAAGTGATACTGCTCTTGAACTGTGGTGTTGAGGTTTCAAAATAAAAGGAAGAAAGTCCCTTCCTCCGTCTGTTTACAAGGTTTCATATTTCAGCTTTTCAGAAGAGGAACCACGAACACTGATATTACCCAACAAGTCCTCTAATCCTATCCTGACCTCTGGTGCGACCCACAAGAGTGTTGCCTTAAATACAGCTGCTACTGTGTCGGTGGCAGAACACCAGCACATCCTAAGACCTAAACGTAATGGTTGCCGGTTAATCCAGAAATGGGTGAAGAGGCGGAGCGTGGCTCCTGTGACGGCACCCATCCATCACTCAGCAGCATATCCTTAACCAGCAGAGCTTTAAGTCTTAATATAATTAAACAGGTGAGTTATCACATCCTGTACAGTTGTCATGAACGGGGAAATGAACCATGCAGCAGGCTGTAAACATATTTACTTCTGCTGTAAAGTTCAGTGTTTTAACATGAGGCACGTTTCCATTAGGGTAAAAATGTGGCTGCTCGGAAAGTTTCACTCGGCGTGTTTCCAATTAAAAAAAGTCCAGAGAGGGATTTACGAGACTCCGGAGGTGATGTATCTCTCTGAATGAGTGTGGATCGCAGGCGATCAGCAGATCATTAATACAGCGGCGCGCTGCTCTTCTTCTAAGTGAGAAATACAGAATAGTTGTAGTTTGATTTAAGGTGGCCTGTATGATTCTTAACAACTCAAGTAACATGAAAGAAAACACTCCACCTTAAAGATTCTGGGCGCTTTAAAAGTGTTTGTTGACCCCGCTTGCGGTATGGTGTGTGTATGCGTTTGTGCGTAAATGGGAGAGAGAGCGAGGGCCCATGCAGCAAAGAACCGCAGGTCAGAATCCAGCCCGGCCGCTGCAGCACTCATTTAACAAGCCTGTGCCAAGATGCGCGTGCACAGGTCATTTTCTGTGCTGCGTTCTTTTACACCACTGGATAAGAGTGTCTGCTCTACTTCGCCGTGTTGTTGTGGCGTCTGTACTACCACACGTCACATCCCGCTGAGAGCTACATCCAATCAGCAACCGGGCTTCTCTCAGGGGTTTGAGCGGCCACTTTGGAGACTCACATGCAAATTAGGGGCGTTGTGGCGAGATAGACCCGCCTCGCTCCAGGTATTCGACCATAGTGAAAAGGCACCAATGGGGGTCCAATGAGGATCAACTCTGTTTTGGAGCCAAACTCAAGTGGGAAAGAACATTGAAATCTGACAAACCTGAAAAAACATTCTTTGAATCTTTAACATTATTATCATGTCACTTACGATCTTAGATGTCCGAAGACAGTGTGTTAAAGACACTGCACCACTTAACACCATCATGGACCACCAACACTGGTAACTGTGTTGCAGCTTGTGGCATCTGTGTCGACACCTTTGCACCATTACACAATTAAACACACACAGCATTTCCTACAACTCTAAAAGCTTTTATTTCACATTAGAGCTCTCTATGATCCTATTGTGGTATTAACGAGGTGATATTGTGTGTTACAGGAATGTTACAGGCATTTAAAAGAAGCAAAGGAGGCCTGAGCTAATACATAACAACACTGTGAGCTTCATAACATTCAACATAATACTGCTGCTACACAGCAGAACAGAAAAACCATAAAACCCAAAGAACAGTGAGTTCAAGATAAACAGTGTCATTGCACAGCGTGTATCTGTGTGATGTGGAGGTGATCCACAGAGCAGGTACAGCTGGTTTATGAGCCGGTTGCTAAGGAGTCATTTACTCTGTGCTGGTCGACCAGCTTTCATGCTTGATTTTTATTATTATCCGTGTGCACGTGTTCCATAAAAGCTCTGCCTGCTTCTGTTGTGAGCTTTCACTTAAACTCATCAAACCCCTCGAGAATCTCTGATTGTTGAAAATGGAAATATGCACAGAAACCAAGTGAAAGATCGGTCCAGTCCCAGCCTGGTCCAGTCCCAGCCTGGTCCTGGTCCAGTCCCAGCCTGGTCCTGGTCCAGTCCCAGCCTGGTCAGATGCGTACATGAACTGATGAAGCCTCTTGGATGAGAGGTGAAACGTCTTCCTAGTCAAATAACCAAGTCCAGTTGCTTTTGACTGAAATTGCTTTGAGGAGAACGACGACCTGGACGAATGAGAACATTGACAGGCCGAGTGAAAGATCGTTTCAAATGGAGTTCCTGTACAGTTTCAATTCCCTTCAGAGTGACCCCTGAACACCAGACGGCGTCGAGTTATTACTGGCTTTCCTTCTTATAGTCTCACTTCCCTCAGTCTTCTTTCTTATTCCTCCAGACTCGTCACAGTTCCACTTTCCATCCGTGACTTTAACCACATGCATCAAACCGACATCACCGACTTTACAGGAAAATGTGAATGTGACCGCAGCAGATCAACATCAGTCTCTCATATTTCCAAAAGCCTCTCGGCACCTGACTCATCTTTTGTATGAAGTTTTATTATTTTAAATGTACCTACACGAGCTGACTGCAGTTTCAGGAGGAAACAACACATGCAGTGGTAGAAACTACAGTAGAAAGAAGATCAAGGTACTGAAAGGACCATACCAGTGGTTTTGCCCGATATGTAGAAATGTCTGAGCGAGAAACGCACATTTTCTTCTTCTCTCAAACTCTAATAAGTGTCCTGCTGGAAACTATCATGATAAAGAGCTGACGTAAAAAAAATAATAATCTAGAAACAGTAAACAGACACCAGCTGCAATCATGTGGACGATATGTCTCCAACTCGGACCGGTGTTGGTGTCCCTGAAGCTCTGAGCCAAACCACAACCTTGTTTCACATCTTAAGTTCTTATGTTGCCGAAACTCAACCGTCAATGTCACCTATGCCGGTGGCCATTTTGCGCTGTTAAATAGTCATATTTCATAAGATATCATACGAACAAACTGAATTTGTTGACTGAATTGTCCGTTTTTCCGTCCCTCCTGAAATCAACATCACCTAATTTTCCCCACATGTGGAGCAAATACAGTATGATCAAAAATAGGAGATTTATTCCAAGAAAGAAACGATTGGATTTCGCACGTGGTCATTTGGCACCAGTACTTCTTTTTTTTTCCTATTTAAAGGATTATCAAGGTTCACCTCTGTCAACCCGATTCAGGCCAGTCTCCTCTGATTGAGGTGGCTACATGAAGCATTTCTAATCTCATTATTAGTAGAATATTATGTCCGTATAAACTCAGCCACTGGAACCATGAAGAGGAAAATATAAATAGGAAACAGGAAGTTTTATAACAGTCCCGGCTGTTGTGATCTGATCTTAAGATAACTCCGAGCCAAAAATAAAAACTGTGTGTTGATATTTGTAACGTGATTATGAGCAAGTTGCAGATCTGTCTGACTTTCATACCTTACGGAAATAAACTGATGCCTGGAGGGAAGCAAATCAGTCTAACAACACACTCGCCCGTGACACTTTACAGAACGGTCTGCCACAAGTACGATGAAGACTTAAATAAATATAAACATGCAATGTATGTATCAGTAAATTAGACTTTTTACCAAGGGTGTAGGGGTTAAAGAGTGACTTGTGCTTCAATGTTAAAATAATTAACAAACCAATAAAAGGTTTTCAAATGAAATCCTGAATTTTGTAAGTTATTGTGTCCTCGTTGTAATTGTCATTTTAGCTTAATGCTATATGTCTTAAGTCTTTTTTGAGTATTTAGTAAAACAAATCAAAACACCTCTTGACTTATGGGTAAACGATCATAAACGTATCCAGTCAGATTTAGTTTAGGTTGAATGTATTAATGTTGCCTTCATTATCCAGGTGAGGAAGGTCAACAGTTCAGCATCTTCCCCTTTACTTGATAAACCATGTCCACCTTTGAGACGTCAAATCATATCTGAGGGATTTGATCTGAATCACAGACCGTTGAAGACGCTCTAGCTGCCTTCCCTCTGTGGCTCTAATGGGTTAAAACATGAAGAAGAAAACCTTTAAATGCTCAAAGATGGGATTTAAACTTTAGCTATATCCACTGATGTCCGGGGCCTTCCTGCACCGCTCTCATCCAAAGAGTGATCATTGGACTGGGACGTCTGTCCGTCAACGTCATCTGCCAGAGCTCTCCTGTACACCCCCATCAGACTCAGCCTGAACCTCCCCCTCATATTCAGCCCCATGCAGAAGTACAACAGCGGGTTCACACAGCTGTTAAAGTAGGCGACTCCCTTCGCCACAGGGTGCCAGATCTTCACCACCGCGTTCTTACTGTCAACCATCTTCACCAGCAGGAGGCAGTGGTACGGCGCCCAGCACAGGAAGAAGGCGATGACTAATGACGCCAATATGCGCAGGGGGCGGGACTTTCCTGAGAGACGGGTGCGTCTGATGCCAATTCCGGCCAGGATGTAACAGATGAGGATGACCATGAACGGCAACATGAAGCCACACAGGAAGCGGATGGAGTAGAGAGCCAGTTTAGTGCTGTTCTTCGTCTCCTTCACCTCCAATGAGCACTTGCTCAGGTTGTTCTTCCCCAGGTAGACTTTGCGGTAGGCGAAGTACGGAGTGCTGAGGACGATCGCAGTGATCCAGATGCAGGCGGCCACAAGCCTCGCGGCCCACAGGGTGCGCCGCCGCTTGGTGAAGACGGGCTGCCAGATGCAGAGCGCTCGGTCCAGACTGATCACAGCCAACAGGAAGACAGAGCAGAACATGTTGGCGTATTTGAAGAAGCCGTTGAACTTGCAGATGAAAATGCCGAAGGGCCAGTGGTCGAAGAGGAGCTTCTTGATGAGGGAGAAGACTCTGGAGAAGCAGAAGATCAGGTCTGCTATCGCCAGATTCACCAGCCACACGTTGGTGACCTTCGGCTGAAGAGAAGCGGGAAAATAAAAGGAGAAGATAGTTAAAAAGAGGAGAATTGATGAGATATTGGTTTGGTTTTTTCCTCTAAATGAAAGTTAGCTCCAAACAGTCCTTAGTCTGCAGCTACACACAGCCAGTGAAAAGACAAAGACATAATGAAAAAAGTTATTTCAAACAGCGATTGTCCAATTTTGCACCTGTAACTTGGCACAGCAGGGCTCTGGAGCTTTGAATTTCCCCTCATTGAACTGGTGTACATGGGGCTTTAATAAGATTGATACTCGATAGCACAAACACCTCAATAACTCAAGAATATGGTGCATTTTCTTTTGTTTTTAGCCGATTTCTGGGTGTTCAGCCTTTTAGCAGTATCCGTTATCTGAACATCTCTAGTTCAGTGTTCTGGTCTTTTGTAAATGTTCATATCTGTTTATGGATATTAACAACACAAAAGCAGGACAATCAATATTTTCTTTTCCTTATTTGTAACTCATCATTTATTGTGCATCCACCTTGAGCTTGAATCCGGCCACCCAGATCACCACGGAGTTCCCTGTGATGCCGAGCACGACGGTCAGAGTGTAGAGGACGATGGACACGTTGTCCATGATGGCATCGATGTCCACAGTCGTTGCCTCTTCATTCTTGTGAGACTTGGAGATGTGAGGCAGAGAGGTGTTGGGAAACATTGTTTGGCTGTAAAATACACAAAAACAAACATTGTTGTCCATCATATTTCTCTTGTTTCTAACAGAAAAGTTAGAAGTTATTCTCCAAAAGTCTCTTTGCACGAGTTAACTTTCTGGGATAATTAGGGACAATGATCCGGCAACTTGCTCATTTCTTTAAACTGATCACAACTGTGTTGGCGTTAAGGCGCAGATGCAGAGATGGTGTCCTTGAAAAAATAATAGCAATAGAGCGACTTGATAAATGCATTCAACTATGTGGTTGAACGTATCTATTTTTATCTCAACACAATGAAGATAATTAAAATAATTGCCCTTGACCTTGTTCATATTGACAGTTAATACCTGGTACTTAAGTCGCTCAGGAATCATGACTGAGCACAAAAGAGCTAAAGTCTTCTGAGGAACTGGTTAGACACTTGAACCTGGTCCAGAGAGTGCTCCGTAAAGGCTTTACATCTACATCTTTCACTTGTAGGCAACACGTGCTGATGCAACCTGTAACTAACGTGGTTCCCCTTTAGCATCAGTTTTGCACAGGGCTGCACCTAAGGAAGAAGTCAGGGGCCGGGGGTAACGTCAGCTAACTGATCCAGACTCCAGGGGCTGGTTTGGCTGTCATGCTGCTTGCAAGTGACCTTATCAGCTAACGAAGCAACCAACGCCAGATCCGGGCCGCGTAGAATGTTACAGCTAGCTAGTTAACGCTACAGTGGCTTGCTTGCTAGCATTGTTTGTGTATACATAAGTGAATGCTGGGCGGCTTGTCTGGCTCTATCATATACGCTACACAGCCTATACCGGGGTGAATGGTAAACTTCTTCATTACAAAGAAGGCTCCCTGTGTTAACTTCCTGTTTCTCTCATCTTGCAGCAGGTTCACGGTCAACCAACGATGGTCTCTCTTTCAAAAGCCGGTGTTAAATTTCTTGAACATAGTTGTGGGTTTGAGTTCCTTCCTTTTCTGCTTTCATGCTAAAAACACACCTAAGAAGTCTCACTCACTGAAACATGGCGTGCAAGAAACACGTCCCTGTAACAAGTCAACTCTTCTGAACACCTTGTATGAAATTAGTCATGAGAATGAATGAACATGCGTGTGCACGACGAACCCAGCTGAGTCACTGTGATTCAGTGTCTGACCGCGTGCCAAGGTGTCTTGCATGATTGTGAACCCCCACAACAGCTTAAAAATGTGTCTATGTAACGTTACAGGTCCTACATGAAGTTGGTTTAAAGGATAAATATCTTATTTTATCATGTCTGTGTCCAAAAGTTGTGTTTATTTGTCAGTCCCCCAGCGTGTAAAGGCCTTTACAGTGTGAAGACCTAGTTTGTCCCTTGAAGTTAAGCGGGTAGTTTTTGTCTTTTTTTTGTATTTTGACTGTACGAGCTTGGTCCCTCTTCTGTATACGGTGTTCTGGATTTGCCCGGACGTAACAGAACACAAGATGCGCATCATGACTGTGTCCAAAAGTTGTGTTCAGTAAATATGTATGAAAAGAAAAACGTGATTACAGAATAAAGTAAGATCAAATAAAAATAAAAAAACCCAAACAACGAGTGGTTCGTGTGAAAAGAATACAGTTCATTGAATTCAAGACGCACATCTGCTCATCAGTATCATTAGTGGGTTATCTGAGGTTTTTCGGAGCAGTCTCTGAGTGAGTCACATGCCTCAGTTTCAGGGGGCAAACTGAAAGATATCCTTATCTGATTAAACTGCTGCACAACATCAGCTGCAACATTTAAAAGCGTGCTGCTGAATCCAGTGTGTCTGACTTTAAAGAAACATACGGTCTGACACAAGAGGAGCAGGTGCTTGAGCAAACGTTAGGTGATGGTTGGGTGCTGCTCTGATCAGACTCCGACTCTAAGACACCAAAAACCTAATTATCATCTATCTTATGGACTAGTGTTCATACAACTGCACCACAAGAGTCGCTGCAACTTTGGGTCAGAAATTAAGTTGTAAAAACGAAACCGAACAAAAGTAAAATCAATGTAAAAAGGTTTTGCTGTTGCTGATTTGAGGAACAAGTGATCCATGTTTTATTCATCACTAAGTTACGGACTGGGGCTGTTTGACACACAGTCAGTTCAAATAGTGCTGACACGTCACTTCCTGTCGACCGGAGGAGATCGCCAAGAATCAAGAACTACAGCACAATAAAGATTGTGTCCCAGCAGCATCAGATTGTGACAGAGGCCACAGTTGTTAATATGAATAATAATAATAACTGTTATATAGCGCCTTTTATGGTACCCAAGGTCGCTTAACAATTGGGGGGGGATTAGGGGTCAAAGGACTTGGTGAAAAGAAATGTTTCGAGGTGAAGCAGATGTTTGAAAAATGACACAACTGTGAAGATATCTGGGCCAGTGAGGGGAAGTTCAACAGGTTCAGCTTCAAACCTGAGTCTGCCTCGAACCACCACAGACCTCCGACCGCTGTGTGACACATTAGTCATCTGTACTAATTGGATTCAATGTCACAGTGACTTTCCCTGTTAGCCTGAAAGACTCTGTTTACTGTGTAAAAGTAAACAAATTACACACACACTCTGTGTCCAAAGAGTCACAATAGAGCAGACATAAGCCACACACACACACACACACACACACACAAACACACGCACAGACACACGCACATGCACGCAGACACACACACGCACACACACACGCAAACGCACACACACACACACACACACACGCATTTTTTGTAATCAGCGACTGTAAACTTTTTGGCTTCCCAGTGATGCTGCGTGCATTTTCCTTTTCCTCAGAAGTGAGAAAATCATTATTGTTGTATTAATGTATTATGTGGTTTTATTTTTTCTAATTTCTGAATAAAACTTCTTCGCATTTTAGATTCACATGTAAAAAGAAATGATTGCAATGGTGGAAAAAATGACTCCATCTCTGCTCTCCTCCACTACATCACACATGAACGGTGGTTTCTTACACAGACGCTGATGATCAGCAGGCTTTAAAACAAAAGGCTTCATATTTTAATATCATTCATATCAGTTAATCATGCATAAAGTAGTCCCCACACACCGGGAGAAGAGGGAGGTGGTGAGAAGAACTGGGGTCGAGTAGACTTTACATGCTGGAGACACTTCAAATTATGATTTACTAATAAAACAGTGAAGTAAACAGTGATAAGCTGTCGGCTTTTTAGGACTTCTAGGACTCAGATGCTGTTCAGTCGAGCTGCTGCTAACGTTTGCTCATGCTTTTTTAGACATTTGTTACGTATCATACCTTTAAAACAGGATTCGGTTGAAAAGAGAAAGTAGGTTACTAGGTTACACCCAACTGTGGTTTTTCTCAGTCATAAGAAGAAGAAGAAGAATAACTTTATTTATCGCGCAACAGGGAAATTGAATTTTTTCACTCTTATTATTAATCATGTTACACACACAGGCCAGAAACACACACATGCACAGACAGGACCTATATACATGCAATTAATGGAGAGATGTCAGAACGAGGGGGCTGCCAGTGACCGGCGCCCCGAGCAGTTGGGGGTTCGGTGCCTTGCTCAACAGCACCTTGGCAGTGCCCAGGAGATGAACTGGTACCTCTCCAGCCACCAGTCCACGCTCCATTCATGGTCCACACAGGGACTCGAACCAGCAACCCTACGGTTCCCAGCCAAGTCACCTATGGACTTAGCTACTGCCGCCCCAAATGCCCCAAACGCCCCAAATGCAGACTATTAAATGCTGTTAAAAACAACTGGATGTCTTCTGACGTCCACCATCACCACGTTAGTCATGAAGTAACACTCACAGTCGAACTGAAGCTGTCTGTTTCTTCACTAAACACGGTAAATCTGAGAGTCGAAGCCCCCTGAAGCACTCACAAGAGAAACACGGGATAGAAAACAAAGGAGAGAAGAAGAAAGAGCATCACTGCAACACAAAGTTTGGTTTGTGTTTTTTTCTAAAATGCAGAACATTTGATGTTTTCAGGCCAATGAAGCAAAATCATCATTCGGTCAAGTTTGAACTTTTGGGCTATTTTGCTTCCTTCACACTTTCTTTCAGAGTGGTGGGAAGAAAACATCCTCAAACTACACATCGAAGTGTTTGTTTTACTTCACTTTGTCTGTTTGTGTCTTTAGATTTCTATTACATTCTCCAGATGTTAGCGTGAGATGCTTCATTTGCATATTTAAACATAACATTTTCAGGAAACTGTGATACAGAAAACAATGATCTTAATGTCAGTAATGAACTGATGGAGTTTCAGGGTGAAATCTGGTAGTTTGGTTGTTCTCCTATTCACCTCCAACGTCCCCCCTTAGAAATGCATTCATTTAGTATTTTACACATCAGGCGTTTTCCCTTTTACCTGATTCGAGACAGAGTAAAAGTGCTGCACACGAGCTCGGTCTGAGTAGACACTGGTCCAACTAATCCCACCACTCTTCTGCTTCATATTTATATTAATTACTCATTTTGGGCTTCATCTTCTTTTTTATCCGAGGACTCAAACACGACGACCAGGATCCGTACGGACTGACTATGATTGTGCAGCTGATGCCAAACAAACACACAAGACCTGAGAATGTGTTTGTTTGTTTGTTTGTGTGTTTGTTTTATCAGCGTAGTGAGGAGACGTCACTGTGAAAGTGTGTAAATCAAAACTTCTTACCTGCAGATGTTTGAGCTGCTTCAGCCTCAGTGGTCAGAGGCAGTGTGTTCAGAGTTCAGCTCCTCTGTATCTCTGCTACTTCAAGTGGTTTTATTGCCAAAAGTTGGACATATTTGTGTCACACACATACACACACGAACACACACACACACACACGCACACACACACACACACACACACACACACACACACACGTAGGTCCTTCCTCTTCCTCTCTCGTTTTTTGTCATGTGTGTCTGCGTCTTCCTGTCCGACTGCTTCTCTTTTCTCACACAGTCACACTCACTGTCTCCCCTACACACACACACACACACACACACACACACACACACACACACACACACACACATGCATTAACACACGGACTGGGCGACCCTCTTGCCAATCGGATTGCTCTGAGTGGGGCCGACGACCTCGTGTTACTACAAGAGATAATCTTCATTAAAAAAACAGAGGATCCATGTTGGACTTTGAGACACACACTCTTTTTCCTGATGAATCGTGACTGTTTGGGGAAGTTTACTGATTAACACACACAATAAGAAAACAAATAGATATTTAAAAAAAGCAGATTACTTCTCGTGGACCTCATTATGTTCCCACACATCATAAACTGTTTATTGCTGCTGACGGTAAACACCGCAGGCTTCCAGTAATAGAAAGGAAAACCACAGCAGAGGGGCTGAGCTGCTGATGCAACTCTGGAAGAATAATGCTGATTTAAAAACACAAGACACAAAGAAAAAGTGAAAGGAAGGAATTGGCTCTATTAAAAACAACACTTTAAAAAAGGTCCAATAACATAATGAAGCCCTGAGTCCAAACGTCTATAGCCCGAGGACACAGAAGACACGACTGCACCCGTCAGAAGATCATTACTGTAACTGCTCTCGTTCAGATGTCATTGTCTTCCTTGTGTGTCCAGTGTGTAATGTAGGTTTAATGATGAACAGCAGTAAAACTCCTGAGAGTTTGTTTTCACTGTTTCTAATTGAATCATCGTTAAAAGACATTTCAATTTCAATTAAATTTTATTTACAGTGCCAAATCATAACCAAAGTTATCTCAGGACACTTTACAGAGTAGGTAAAGACCACACTCTATGACTTATTTATGATTTACACAGACCCAACAATTCCTCCGTAGAGTACGGTGGCGTTGAAAACCTTCACTATAACAGACAGGAACGTCAGACAGACCCAGCTCTGTGGAGAACGCACATCTGTCTGCACCGGAGAGAGGAAGAGAAGGAGAGAGAGAGAAAAGATAAAGATAGACAAAAGACAGAGACACAGACACACTTCCAGAGATGCAAGCAACCAAAGAGTAACAGTAAATTTGAACACCACACTTTGAAAAACAAGTGGTAAATACTGCCCAGCATCAACTGAAGATGGCAACAGTCACCAGAAAAATGCACCTTTCTGCAAACCACAGATACGAACGCATCACATACAGACACTTAAAATGACTCAAGTGAAGGCATCAAAACAACACAGTCTGGTTTAATGAATGTGGTTTGTGTTAAAATAAGAACCTCTAAGAACTTAAGTAATGAAAACATAAAAAAGTTTTGTCACACTTTCCAATGTTCTGTGCAGTCAAACTGTGTAA